>NC_134837.1:269623291-269947137 GCF_004210375.1 Tachypleus tridentatus
GGTTAAGATCAACACAGCCTTGTTGTGTTCTTGGCTGAGTGGGAGTAGTGTTGTTGACTTACCCACCCCACTCCAGGTTACATCAACCGGCCACAGTTGCTGTGTTCTGGCTGAGTGGAGTAGTGTGCTTGACTCCACCCACCCCACCCAGGTTAATATCAAGCACAGTTGTGTTCCTGGCTGAGTGGAGTAGTGCTGACTTACCCACTTACCTCCAGGTTAAGATCAAGCACAGTTGTTGTGTTCTTGGCTGAGGGAGTAGTGTTGTTGACTCCTTTTCCACTCTACCCCTAGGTTAAAGATCAAGCACAGTTGTTGTGTTCTTGGCTGAGTGGAGTAGTGTTGTTGACTTACCCACCCACCCAGGTTAAGATCAAGCACAGTTGTTGTGTTCTTGGCTGAGTGGAGAAGTGTTGTTGACTCCACCCACCCCACCCAGGTCTAATAGCTGCAGGCAGAAAGTTTGTTGTGTTCTTGGCTGAGTGGAGTAGTTCATTGTTGACTTCCCCACCCACCCACCTGAGGTTAATATCAAGCACAGTCATTGTGACCATGTTGTTCTTGGCTGAGTGGAGTAGTGTTGTTGACTTACCCACCCCACCTCCAGGTTACATGGTTGCCAGCACAGTTGTTGTGTTCTTGCTGAGTGGAGGAAGTGTTGTTGACTCTACCCACCTCCCCCAGGTTAAAGATCATGCACAGTTGTTGTGTTCTTGGCTGTGGAGTGGAGTAGTGTTGTTGACTTACCCACCTCACCTCCAGGTTAAGATCAAGCACAGTTGTTGTGTTCTTGGCTGAGCTGGGAGTAGTGTTGTTCACTTTACCCACTCCACCTCCAGGTTAAGATCAAGCACAGTTGTTGTGTTCTTGGCTGAGTGGAGTAGTGTGTTGACTCCACCCACCCTCCCACCCAGGTTAAGATCAAGCACAGTTGTTGTGTTCTTGGCTGAGTGAGTAGTGCTGTTGAGTTAAGATCAAGCACAGTTTTGTGTTCTTGAGTTGACTTACCCACTCCTACACTCCAGGTTAAGATCAAGCACAGTTGTTGTGTTCTTGGCTGAGTGGAGTAGTGTTGTTGACTTACCCACCCCTACCTCCACACAGTTGTTGTGTTCGTGGCTGAGTGAGTAGTAGTTGACTTACCCACTTTTACCTCAGGTTAAGATCAAGCACAGTTGTTGTGTTCTTGGCTGAGTGGAGTAGTGTTGTTGACTCACCCACCTACCCACCTCCAGGTTAAGATCAAGCACAGTTGTTGTGTTCTTGGCTGAGTGGAGTAGTGTTGTTGACTTACCCACTCTACCCAGGTTAATATCAAGCACAGTTTGTTGTGTTCTTGGCTGAGAGGAGTAGTGTTGTTGACTTACCCACCCCACCTCCAGGTTAATATCAAGCACAGTTTGTGTTCTTGGCTGAGTGGAGTAGTGTTGTTGACTTCACACCCCACCCGTTAAGATCAAGCCAAGTTGTGTCTTTTGGCTGAGGGTAGTGTTGTTGACCCACCCACCCCACCCAGGTTAAGATCAAGCACAGTTGTTGTGTTCTTGGCTGAGTGGAGTAGTGTTGTTGACTTACCCACTCTACCCAGAGATAATCAAGCACAGTTGTTGTGTTCTTGGCTGAGTGGAGTTGCTTGTTGACTTACCCACCTCATTCCAAGTTAATGTCAAGCACAGTTGTTGTGTTCTTGGCTGAGTGGGAGGTGTTGTTCACCCACCCACCTCCAGGTTAATATCAAGCACAGTTGTTGTTCTTGGCTGAGTGGAGTAGTGCTGTTGACTTACCCACCCCCACCTCCAGGTTAAGATCAAGCACAGTTGTTGTGTTCTTGGCTGAGTGGGAGTAGTGTTGTTGACTTTACCCACTCTTACCTCCAGGTTAATATCAAGCACAGTTGTTGTGTTCTTGGCTGAGTGGAGTAGTGCTGTGGGACTTACCCACTCTACCTAGAGGTTAATATCAACCACAGTGTGCTTTGGCTGAAGTAGTGTTGTAGGCACTACCCAGGCCACCTCCAGTTAATACAAGCACAGTTCTCTTGGCTGAGTGGAGGAGTGTTGTTGACTTCACCCACTCTACTCCACTGTTAATATCAACCACAGTTGTTGTGTTCTTGGCTGAGTGGAGTAGTGTTGTTGACTCTTACCCACTCTACCTCCAGGTTAATATCAAGCACAGTTGTTGTTCTTGGCTGAGTGGAGTAGTGCTGTTGACTTCACCACCCCACCTCCAGGTTAAGATCAAGCACAGTTGTTGTGTTCTTGGCTGAGTGGAGTAGTGTTGTTGACTTACCCACCCCACCCAGGTTAAGATCACACACTGTTGTGTTCTGGCTGAGTGGAGTAGTGCTGTTGACCTACCCACTCCACCTCCAGGTTAACACGCCAGCAAGTTGTGTGTTCTTGGCTGAGTGGGAGTAGTGTTTTGACTTACCCACCCCACCAGGTTAGCACATCAAGCACAGTTGTTGTGTTCTTGGCTGGAGGAGTAGTGTTGCTCACTCCTACCCACCCCACCCAGGTTAAGATCAAGCACAGTTGTTGTGTTCTTGGCTGAGTGAGTAGTGTTGTTGACCTACCCACTCCCACCCAGGTTAACATCAAGCACAGTTGTTGTGTTCTTGGCTGAGTGGAGTAGTGTTGTTGACTCTACCCACTCCACCTTGTGCCACATGCACAGTTGTTGTTCTTGGCTGAGTGAGTAGTGTTGTTGACTTACCCACTCTACCTCCAGGTTAGGTTACTAAGCACAGTTGTTGTGCTCTTGAGTGAGGAGTAGTGTTGTTGACTCTTACCCACCCTACCCAGGTTAATATCAAGCACAGTTGTTGTGTTCTTGGCTGAGTGGAGTAGTGTTGTTAACACCCCACCCACCTCCAGGTCAGATCGCACAGGAAGAAAGATCTTGGCTGAGTGGAGTTGACTTACCCACTCCCACCCAGGTTAACATCAAGTGTTGCTCATTGAGGTGTTGGACCCCACCCACCCACCTGCTGTTAACATCAAGCAAACTAGTCATGTTGACTGACCATGCCACAGCTGTTGTGTTCTTGGCAGAGTGGAGAAGTAGTGTTGACTCACCCACCTCACCTAGGTTAATACTGCCAGAGTTGTTGTGTTCTGGCTGAGTGAGTAGTGTTGTTGACTTACCCACCCCCCACCAGTTAAGGTCAGCAGCTCTGTTCTTGGCTGAGTGGAGGAAGTGCAGTGTTGACCTACCCACTTCCCCAGGTTCCACATTATTGTTCTGACCTTGATCCTGAGATCCACACTGAGTTTCTGGCAAACTTTCACAGACTCCACCCACCCACCCCACAGTTCTGGCTGAGGAGTCAAGTTGTTGATGTATCCTGAGCCTCACAAGCATCAATGCACAGCTTGTTGTTTCTTGGCTGAGCTGGAGTAGTGTTGTTGACTCTTACCCACCCACCCCAGGTTAAGATCAAGCACAGTTGTTGTGTTCTTGGCTGAGGGAGTGTTGTTGTTGACTTACCCACCTCCCACCTAGGTTAAGATCAAGCACAGTTGTGTGTTCTTGGCTGAGGAGTAGTGTTGACTTACCCCACTCCTGCACTCCATAAGATCATCAAGCACAGTTGTTGTTCTTGAGGAGTAGTGTTCTTGGCTGAGAGTGGGTAGGTTAAGACTCAAAAAGCACAGTTGTTGTGTTCTTGGCTGAGTGGAGTAGTGTTGTTGACTCACCCACCCCTACCTCCAGGTTAAGATCAAGCACAGTTGTTGTGTTCTTGGCTGAGTGGAGTAGTGTTGTTGACTTACTCACCCCTCTTAAGATCAAGCACAGTTGTTGTGTTCTTGGTTAAGTGTTGTTCCACCCACCTCAAAGCACAGTTGTTGTGTTCTTGGCTGAGTGGGAGTAGTGCTTGTTGACTTCACCCACTCTACCACCCAGGTTAAGATCAAGCACTGTTGTTGTGTCTTGGCTGAGGAGGAGTAGTTGTTTACTCACCCACTCCCACCCAGGTTATCAAGCACAGTTGTTGTGTTCTTGGCTGAGTGGAGTAGTGTTGTTGACTTCACCCACCCCACCGCCAGGTTAATCATCAAGCACAGTTGTTGTGTTCTGGCTGAGTGGAGTAGTGTTGTTGACTTACCCACTCTACCCTACAGGTTAATATCAAGCACAGTTGTTGTGTTCTTGGCTGAGTGGAGTAGTGTTGTTGACTTACCCACTCTACCTCCAGGTTAAGATCAAGCACAGTTGTTGTGTTCTTGGCTGAGTGGAGTAGTGTTGTTGACTCACCCACAGGTTAATATCAAGCCAGGTTGTGTTCTTGGCTGAGTGGAGTAGTTGTTGTGACTCCCACTCTACCTTGGCTCAAGCACAGTGTTGTGTTCTTGAGTGAGTGTTAGTTGACTTACCCACTCTACCTCCAGGTTAATATCAAGCACAGTTGTTGTGTTCTTGGCTGAGTGGGTAGTGTTGTTGACCTACCCACTCTACCTCCAGGTTAAGATCAAGCACAGTTGTTGTGTTCTTGGCTGAGTGGAGTGCTGTTGACTGACCCACTCCACCTCCAGGTTAATATCAAGCACAGTTGTTGTGTTCTTGGCTGAGTGGAGTAGTGTTGTTGACTTACCCACTCCACCCTCCAGTTAAGATCAAGCACAGTTTTGTGTTCTTGGCTGAGGAGTAGTGTTGTTGACTTACCCACCTCACCTCCAGCACATCAACCACAGTTGTGTTCTTGGCTGAGGAGTAGTGTTGACTTCACCCACCACCTCCAGGTTAATATCAAGCACAGTTGTTGTGTTCTTGGCTGAGTGGTAGTGTTGTTGACTTACCCACCCCACCTCCAGGCATAAGCAAGCACAGTTGTTGTGTTCTGGCTGAGTGGGAGTAGTGCTGTTGACTCTACCCACTTACCAGGTTAAGACTGCACAGTTGTTGTGTTCTGGCTGAGTGGAGTAGTGTTGTTGATCCCACACCTACCCAGGTTAAGATCGCTAACAGCTGTGTTCTTGGCTGAGTGAGTAGTGTTGTTGACTCACCCACCCCCACCCAGGTTAAGATCAAGCACAGCTTTGTTCTCGGCTGAGGAGAGTGTTGTTGACTTACCCACTCCACCCAGGTTAAGATCAAGCACAGTTGTTGTGTTCTTGGCTGAGGAGGAGTAGTGTTGACTTCACTTACCCCACTCTCCAGGTCAAGCACAGTTATGTGTTCTTGGCTGAGGTTAACCCACTCCACCTCAAGCACAGTTGTTGTGTTCTTGGCTGAGTGGAGTAGTGTTGTTGACTTACCCACTCCACCTCCAGGTTAATATCAAGCACAGTTGTTGTGTTCTTGGCTGAGAGGAGTAGTGTTGTTGACTTACCCACTCCCCACCTCCAGGTTAATATCAAGCACAGTTGTTGTGTTCTTGGCTGAGTGGAGTGTTGTTGACTCCCACCCACCCACCCGGTTAATATCGCTGCACAGTTGTTGTGTTCTTGGCTGAGTGGGAGTAGTGTTGTTGACCCACTCTACCTCCAGGTTAATATCAAGCACAGTTGTTGTGTTCTTGGCTGAGTGGAGTAGTGTTGTTGACTTACCCACTCTACCTCCAGGTTAATATCAAGCACAGTTGTTGTGTTCTTGGCTGAGGAGTAGTGTTGTTGACTTACCCACTCTACCTCCAGGTTAATATCAAGCACAGTTGTTGTGTTCTTGGCTGAGTGGAGTAGTGTTGACCTCTGACTTGTTGTGTTCTTGGCTGACCCACTCTACCTCAGGTTAAGATCAAGCACAGTTGTGTTCTTGGCTGAGTGGAGTAGTGTTGTTGACACCCACTCTACCTCCAGGTTAAGATATCAAGCACAGTTGTTGTGTTCTTGGCTGAGTGGAGTAGTGTTGTTGACTCTACCCACTCTACCTCCAGGTTAATATCAAGCACAGTTGTTGTGTTCTTGGCTGAGTGGAGTAGTGTTGTTGACTTTACCCACTCTACCTCCAGGTTAAGATCAAGCACAGTTGTTGTGTTCTTGGCTGAGTGGAGTAGTGTTGTTGACTTCCCCACTCTACCCCCAGGTTAATATCAAGCACAGTTGTTGTGTTCTTGGCTGAGTGGGTAGTGTTGTTGACTTACCCACCCCCACCCAGGTTAAGATCAAGCACAGTTGTTGTGTTCTTGGCTGACCTCCAGGTTAATATCAAGCACAGTTGTTGTGTTCTTGGCTGAGTGGAGTAGTGTTGTTGACTTACCCACTCTACCTCCAGGTTAAGATCAAGCACAGTTGTTGTGTTCTTGGCTGAGTGGGAGTAGTGTTGTTGACTTACCCACTCTACCTCCAGGTTAAGATCAAGCACAGTTGTTGTGTTCTTGGCTGAGTGGAGTAGTGTTGTTGACTCCCACCCAGGTTACCCACAGTTGTTGTGTTCTTGGCTGAGTGAGTAGTGTTGTTGACCTCCAGTTAAGATTTGTTGTGTTCTTGGCTGAGTGGGAGTGTTGTTGACTCAAGCACAGTTGTTGTGTTCTTGGCTGAGTGGAGTAGTGTTGTTGACTTACCCACTCTACCTCCAGGTTAATATCAAGCACAGTTGTTGTGTTCTTGGCTGAGTGGAGTAGTGTTGTTGACTTACCCACTCTACCTCAGGTTAAGATCAAGCACAGTTGTTGTGTTCTTGGCTGAGTGGAGTAGTGTTGTTGACTTACCCACTCTTGGCTGAGTGGAGTAGTGTTGTTGACTTACCTCAGGTTAATATCAAGCACAGTTGTTGTGTTTCTTGGCTGAGTGGAGTAGTGTTGCTTGACTTACCCACTCTACCTCCAGGTTAATATCATCAACAGTTGTTGTGTTCTTGGCTGAGTGGAGTAGTGTTGTTGACTTACCCACCCTACCTCCAGGTTAAGATCAAGCACAGTTGTTGTGTTCTTGGCTGAGTGGAGTAGTGTTGTTGACTTACCCACTCTACCTCCAGGTTAATATCAAGCACAGTTGTTGTGTTCTTGGCTGAGTGGAGTAGTGTTGTTGACTTACCCACCTCTACCTCCAGGTTAATATCAAGCACAGTTGTTGTGTTCTTGGCTGAGTGGAGTAGTGTTGTTGACTTACCCACTCTACCCAGGTTAATATCAAGCACAGTTGTTGTGTTCTTGGCTGAGTGGAGTAGTGTTGTTGACTTACCCACTCTACCTCCAGGTTAAGATCAAGCACAGTTGTTGTGTTCTTGGCTGAGTGGGAGTGCTGTTCTAGTAGTGTTGTTGACTTACCCACTCTCCCACCAGGTTAAGATCAAGCACAGTTGTTGTGTTCTTGGCTGAGTGGAGTAGTGTTGTTGACTTACCCACCCCACCTCCAGGTTAATATCAAGCTTGGCTGTTGTTGTGTTCTTGGCTGAGTGGGTAGTGTTGTTGACTTACCCACTCTACCTCCAGGTTAATATCAAGCACAGTTGTTGTGTTCTTGGCTGAGTGGAGTAGTGTTGTTGACTTACCCACTCTACCTCCAGGTTAATATCAAGCACAGTTGTTGTGTTCTTGGCTGGAGTGGAGTAGTGTTGTTGACTTACCCACTCTACCTCCAGGTTAAGATCAAGCACAGTTGTTGTGTTCTTGGCTGAGTGGAGTAGTGTTGTTGACTTACCCACTCTACCTCCAGGTTAATATCAAGCACAGTTGTTGTGTTCTTGGCTGAGTGGAGTAGTGTTGTTGACTTACCCACTCTACCTCCAGGTTAATATCAAGCACAGTTGTTGTGTTCTTGGCTGAGTGGAGTAGTGTTGTTGACTTACCCACTCTACCTCCAGGTTAATATCAAGCACAGTTGTTGTGTTCTTGGCTGAGTGGAGTAGTGTTGTTGACTTACCCACTCTACCTCCAGGTTAAGATCAAGCACAGTTGTTGTGTTCTTGGCTGAGTGGAGTAGTGTTGTTGACTTACCCTCTACCTCCAGGTTAATATCAAGCACAGTTGTTGTGTTCTTGGCTGAGTGGGTAGTGTTGTTGACTTACCCTCTACCTCAGGTTAATATCAAGCACAGTTGTTGTGTTCTTGGCTGAGTGGAGTAGTGTTGTTGACTTACCCACTCTACCTCCAGGTTAAGATCAAGCACAGTTGTTGTGTTCTTGGCTGAGTGGAGTAGTGTTGTTGACTTACCCACTCTACCTCCAGGTTAATATCAAGCACAGTTGTTGTGTTCTTGGCTGAGTGGAGTAGTGTTGTTGACTTACCCACTCTACCTCCAGGTTAATATCAAGCACAGTTGTTGTGTTCTTGGCTGAGTGGAGTAGTGTTGTTGACTTACCCACTCTACCTCCAGGTTAAGATCAAGCACAGTTGTTGTGTTCTTGGCTGAGTGGAGTAGTGTTGTTGACTTACCCACTCTACCTCCAGGTTAAGATCAAGCACAGTTGTTGTGTTCTTGGCTGAGTGGAGTAGTGTTGTTGACTTACCCACTCTACCTCAGGTTAATATCAAGCACAGTTGTTGTGTTCTTGGCTGAGTGGAGTAGTGTTGTTGACTTACCCACTCTACCTCCAGGTTAATATCAAGCACAGTTGTTGTGTTCTTGGCTGAGTGGAGTAGTGTTGTTGACTTACCCACTCTACCTCCAGGTTAATATCAAGCACAGTTGTTGTGTTCTTGGCTGAGTGGAGTAGTGTTGTTGACTTACCCACTCTACCTCCAGGTTAATATCAAGCACAGTTGTTGTGTTCTTGGCTGAGTGGAGTAGTGTTGTTGACCCACTCTACCTCAGGTTAAGATCAAGCACAGTTGTTGTGTTCTTGGCTGAGTGGAGTAGTGTTGTTGACACCCTACCCTCCAGGTTAATATCAAGCACAGTTGTTGTGTTCTTGGCTGAGTGGAGTAGTGTTGTTGACTTACCCACTCTACCTCCAGGTTAATATCAAGCACAGTTGTTGTGTTCTTGGCTGAGTGGAGTAGTGTTGTTGACTTACCCACTCTACCTCCAGGTTAATATCAAGCACAGTTGTTGTGTTCTTGGCTGAGTGGAGTAGTGTTGTTGACTTACCCACTCTACCTCCAGGTTAATATCAAGCACAGTTGTTGTGTTCTTGGCTGAGTGGAGTAGTGTTGTTGACTTACCTCCACTCTTGGCTGAGTGGAGTAGTGTTGTTGACCCCACTCTACCTCCAGGTTAAGATCAAGCACAGTTGTTGTGTTCTTGGCTGAGTGGAGTAGTGTTGTTGACTTACCCACTCTACCTCCAGGTTAAGATCAAGCACAGTTGTTGTGTTCTTGGCTGAGTGGAGTAGTGTTGTTGACTTACCCACTCTACCTCCAGGTTAATATCAAGCACAGTTGTTGTGTTCTTGGCTGAGTGGAGTAGTGTTGTTGACTTACCCACTCTACCTCCAGGTTAAGATCAAGCACAGTTGTTGTGTTCTTGGCTGAGTGGAGTAGTGTTGTTGACTTACCCACTCTACCTCCAGGTTAAGATCAAGCACAGTTGTTGTGTTCTTGGCTGAGTGGAGTAGTGTTGTTGACTTACCCACTCTACCTCCAGGTTAATATCAAGCACAGTTGTTGTGTTCTTGGCTGAGTGGAGTAGTGTTGTTGACTTACCCACTCTACCTCCAGGTTAATATCAAGCACAGTTGTTGTGTTCTTGGCTGAGTGGAGTAGTGTTGTTGACTTACCCACTCTACCTCCAGGTTAATATCAAGCACAGTTGTTGTGTTCTTGGCTGAGTGGAGTAGTGTTGTTGACTTACCCACTCTACCTCCAGGTTAATATCAAGCACAGTTGTTGTGTTCTTGGCTGAGTGGAGTAGTGTTGTTGACTTACCCACTCTACCTCCAGGTTAATATCAAGCACAGTTGTTGTGTTCTTGGCTGAGTGGAGTAGTGTTGTTGACTTACCTCTACCTCCTTGGCAGTTAATATCAAGCACAGTTGTTGTGTTCTTGGCTGAGTGGAGTAGTGTTGTTGACTTACCCACTCTACCTCCAGGTTAAGATCAAGCACAGTTGTTGTGTTCTTGGCTGAGTGGAGTAGTGTTGTTGACTTACCCACTCTACCTCCAGGTTAATATCAAGCACAGTTGTTGTGTTCTTGGCTGAGTGGAGTAGTGTTGTTGACTTACCCACTCTACCTCCAGGTTAATATCAAGCACAGTTGTTGTGTTCTTGGCTGAGTGGAGTAGTGTTGTTGACTTACCCACTCTACCTCCAGGTTAATATCAAGCACAGTTGTTGTGTTCTTGGCTGAGTGGAGTAGTGTTGTTGACTTACCCCACTTAATACCTCCAGGTTAACCTCTATCAAGCACAGTTGTTGTGTTCTTGGCTGAGTGGAGTAGTGTTGTTGACTTACCCACTCTACCTCCAGGTTAATCATCAAGCACAGTTGTTGTGTTCTTGGCTGAGTGGAGTAGTGTTGTTGACTTACCCACTCTACCTCCAGGTTAATATCAAGCACAGTTGTTGTGTTCTTGGCTGAGTGGAGTAGTGTTGTTGACTTACCCACTCTACCTCCAGGTTAAGATCAAGCACAGTTGTTGTGTTCTTGGCTGAGTGGAGTAGTGTTGTTGACTTACCCACTCTACCTCCAGGTTAAGATCAAGCACAGTTGTTGTGTTCTTGGCTGAGTGGAGTAGTGTTGTTGACTTACCCACTCTACCTCCAGGTTAAGATCAAGCACAGTTGTTGTGTTCTTGGCTGAGTGGAGTAGTGTTGTTGACTTACCCACTCTACCTCCAGGTTAAGATCAAGCACAGTTGTTGTGTTCTTGGCTGAGTGGAGTAGTGTTGTTGACTTACCCACTCTACCTCCAGGTTAAGATCAAGCACAGTTGTTGTGTTCTTGGCTGAGTGGAGTAGTGTTGTTGACTTACCCACTCTACCTCCAGGTTAATATCAAGCACAGTTGTTGTGTTCTTGGCTGAGTGGAGTAGTGTTGTTGACTTACCCACTCTACCTCCAGGTTAAGATCAAGCACAGTTGTTGTGTTCTTGGCTGAGTGGAGTAGTGTTGTTGACTTACCCACTCTACCTCCAGGTTAATATCAAGCACAGTTGTTGTGTTCTTGGCTGAGTGGAGTAGTGTTGTTGACTTACCCACTCTACCTCCAGGTTAATATCAAGCACAGTTGTTGTGTTCTTGGCTGAGTGGAGTAGTGTTGTTGTTGACTCCAGGTTAATATCACCCACTCTACCTCCAGGTTAAGATCAAGCACAGTTGTTGTGTTCTTGGCTGAGTGGAGTAGTGTTGTTGACTCTACCTCCAGGTTAATATCAAGCACAGTTGTTGTGTTCTTGGCTGAGTGGAGTATGTTGTTGACTTACCCACTCTACCTCCAGGTTAATATCAACCACAGTTGTTGTGTTCTTGGCTGAGTGGAGTAGTGTTGTTGACTTACCCACTCTACCTCCAGGTTAATATCAAGCACAGTTGTTGTGTTCTTGGCTGAGTGGAGTAGTGTTGTTGACTTACCCACTCTACCTCCAGGTTAATCATCAAGCACAGTTGTTGTGTTCTTGGCTGAGTGGAGTAGTGTTGTTGACTTACCCACTCTACCTCAGGTTAAGATCAAGCACAGTTGTTGTGTTCTTGGCTGAGTGGAGTAGTGTTGTTGACTTACCCACTCTACCTCCAGGTTAAGTGATCAAGCACAGTTGTTGTGTTCTTGGCTGAGTGGAGTAGTGTTGTTGACTTACCCACTCTACCTCCAGGTTAATATCAAGCACAGTTGTTGTGTTCTTGGCTGAGTGGAGTAGTGTTGTTGACTTACCCACTCTACCTCCAGGTTAAGATCAAGCACAGTTGTTGTGTTCTTGGCTGAGTGGAGTAGTGTTGTTGACTTACCCACTCTACCTCCAGGTTAAGATCAAGCACAGTTGTTGTGTTCTTGGCTGAGTGGAGTAGTGTTGTTGACTTACCCACTCTACCTCCAGGTTAATATCAAGCACAGTTGTTGTGTTCTTGGCTGAGTGGAGTAGTGTTGTTGACTTACCCACTCTACCTCCAGGTTAAGATCAAGCACAGTTGTTGTGTTCTTGGCTGAGTGGAGTAGTGTTGTTGACTTACCCACTCTACCTCCAGGTTAAGATCAAGCACAGTTGTTGTGTTCTTGGCTGAGTGGAGTAGTGTTGTTGACTTACCCACTCTACCTCCAGGTTAAGATCAAGCACAGTTGTTGTGTTCTTGGCTGAGTGGAGTAGTGTTGTTGACTTACCCACTCTACCTCCAGGTTAAGATCAAGCACAGTTGTTGTGTTCTTGGCTGAGTGGAGTAGTGTTGTTGACTTACCCACTCTACCTCCAGGTTAAGATCAAGCACAGTTGTTGTGTTCTTGGCTGAGTGGAGTAGTGTTGTTGACTTACCCACTCTACCTCCAGGTTAATATCAAGCACAGTTGTTGTGTTCTTGGCTGAGTGGAGTAGTGTTGTTGACTTACCCACTCTACCTCCAGGTTAAGATCAAGCACAGTTGTTGTGTTCTTGGCTGAGTGGAGTAGTGTTGTTGACTCACCCACTCTACCTCACGTTAAGATCAAGCACAGTTGTTGTGTTCTTGGCTGAGTGGAGTAGTGTTGTTGACTTACCCACTCTACCTCCAGGTTAAGATCAAGCACAGTTGTTGTGTTCTTGGCTGAGTGGAGTAGTGTTGTTGACTTACCCACTCTACCTCCAGGTTAAGATCAAGCACAGTTGTTGTGTTCTTGGCTGAGTGGAGTAGTGTTGTTGACTTACCCACTCTACCTCAGGTTAATATCAAGCACAGTTGTTGTGTTCTTGGCTGAGTGGGTCTTACACTCTACCTCCAGGTTAATATCAAGCACAGTTGTTGTGTTCTTGGCTGAGTGGAGTAGTGTTGTTGACTTACCCACTCTACCTCCAGGTTAATATCAAGCACAGTTGTTGTGTTCTTGGCTGAGTGGAGTAGTGTTGTTGACTTACCCACTCTACCTCCAGGTTAAGATCAAGCACAGTTGTTGTGTTCTTGGCTGAGTGGAGTAGTGTTGTTGACTTACAAGCCACTCTACCTCCAGGTTAAGATCAAGCACAGTTGTTGTGTTCTTGGCTGAGTGGAGTAGTGTTGTTGACTTACCCACTCTACCTCCAGGTTAATATCAAGCACAGTTGTTGTGTTCTTGGCTGAGTGGAGTAGTGTTGTTGACTTACCCACTCTACCTCCAGGTTAAGATCAAGCACAGTTGTTGTGTTCTTGGCTGAGTGGAGTAGTGTTGTTGACTTACCCACTCTACCTCCAGGTTAATATCAAGCACAGTTGTTGTGTTCTTGGCTGAGTGGAGTAGTGTTGTTGACTTACCCACTCTACCTCCAGGTTAATATCAAGCACAGTTGTTGTGTTCTTGGCTGAGTGGAGTAGTGTTGTTGACTTACCCACTCTACCTCCAGGTTAAGATCAAGCACAGTTGTTGTGTTCTTGGCTGAGTGGAGTAGTGTTGTTGACTTACCCACTCTACCTCCAGGTTAAGATCAAGCACAGTTGTTGTGTTCTTGGCTGAGTGGAGTAGTGTTGTTGACTTACCCACTCTACCTCCAGGTTAATATCAAGCACAGTTGTTGTGTTCTTGGCTGAGTGGAGTAGTGTTGTTGACTTACCCACTCTACCTCCAGGTTAATATCAAGCACAGTTGTTGTGTTCTTGGCTGAGTGGAGTAGTGTTGTTGACTTACCCACTCTACCTCCAGGTTAAGATCAAGCACAGTTGTTGTGTTCTTGGCTGAGTGGAGTAGTGTTGTTGACTTACCCACTCTACCTCCAGGTTAATATCAAGCACAGTTGTTGTGTTCTTGGCTGAGTGGAGTAGTGTTGTTGACTTACCCACTCTACCTCCAGGTTAATATCAAGCACAGTTGTTGTGTTCTTGGCTGAGTGGAGTAGTGTTGTTGACTTACCCACTCTACCTCCAGGTTAAGATCAAGCACAGTTGTTGTGTTCTTGGCTGAGTGGAGTAGTGTTGTTGACTTACCCACTCTACCTCCAGGTTAAGATCAAGCACAGTTGTTGTGTTCTTGGCTGAGTGGAGTAGTGTTGTTGACTTACCCACTCTACCTCCAGGTTAATATCAAGCACAGTTGTTGTGTTCTTGGCTGAGTGGAGTAGTGTTGTTGACTTACCCACTCTACCTCCAGGTTAATATCAAGCACAGTTGTTGTGTTCTTGGCTGAGTGGAGTAGTGTTGTTGACTTACCCACTCCCTCCAGGTTAATATCAAGCACAGTTGTTGTGTTGAGTGGAGTAGTGTTGTTGACTTGGCAGGTAGTGTTGTTGACTTACCCATCAAAGCACAGTTGTTGTGTTCTTGGCTGAGTGGAGTAGTGTTGTTGACTTACCCACTTTACCTCCAGGTTAAGATCAAGCACAGTTGTTGTGTTCTTGGCTGAGTGGAGTAGTGTTGTTGACTTACCCACTCTACCTCCAGGTTAAGATCAAGCACAGTTGTTGTGTTCTTGGCTGAGTGGAGTAGTGTTGTTGACTTACCCACTCTACCTCCAGGTTAATATCAAGCACAGTTGTTGTGTTCTTGGCTGAGTGGAGTAGTGTTGTTGACTTACCCACTCTACCTCCAGGTTAAGATCAAGCACAGTTGTTGTGTTCTTGGCTGAGTGGAGTAGTGTTGTTGACTTACCCACTCTACCTCCAGGTTAAGATCAAGCACAGTTGTTGTGTTCTTGGCTGAGTGGAGTAGTGTTGTTGACTCACCCACTCTACCTCCAGGTTAAGATCAAGCACAGTTGTTGTGTTCTTGGCTGAGTGGAGTAGTGTTGTTGACTTACCCACTCTACCTCCAGGTTAATATCAAGCACAGTTGTTGTGTTCTTGGCTGAGTGGAGTAGTGTTGTTGACTTACCCACTTTACCTCCAGGTTAAGATCAAGCACAGTTGTTGTGTTCTTGGCTGAGTGGAGTAGTTTTGTTGACCTACCCATTCTACCTTTAGGTTAATATCAAGCACAGTTGTTGTGTTCTTGGCTGAATGGAGTAGTGTTGTTCACTTACCCACTCTACCTCCAGGTTAAGATCAAGCACAGTTGTGTTCTTGGCTGAGTGGAGTAGTATTGTTGATTTACCCACTCTACCTCCAGGTTAATATCAAGCACAGTTGTTGTGTTCTTGGCTGAGTGGAGTAGTGTTGTTGACTTACCCACTCTACCTCCAGGTTAATATCAAGCACAGTTGTGTTCTTGGCTGAGTGGAGTAGTGTTGTTGACTTACACACTCTACCTCCAGGTTAAGATCAAGCACAGTTGTTGTGTTCTTGGCTGAGTGGAGTAGTGTTGTTGACTAACCCACTCTACCTCCAGGTTAATGTCAAGCACAGTTGTTGTGTTCTTGGCTGAGTGGAGTAGTGTTGTTGACTTACCCACTCTACCTCCAGGTTAATATCAACCACAGTTGTTGTGTTCTTGGCTGAGTGGAGTAGTGTTGTTGACTTCCCACTCTACCTCCAGCTTAAGATCAAGCACAGTTGTTGTGTTCTTGGCTGAGTGGAGTAGTGTTGTTGACTTACCCACTCTACCTCCAGGTTAATATCAACCACAGTTGTTGTGTTCTTGGCTGAGTGGAGTAGTGTTGTTGACTTACCCACTCTTCCTCCAGGTTAATAGCAAGCACAGTTGTTGTGTTCTTGGCTGAGTGGAGTAGTGTTGTTGACTTACCCACTTTACCTCCAGGTTAAGATCAAGCACAGTTGTTGTGTTCTTGGCTGAGTGGAGTAGTGTTGTTGACTTACCCACTCTACCTTTAGGTTAATATCAAGCACAGTTGTTGTGTTCTTGGCTGAGTGGAGTAGTGTTGTTGACTTACCCACTCTACCTCCAGGTTAATATCAAGCACAGTTGTTGTGTTCTTGGCTGAGTGGAGTAGTGTTGTTGACTTACCCACTCTACCTCCAGGTTAATATCAAGCACAGTTGTTGTGTTCTTGGCTGAGTGGAGTAGTGTTTTTGACTTACCCACTCTACCTCTAGGTTAATATCAAGCACAGTTGTTGTGTTCTTGGCTGAGTGGAGTAGTGTTGTTGACTTACCCACTCTACCTCCAGGTTAAGATCAAGCACAGTTGTTGTGTTCTTGGCTGAGTGGAGTAGTGTTGTTGACTTACCCACTCTACCTCCAGGTTAATATCAAGCACAGTTGTTGTGTTCTTGGCTGAGTGGAGTAGTGTTGTTGACTTACCCACTCTACCTCCAGGTTAATATCAAGCACAGTTGTTGTGTTCTTGGCTGAGTGGAGTAGTGTTGTTGACTTACCCACTCTACCTCCAGGTTAAGATCAAGCACAGTTGTTGTGTTCTTGGCTGAGTGAGTAGTGTTGTTGACTTACCCACTCTACCTCCAGGTTAAGATCAAGCACAGTTGTTGTGTTCTTGGCTGAGTGAGTAGTGTTGTTGACTTACCCACTCTACCGCCAGGTTAATATCAAGCACAGTTGTTGTGTTCTTGGCTGAGTGGAGTAGTGTTGTTGACTTACCCACTCTACCTCCAGGTTAATATCAAGCACAGTTGTTGTGTTCTTGGCTGAGTGGAGTAGTGTTGTTGACTTACCCACTCTACCTCCAGGTTAAGATCAAGCACAGTTGTTGTGTTTTTGGCTGAGTGGAGTAGTGTTGTTGACTTACCCACTCTACCTCCAGGTTAAGATCAAGCACAGTTGTTGTGTTTTTGGCTGAGTGGAGTAGTGTTGTTGACTTACCCACTCTACCTCCAGGTTAATATCAAGCACAGTTGTTGTGTTCTTGGCTGAGTGGAGTAGTGTTGTTGACTTACCCACTCTACCTCCAGGTTAAGATCAAGCACAGTTGTTGTGTTCTTGGCTGAGTGAGTAGTGTTGTTGACTTACCCACTCTACCTCCAGGTTAAGATCAAGCACAGTTGTTGTGTTCTTGGCTGAGTGAGTAGTGGTGTTGACTTACCCACTCTACCTCCAGGTTAATATCAAGTACAGTTGTGTTCTTGGCTGAGTGGAGTAGTGTTGTTGACTTACCCACTCTACCTCCAGGTTAATATCAACCACAGTTGTTGTGTTCTTGGCTGAGTGGAGTAGTGTTGTTGACTTACCCACTCTACCTCCAGGTTAAGATCAAGCACAGTTGTTGTGTTCTTGGCTGAGTGGAGTAGTGTTGTTGACTCACCCACTCTACCTCCAGGTTAAGATCAAGCACAGTTTTTGTGTTCTTGGCTGAGTGGAGTAGTGTTGTTGACTTACCCATTTTACCTCCAGGTTAATATCAAGCACAGTTGTTGTGTTCTTGGCTGAGTGGAGTAGTGTTGTTGACTTACCCACTCTACCTCCAGGTTAATATCAAGCACAGTTGTTGTGTTCTTGGCTGAGTGGAGTAGTGTTGTTGACTTACACACTCTACCTCCAGGTTAAGATCAAGCACAGTTGTTGTGTTCTTGGCTGAGTGGAGTAGTGTTGTTGACTTACCCACTCTACCTCCAGGTTAATATCAAGCACAGTTGTTGTGTTCTTGGCTGAGTGGAGTAGTGTTGTTGACTTACCCACTCTACTTTTAGGTTAATATCAAGCACAGTTGTTGTGTTCTTGGCTGAGTGGAGTAGTGTTGTTGACTTACCCACTCTACCTCCAGGTTAAGATCAAGCACAGTTGTTGTGTTCTTGGCTGAGTGGAGTAGTGTTGTTGACTTACCCACTCTACCTCCAGGTTAATATCAAGCACAGTTGTGTTCTTGGCTGAGTGGAGTAGTGTTGTTGACTTACACACATTACTTCCAGGTTAAGATCAAGCACAGTTGTTGTGTTCTTGGCTGCGTGGAGTAGTGTTGTTGACTTACCCACTCTACCTCCAGGTTAAGATCAAGCACAGTTGTTGTGTTCTTGGCTGAGTGGAGTAGTGTTGTTGACTTACCCACTGTACCTCCAGGTTAATATCAAGCACAGTTGTTGTGTTCTTGGCTGAGTGGAGTAGTGTTGTTGACTTACCCACTGTACCTCCAGGTTAAGATCAAGCACAGTTGTTGTGTTCTTGGCTGAGTGGAATAGTGTTGTTGACTTACCCACCTCTACCTCAGGTTAAGATCAAGCACAGTTGTTGTGTTCTTGGCTGAGTGGAGTAGTGTTGTTGACTTACCCACTCTACCTCCAGGTTAAGATCAAGCACAGTTGTTGTGTTCTTGGCTGAGTGGAGTAGTGTTGTTGACTTACCCACTCTACCTCCAGGTTAATATCAAGCACAGTTGTTGTGTTCTTGGCTGAGTGGAGTAGTGTTGTTGACTTACCCACTCTACCTCCAGGTTAAGATCAAGCACAGTTGTTGTGTTTTTGGCAGAGTGGAGTAGTGTTGTTGACTTACCCACTCTACCTCCAGGTTAAGATCAAGCACAGTTTTTGTGTTCTTGGCTGAGTGGAGTAGTGTTGTTGACTTACCCACTCTACCTCCAGGTTAATATCAAGCCCAGTTGTTGTGTTCTTGGCTGAGTGGAGTAGTGTTGTTGACTTACCCACTCTACCTCCAGGTTAATATCAAGCACAGTTGTTGTGTTCTTGTCTGAGTGGAGTAGTGTTGTTGACTTACCTACTCTACCTCCATGTTAATATCAAGCACAATTGTTGTGTTCTTGACTGAGTGGTGTAGTGTTGTTGACTTACCCACTCTACCTCCAGGTTAAGATCAAGCAAAGTTGTAGTGTTTTTGGCTGAGTGGAGTAGTGTTGTTGACTTACCCACTCTATTTTTAGGTTAAGATCAAGCATAGTTGTTGTGTTCTTGGCTGAGTGGAGTAGTGTTGTTGACTTACCCACTCTACCTCTAGGTTAAGATCAAGCACAGTTGTTGTGTTCTTGGCTGAGTGGAGTAGTGTTGTTGACTTACCCACTCTACCTCCAGGTTAATATCAAGCACAGTTGTTGTGTTCTTGGCTGAGTGGAGTAGTGTTGTTGACTTACCCACTCTACCTCCATGTTAAGATCAAGCACAGTTGTTGTGTTCTTGGCTGAGTGGAGTAGTGTTGTTGTCTTACCCACTCTACCTCCAGGTTAAGATCAAGCACAGTTGTTGTGTTCTTGGCTATTTTTTTGCCTGTTCCTGTTCTTGTCTTTTTTTTTCTCTGATAATTCTCATCAGTGGTACTCTACCACTTTCAGTGCAACTTTCATTAATGCTGGAGGGATTGTACTGTAGATCAAAACCCATATTTCAGTAGACAAAAGTGCCATCTAACTGTTTCAAAAGTTTGTTCTTTTGTCTCCAATCTCTCATTAACTTCTATGAATGTCAATAATTAACATAACAGTACAAGAACAACATTTCTCTGGCAGAACTTGTTGCACATCTCTGGCAGGTGAAAATAGTCTTGTATCATCAGATTTTGTACAAATGTCATTTCAAATCATGTTCATAAGACATCTGAATCTCCTGGGAGTAACATCATGCATAAAGTCCAAATACATTCACACAGAATGCAAGAAATGAATTGTTGTTGTCTAAAACTTTCTGTTGAGTTTCTTCAGTTGGAAAGTGTCACTGTGGATTCGATATCAAAGAACTGCCAAATGTAATAGACGTTTCTCTCACACCCTGCTGGAGTATTACAATAATTTTTTGAATGCCTTGCTTTCACACTTGGATGGCCTGTATCATTTTGTGTGTGTGTCATGAAATTCAAGGGGTCCTTATATGTATTACTAGACACTTTATCTTCATCTGGTGTGGATTCCTGTACGTGGTGAGGGGACCTCCTCTGGGATCTAAACATCTGCCCACGTGTTTTCAGTGCGTGACAACCCCTGAAGGGGAGGAGAGGATCCTGGTGGTTGAGGGGTCCAACCCTAACACACCACCTTGGCCTTGAATTCCTGTAGACGGACGGCTTTGGGTGGCCCCCTTGGGTCAATTTGCTGGTCCACTCAGGCTAGGATTAACCAAGTACCAGTGTTGGATACTCCCAACAGGTGTTGTGGACATTGTATCCGGTGCTGATGTTTGGGTATAGTGATTACGAAACCCTGGCATTGCTGCAGCATCCTTGTTTGACTTTGTAGTGCGTCCCCTCGTAGGGCTCCATGGTGGGTGGGTTCAGTGGGCACCGAAATTTCCCTCTCTTTATTATGGATACTCCAGTTAAAAATCATAATAAAATAGTATAAAACAGTCTATAGGTCAACGACCACGTCTTGAAAATTCTGAGCAGTAATCCTCACCATCTGTACCACCTGTTGTACCTCATTTTTTTATATTGCACTCACTTTCAGACAAACCTTTAGGGCAAATTCTCCCTTTTTCATTCAGAAGGAACTAGACGGACTTGCTGGTTCTCCAAAGTCAGTAAAGAAGCTTCTATCTGGTGACATATTGGTGGAAGCATCCACATCTCAACACAGTGAACTCCTCTTACATTCAAAGGCATTTGGGGTTATATCTATTGGGGTTACACCTCATGCTACTTTGAACTCATCACGAGGAGTTATTGTTTAGAGGGATTTGAAGAACATCCAAGAGTCTGAGATTCTTGCTGGTTTTTTCACCCAATGAGTTACTGCAGTGAGGCATATCTCCACACACAAAGATGGAATTATGGTGCTGATCAATGTCCTCATTCTCACATTTACGTCACCACATCCACCTGCTACCATCAAGGCAGGTGATCTTAATTGTAGAGTATGGCCATACATTCTAAACGCTCTCCAATGTTTCCAGTGTCAACGGTTCAGTCACTCGAAATCGTCATGTAAGGTTTCCTTAACGTGTGCACGTTGCAGTGGCAAGGACCATGATGCCTACGGGTGTGAAACGGACCCTCATTGCATTAATTGCAATGGCTCTCACCCATCCTACTTTCGTTCTTGCCCTAAATGGTTGGAAGAAAAAGAGGTGCAGCGTTTCAAAACAATCCATAACATTACCTATTCTGAGGCTGGAAAATTGCTGTCCACCACCTCATCTCGGACATATGCTGCTGCACTTCATTCAACAGCTACTGTGGGAGTGCAGACAGATCTTTCTGTGCTTCCAAAAGAATCATTCTCCAAACAAATGAAAAGTCTTTTGACCTCCATGGTTAAAAAAGTTGATGAATCAACTTCGACACCTATCTCTATCCATTATATACATTCCACCAAACTTCAAGATCCACATCCTTTGTTCCAGGTACAGGCATTTTCTTGGATCCATTTTATTCTCTCACCCCAAGATGCAAAACAATCATTTGTTCACGTCCTCAGTCTCTGGAATCCCCTTCCAACAGCAAAGACCTGCCCAATCGACCCAGGGCAGGATCCATGGAGGTCAATAGACCTCCCTCGATTAAGGACAGTAAGGAAAAAAGACGTGGTTCTAAACAGAAGGGTTCTCCACCCAATTCGCTTACACGTAAATTAAAATGGCCACCCTGATACAATGGAACTGTCGAGGTTTACGTTCTAATTTGGATGACATCAAAACATTGATTGCTTCCTACCATCCTGTTTGTCTTTCCTTACACGAAACATTTCTGAAACCTGCCGATACAGTCACCTTTCAGCAGTTCCTTATACAGAAATGACAGGCTGTGTGATGGACGATTGCATGGAGGGGTGGCAGTGTTGGTTGATCAGCATATGATCACACTGTCTTTGCCACTTGACACACCCTTGGAGGCCGTAGCCATCCGTATTTCCTTGGGTCATACCATCACTGTTTTTTCTCTCTACCTGTCACCTGGAGAGACATATGATCAATTAGACCTTGATTCTCTCATTGAACAGTTGCTGTATCCATTGTTAATCCTGGGAGACTTTAATGGACATCATCCCCTCTGGGTAAGTGCTGTTATTGATAGGAGGGGTCGCTCTGTAGAGCATATGCTCTCTGATCACAACCTTTCTCTTCTCAATACTGGTTCTTCTACTTATTTCCATGCACCTAGTCGGTCCTTTACTGCTATTGATCTCTCAGTTTGCTCCCCTTCATTATTCTCCCATTTTTCATGGAGGGTTGACAATAATCTACGTGGCAGTGATCGTTTTCCTATAATCTTCAGAGAGACTGGCTGTGGTCAATGCTACCCAGCCGCGTGCCCCGGTAGAAGCTAGATCTAGCAAACTGGCCCTTTTTCACTGATCTCACAGAACTTGATCCTGCCATTGTCTATAAGCCATCAATAGACGACTGTGTGGCAGCAGTAACTGACTGTATTATACAAGCAGCTGCTTAATGTATTCCTAAAACCTTGATACGTTTTCCATTATATCCTCGTCCATGGTGGAATCCTGCCTGCCACATGGGATATTTCCATAGATATCCCACACTCTTGAACCGCATCACTTTCCAGCGGGCCCATGCACATGCTAAATGCGTAAAACATCAAAGCCAGAAGGAATCTTGGATTAAGTTCACAACCAGCATATCTTCTACCACCAGTTCCAAAGTCATATGAGATAAGATTCGAAAGGTCAGTGGACAATATAACTCTGTCCCCCTCTCGATCTTGCTCTCTCATGGCCAGGAAGTAGCTGATACCAGGAGCATCGCCGATACTCTAGATGAAAGTTTTTGCCAGGTATCCAGCACTTTTGCTTCTTCTTCCACTTTTTTAGCCATCCAGACCTCTTTCCTTTTGAGCTGATTCTCTCTATGACTATAATCGTCTCTTTACACTGGTGGAACTCAAATTGGCCCTTCATTAGTCTGGCAGTACATCACTTGGACCTGATGATATACACTATGAAATGCTGTGACATCTATCTCCTGCTTCTCTTGCTATCCTTCTGATTGTTTTTAACTGGATTTGGTAGGAGAATGTTTTTCCTGATGCCTGGCAGCAGGCTATTGTCTTACCTTTCTCCAAGCTTGGGAAGGATCACAAGATTTCTTCAAACTATCATCCAATTGCTTTGACAAGCTGTCTATATAAGACCTCAGAGAGGATGGTTAATGCTCGTCTTGTTTTTGTTCCTCGAATCAAACAACCTCCTCCCGCCCACCCAATGTGGGTTCTGACGACAGGGTTCCACCATGGACCACCTGATTTGACTTGAAACGTCAATCAGAGAAGCCTTTCTCAAGTGACAGCATCTTGTATCAATATTCTTTGACATTGAGAAGGCTTATGATACAACATGGGTTACGTGGCCATTTGCCCATTTCTATTAAATTTTTTTAATGGCCAGGAGATTCCGAGTTCTTGTGGGTTCGACACTTTCCCGTTCTTTTCTATAGGAACTTTGAGTCCCTCAGGACTGTGTTCTGAGTGTTACACTTTTCAGTATAAAAATTAATGCCATCACTAAACAACTCCCTCTCACTCTTGGAAACGGGCTATATGTGGACGACTTTCACATCTCATGTGTGGGTTCTGCCATGGTTCGTTGGGGTTTGGTGGTTGCGAGAAGAATCCCCTCTACAGCTTCTGTGTTCACTGCTGAACTATACAGCATTTTTCTTGCCCTGGATCTCATAGAAGCTAAGCAGTACTCAAAGTGCATGATGTATACTGACTCCCTTAGTTCTCTGCTGGCCCTGGAATCGCTTCATGTTGGTTCATACCCTGTTCTCGCTGATATTCAAAACTGACTGGCCCATTTCTCTTTAACATCTACTATTATCCAGTTTTTCTGGATACTGAGCCACTTTGGTATTCGCGGGAACGAGCTCGCCGATACTGCAGCTAAATCTATCTGCTCTGTCACTATCACCGCTGAACCTGTTCCATACATGTACTATGGTCCTGCATTCAAGGCTCAGCTCCATGCCAGCTGGCAGTTGACTTGGAGTGAGCAATGTGAAAACAAGCTTTTCCAAATAAAACCATATATTGAACTTTGGCCATCTTGCTTCCATAAAGATTGGGAAGAGGAAGATGTTCTAATTGGTCACATTTTTTAACACATCGTTTTCTGTTATCTGGAACTGATGCACCAGTGTGTAGTTTGTGTAACACTCAGATCACAATAAGTCATATTGTACTTTCTTGTCATCGTTATGATTCACAACGACGGCACCATTTTAAACATGTTCTGTCCCAAGGTTTGTCCATAACGTTAGACAGTGTTATTAGTGATAGTGACACTGTCCACATTAGAAATGTTTTTAGTTTTTAAAGGCCATTAATCTTTTTAATGTTATTCAAGTTTTTTAATTTGTACTTTCTAATGTGGCTCCCTTTTAAAAATCACAGTTCATTTAGTTCAATTTGAAATTAGAAACTGACCGTAACATTAAGTAACTCGGAACCAGGACTGGAAAGGCCAACTTCGGGTGACTGACGGTGGTTTTTGTACTTACCTGTTATTCTTCCTAGTGAGTTATGATTATTACAGTTACGCTACAGAAAGTCCTTTATAACTTGAATTACTGTAGTTTCTCTCTTGACATTGTACACCAGATGTAAACTTTGGTTTTATGCTATTTATGTTTTTTAAACTTTGTTTTGTTTTATCTTAATTTTCTTTCATGAATTTCACTAAATTTACTTTTAACTTTTTACCGGACGTTTGGCACAGATAGCCTAGCTGTTTTGTGCTATAAAACACTATATCAACCATTCAACCAATCAATGGAATAGTGTAATCAGGCCTTTTATTTTTCTTTCTTTGTGCTTTTAATTTTCTTTGAAGCTGTTTTCCACCTGTTTTTTGTGTCATTGTGAGCTGTGGGTATAAACTGTTTCATCCACATTAATATTGAGAACATTTCCCAGAAGTACCACACGTACGAATTGTGTGCTATTTTCTTTTTTTCTTGTTTGAAGATTACTTTATTAGTACAAGATCAGTACATTTACCCACTGAATATTGATATGTGTTTTTTGGCTAGGCGTGGATATGGTTTTTCACAGGAGTTTTGACAATCACCTGCTTTTTATCCAATCAGGTTTTGATAAAAGTGTTAGCCAATAAACAAATTATATGAATTGACTTGAAAATTAGATTCTGAAAAATAATGGGTGCCTGTCTCGTAAAATCAGTGTTAAATAAAGCATAATGCATTAAACTTTGGAATATGACAACGTTAATGACACAGACAGGTTTCTATTGTGTAATATGAAAACATATAGCAATGAAAATTAATTATTTTGTTTGCAGCTTTGTAAAATTGAAATCGAAGTTTATAATGCTTCATAATGAGGAAATGGATGATTCTGATTCAACTTTTTGGTTATTTTGGAACTTTCTTTTGGCAAAAAAATTAAAGTTTTGAAATAAAACTGAATATTAAATTTAAATGTTTGACTTCCTCCTTGAACAGGTGCAGTTTGTGTTGTGACTGGGGACAGCATAACAATCCATCTGGGCCTAAAATCCAGTATTCGCTCAGGTCAAATTCTCCATCTTCTAGAAGGAAACAAGTTGTATGACCAAGTCCATTTATCGACTGAGGCTATGGGTGACATCATTATAGAAGAACCACTAAATCCGGTATCAAATTTTTCTCTTCTTTGTTTTTAATTTTTATCCCTTTTCTAATTGTTGGCAGCTCAGTACTTACACTTGTGTTCTGTTTTAACTAGATATCCCCTAGCTTTCTGCTGTATGGCCCGAGAGAAGTTTGTGGTGGAGAGGTGAATATCACTGTGATTAGTATTATTGGAGATGGAGCAGCTGAGCTGAAATACTTCTGGAGTATATTTCCAACTGACAAGAGTTCGTATATTCTAAACCTCTTTAATTAAACAACTGTTACCAACAGTTTCAGAATGGTAGTACCTTTCAACCATCGTGGTTTATACTGTTTCATAACAGAAGATAAAAATCTTGCTTCCAGTAGTGTTTATTATATTATTGCTTCTTCCATATACATTATCATTAGGTAATATTTAAGAAATGACAAAGGAATAATAGTACATAAAAATTATTTGAATAATACATTACATTATTGTTGTATATTACTACAGCATCTCTTGTCGCTCATCACAAGTTGATTAAAGACATTATTGTTTGTTATATACATTACCACAGCATCTCTTGTCGATCATCACAACTTGATTAAAGACATTATTGTTTGTTATATATTACCACAGCATCTCTTGTCGATCATCACAACTTGATTAAAGACATTATTATTTGTTATATATTACCACAGCATCTCTTGTCGATCATCACAACTTGATTAAACACATTATTGTTTGTTATATATTACCACAGCATCTCTTGTCGATCATCACAACTTGATTAAAGACATTATTGTTTTTTATATATTACCACAGCATCTCTTGTCGATCATCACAACTTGATTAAATACATTATTGTTTGTTATATATTACCACAGCATCTCTTGTCGATCATCACAAGTTGATTAAAGACATTATTGTTTGTTATATATTACCACAGCATCTCTTGTCGATCATCACAACTTGATTAAAGACATTATTGTTTGTTATATATTACCACAGCATCTCTTGTCGATCATCACAAGCTGATTAAAGACATTATTGTTTGTTATATATTACCACAGCATCTCTTGTCGATCATCACAACTTGATTAAAGACATTATTGTTTGTTATATATTACCACAGCATCTCTTGTCGATCATCACAAGTTGATTAAAGACTTATTGATTAAAGACATTATTGTTTGTTATATATTACCACAGCATCTCTTGTCGATCATCACAACTTGATTAAAGACATTATTGTTTGTTATATATTACCACAGCATCTCTTGTCGATCATCACAACTTGATTAAAGACATTATTGTTTGTTATATATTACCACAGCATCTCTTGTCGATCATCACAACTTGATTAAAGACATTATTGTTTGTTATATATTACCACAGCATCTCTTGTCGATCATCACAACTTGATTAAAGACATTATTGTTTGTTATATATTACCACAGCATCTCTTGTCGATCATCACAACTTGATTAAAGACATTATTGTTTGTTATATATTACCACAGCATCTCTTGTCGATCATCACAACTTGATTAAAGACATTATTGTTTGTTATATATTACCACAGCATCTCTTGTCGATCATCACAACTTGATTAAAGACATTATTGTTTGTTATATATTACCACAGCATCTCTTGTCGATCATCACAACTTGATTAAAGACATTATTGTTTGTTATATATTACCACAGCATCTCTTGTCGATCATCACAACTTGATTAAAGACATTATTGTTTGTTATATATTACCACAGCATCTCTTGTCGATCATCACAACTTGATTAAAGACATTATTGTTTGTTATATATTACCACAGCATCTCTTGTCGATCATCACAACTTGATTAAAGACATTATTGTTTGTTATATATTACCACAGCATCTCTTGTCGATCATCACAACTTGATTAAAGACATTATTGTTTGTTATATATTACCACAGCATCTCTTGTCGATCATCACAACTTGATTAAAGACATTATTGTTTGTTATATATTACCACAGCATCTCTTGTCGATCATCACAACTTGATTAAAGACATTATTGTTTGTTATATATTACCACAGCATCTCTTGTCGATCATCACAACTTGATTAAAGACATTATTGTTTGTTATATATTACCACAGCATCTCTTGTCGATCATCACAACTTGATTAAAGACATTATTGTTTGTTATATATTACCACAGCATCTCTTGTCGATCATCACAAGCTTGATTAAAGACATTATTGTTTGTTATATATTACCACAGCATCTCTTGTCGATCATCACAACTTGATTAAAGACATTATTGTTTGTTATATATTACCACAGCATCTCTTGTCGATCATCACAACTTGATTAAAGACATTAGCATCTCTTGTCGATCATCACAACTTGATTAAAGACATTATTGTTTGTTATTACCACAGCATCTCTTGTCGATCATCACAACTTGATTAAAGACATTATTGTTTGTTATATATTACCACAGCATCTCTTGTCGATCATCACAACTTGATTAAAGACATTATTGTTTGTTATATATTACCACAGCATCTCTTGTCGATCATCACAACTTGATTAAAGACATTATTGTTTGTTATATATTACCACAGCATCTCTTGTCGATCATCACAACTTGATTAAAGACATTATTGTTTGTTATATATTACCACAGCATCTCTTGTCGATCATCACAACTTGATTAAAGACATTATTGTTTGTTATATATTACCACAGCATCTCTTGTCGATCATCACAACTTGATTAAAGACATTATTGTTTGTTATATATTACCACAGCATCTCTTGTCGATCATCACAACTTGATTAAAGACATTATTGTTTGTTATATATTACCACAGCATCTCTTGTCGATCATCACAACTTGATTAAAGACATTATTGTTTGTTATATATTACCACAGCATCTCTTGTCGATCATCATTAAAGACATTATTGTTTGTTATATATTACCACAGCATCTCTTGTCGATCATCACAACTTGATTAAAGACATTATTGTTTGTTATATATTACCACAGCATCTCTTGTCGATCATCACAACTTGATTAAAGACATTATTGTTTGTTATATATTACCACAGCATCTCTTGTCGATCATCACAAGCTGATTAAAGACATTATTGTTTGTTATATATTACCACAGCATCTCTTGTCGATCATCACAACTTGATTAAAGACATTATTGTTTGTTATATATTACCACAGCATCTCTTGTCGATCATCACAACTTGATTAAAGACATTATTGTTTGTTATATATTACCACAGCATCTCTTGTCGATCATCACAACTTGATTAAAGACATTATTGTTTGTTATATATTACCACAGCATCTCTTGTCGATCATCACAACTTGATTAAAGACATTATTGTTTGTTATATATTACCACAGCATCTCTTGTCGATCATCACAACTTGATTAAAGACATTATTGTTTGTTATATATTACCACAGCATCTCTTGTCGATCATCACAACTTGATTAAAGACATTATTGTTTGTTATATATTACCACAGCATCTCTTGTCGATCATCACAACTTGATTAAAGACATTATTGTTTGTTATATATTACCACAGCATCTCTTGTCGATCATCACAACTTGATTAAAGACATTATTGTTTGTTATATATTACCACAGCATCTCTTGTCGATCATCACAACTTGATTAAAGACATTATTGTTTGTTATATATTACCACAGCATCTCTTGTCGATCATCACAACTTGATTAAAGACATTATTGTTTGTTATATATTACCACAGCATCTCTTGTCGATCATCACAACTTGATTAAAGACATTATTGTTTGTTATATATTACCACAGTTATATATTACCACAGCATCTCTTGTCGATCATCACAACTTGATTAAAGACATTATTGTTTGTTATATATTACCACAGCATCTCTTGTCGATCATCACAACTTGATTAAAGACATTATTGTTTGTTATATATTACCACAGCATCTCTTGTCGATCATCACAACTTGATTAAAGACATTATTGTTTGTTATATATTACCACAGCATCTCTTGTCGATCATCACAACTTTAAAGACATTATTGTTTGTTATATATTACCACAGCATCTCTTGTCGATTCACAACTTGATTAAAGACATTATTGTTTGTTATATATTACCACAGCATCTCTTGTCGATCATCACAACTTGATTAAAGACATTATTGTTTGTTATATATTACCACAGCATCTCTTGTCGATCATCACAACTTGATTAAAGACATTATTGTTTGTTATATATTACCACAGCATCTCTTGTCGATCATCACAACTTGATTAAAGACATTATTGTTTGTTATATATTACCACAGCATCTCTTGTCGATCATCACAACTTGATTAAAGACATTATTGTTTGTTATATATTACCACAGCATCTCTTGTCGATCATCACAACTTTAAAGATTATTGTTTGTTATATATTACCACAGCATCTCTTGTCGATCATCACAACTTGATTAAAGACATTATTGTTTGTTATATATTACCACAGCATCTCTTGTCGATCATCACAACTTGATTAAAGACATTATTGTTTGTTATATATTACCACAGCATCTCTTGTCGATCATCACAACTTGATTAAAGACATTATTGTTTGTTATATATTACCACAGCATCTCTTGTCGATCATCACAACTTGATTAAAGACATTATTGTTTGTTATATATTACCACAGCATCTCTTGTCGATCATCACAAGCTGATTAAAGACATTATTGTTTGTTATATATTACCACAGCATCTCTTGTCGATCATCACAACTTGATTAAAGACATTATTGTTTGTTATATATTACCACAGCATCTCTTGTCGATCATCACAACTTGATTAAAGACATTATTGTTTGTTATATATTACCACAGCATCTCTTGTCGATCATCACAAGCTTATTAAAGACATTATTGTTTGTTATATATTACCACAGCATCTCTTGTCGATCATCACAACTTGATTAAAGACATTATTGTTTGTTATATATTACCACAGCATCTCTTGTCGATCATCACAACTTGATTAAAGCACATTATTGTTTGTTATATATTACCACAGCATCTCTTGTCGATCATCACAACTTGATTAAAGACATTATTGTTTGTTATATATTACCACAGCATCTCTTGTCGATCATCACAACTTGATTAAAGACATTACAACTTGATTAAAGACATTATTGTTATATATTACCACAGCATCTCTTGTCGATCATCACAACTTGATTAAAGACATTATTGTTTGTTATATATTACCACAGCATCTCTTGTCGATCATCACAACTTGATTAAAGACATTATTGTTTGTTATATATTACCACAGCATCTCTTGTCGATCATCACAACTTGATTAAAGACATTATTGTTTGTTATATATTACCACAGCATCTCTTGTCGATCATCACAACTTGATTAAAGACATTATTGTTTGTTATATATTACCACAGCATCTCTTGTCGATCATCACAACTTGATTAAAGACATTATTGTTTGTTATATATTACCACAGCATCTCTTGTCGATCATCACAACATTAAAGACATTATTGTTTGTTATATATTACCACAGCATCTCTTGTCGATCATCACAACTTGATTAAAGACATTATTGTTTGTTATATATTACCACAGCATCTCTTGTCGATCATCACAACTTGATTAAAGACATTATTGTTTGTTATATATTACCACAGCATCTCTTGTCGATCATCACAACTTGATTAAAGACATTATTGTTTGTTATATATTACCACAGCATCTCTTGTCGATCATCACAACTTGATTAAAGACATTATTGTTTGTTATATATTACCACAGCATCTCTTGTCGATCATCACAACTTGATTAAAGACATTATTGTTTGTTATATATTACCACAGCATCTCTTGTCGATCATCACAACTTGATTAAAGACATTATTGTTTTGTTATATATTACCACAGCATCTCTTGTCGATCATCACAACTTGATTAAAGACATTATTGTTTGTTATATATTACCACAGCATCTCTTGTCGATCATCACAACTTGATTAAAGACATTATTGTTTGTTATATATTACCACAGCATCTCTTGTCGATCATCACAAGATTAAAGACATTATTGTTTGTTATATATTACCACAGCATCTCTTGTCGATCATCACAACTTGATTAAAGACATTATTGTTTGTTATATATTACCACAGCATCTCTTGTCGATCATCACAACTTGATTAAAGACATTATTGTTTGTTATATATTACCACAGCATCTCTTGTCGATCATCACAACTTGATTAAAGACATTATTGTTTGTTATATATTACCACAGCATCTCTTGTCGATCATCACAACTTGATTAAAGACATTATTGTTTGTTATATATTACCACAGCATCTCTTGTCGATCATCACAACTTGATTAAAGACATTATTGTTTGTTATATATTACCACAGCATCTCTTGTCGATCATCACAACTTGATTAAAGACATTATTGTTTGTTATATATTACCACAGCATCTCTTGTCGATCATCACAACTTGATTAAAGACATTATTGTTTGTTATATATTACCACAGCATCTCTTGTCGATCATCACAACTTGATTAAAGACATTATTGTTTGTTATATATTACCACAGCATCTCTTGTCGATCATCACAACTTGATTAAAGACATTATTGTTTGTTATATATTACCACAGCATCTCTTGTCGATCATCACAACTTGATTAAAGACATTATTGTTTGTTATATATTACCACAGCATCTCTTGTCGATCATCACAACTTGATTAAAGACATTATTGTTTGTTATATATTACCACAGCATCTCTTGTCGATCATCACAACTTGATTAAAGACATTATTGTTTGTTATATATTACCACAGCATCTCTTGTCGATCATCACAACTTGATTAAAGACATTATTGTTTGTTATATATTACCACAGCATCTCTTGTCGATCATCACAACTTGATTAAAGACATTATTGTTTGTTATATATTACCACAGCATCTCTTGTCGATCATCACAACTTGATTAAAGACATTATTGTTTGTTATATATTACCACAGCATCTCTTGTCGATCATCACAACTTGATTAAAGACATTATTGTTTGTTATATATTACCACAGCATCTCTTGTCGATCATCACAACTTGATTAAAGACATTATTGTTTGTTATATATTACCACAGCATCTCTTGTCGATCATCACAACTTGATTAAAGACATTATTGTTTGTTATATATTACCACAGCATCTCTTGTCGATCATCACAACTTGATTAAAGACATTATTGTTTGTTATATATTACCACAGCATCTCTTGTCGATCATCACAACTTGATTAAAGACATTATTGTTTGTTATATATTACCACAGCATCTCTTGTCGATCATCACAACTTGATTAAAGACATTATTGTTTGTTATATATTACCACAGCATCTCTTGTCGATCATCACAACTTGATTAAAGACATTATTGTTTGTTATATATTACCACAGCATCTCTTGTCGATCATCACAACTTGATTAAAGACATTATTGTTTGTTATATATTACCACAGCATCTCTTGTCGATCATCACAACTTGATTAAAGACATTATTGTTTGTTATATATTACCACAGCATCTCTTGTCGATCATCACAACTTGATTAAAGACATTATTGTTTGTTATATATTACCACAGCATCTCTTGTCGATCATCACAACTTGATTAAAGACATTATTGTTTGTTATATATTACCACAGCATCTCTTGTCGATCATCACAACTTGATTAAAGACATTATTGTTTGTTATATATTACCACAGCATCTCTTGTCGATCATCACAACTTGATTAAAGACATTATTGTTTGTTATATATTACCACAGCATCTCTTGTCGATCATCACAACTTGATTAAAGACATTATTGTTTGTTATATATTACCACAGCATCTCTTGTCGATCATCACAACTTGATTAAAGACATTATTGTTTGTTATATATTACCACAGCATCTCTTGTCGATCATCACAACTTGATTAAAGACATTATTGTTTGTTATATATTACCACAGCATCTCTTGTCGATCATCACAACTTGATTAAAGACATTATTGTTTGTTATATATTACCACAGCATCTCTTGTCGATCATCACAACTTGATTAAAGACATTATTGTTTGTTATATATTACCACAGCATCTCTTGTCGATCATCACAACTTGATTAAAGACATTATTGTTTGTTATATATTACCACAGCATCTCTTGTCGATCATCACAACTTGATTAAAGACATTATTGTTTGTTATATATTACCACAGCATCTCTTGTCGATCATCACAACTTGATTAAAGACATTATTGTTTGTTATATATTACCACAGCATCTCTTGTCGATCATCACAACTTGATTAAAGACATTATTGTTTGTTATATATTACCACAGCATCTCTTGTCGATCATCACAACTTGATTAAAGACATTATTGTTTGTTATATATTACCACAGTTATATATTACCACAGCATCTCTTGTCGATCATCACAACTTGATTAAAGACATTATTGTTTGTTATATATTACCACAGCATCTCTTGTCGATCATCACAACTTGATTAAAGACATTATTGTTTGTTATATATTACCACAGCATCTCTTGTCGATCATCACAACTTGATTAAAGACATTATTGTTTGTTATATATTACCACAGCATCTCTTGTCGATCATCACAACTTGATTAAAGACATTATTGTTTGTTATATATTACCACAGCATCTCTTGTCGATCATCACAACTTGATTAAAGACATTATTGTTTGTTATATATTACCACAGCATCTCTTGTCGATCATCACAACTTGATTAAAGACATTATTGTTTGTTATATATTACCACAGCATCTCTTGTCGATCATCACAACTTGATTAAAGACATTATTGTTTGTTATATATTACCACAGCATCTCTTGTCGATCATCACAACTTGATTAAAGACATTATTGTTTGTTATATATTACCACAGCATCTCTTGTCGATCATCACAACTTGATTAAAGACATTATTGTTTGTTATATATTACCACAGCATCTCTTGTCGATCATCACAACTTGATTAAAGACATTATTGTTTGTTATATATTACCACAGCATCTCTTGTCGATCATCACAACTTGATTAAAGACATTATTGTTTGTTATATATTACCACAGCATCTCTTGTCGATCATCACAAGTTGATTAAAGATTATTGTTTGTTATATATTACCACAGCATCTCTTGTCGATCATCACAACTTGATTAAAGACATTATTGTTTGTTATATATTACCACAGCATCTCTTGTCGATCATCACAACTTGATTAAAGACATTATTGTTTGTTATATATTACAGCATCTCTTGTCGATCCACAGCATCTCTTGTTTGATCATCACAGCATCTCTTGATCATCACAAGACATTATTGTTTGTTATATATTACCACAGCATCTCTTGTCGATCATCACAACTTGATTAAAGACATTATTGTTTGTTATATATTACCACAGCATCTCTTGTCGATCATCACAACTTGATTAAAGACATTATTGTTTGTTATATATTACCACAGCATCTCTTGTCGATCATCACAACTTGATTAAAGACATTATTGTTTGTTATATATTACCACAGCATCTCTTGTCGATCATCACAACTTGATTAAAGACATTATTGTTTGTTATATATTACCACAGCATCTCTTGTCGATCATCACAACTTGATTAAAGACATTATTGTTTGTTATATATTACCACAGCATCTCTTGTCGATCATCACAACTTGATTAAAGACATTATTGTTTGTTATATATTACCACAGCATCTCTTGTCGATCATCACAACTTGATTAAAGACATTATTGTTTGTTATATATTACCACAGCATCTCTTGTCGATCATCACAACTTGATTAAAGACATTATTGTTTGTTATATATTACCACAGCATCTCTTGTCGATCATCACAACTTGATTAAAGACATTATTGTTTGTTATATATTACCACAGCATCTCTTGTCGATCATCACAACTTGATTAAAGACATTATTGTTTGTTATATATTACCACAGCATCTCTTGTCGATCATCACAACAAGCTTGATTAAAGACATTATTGTTTGTTATATATTACCACAGCATCTCTTGTCGATCATCACAACTTGATTAAAGACATTATTGTTTGTTATATATTACCACAGCATCTCTTGTCGATCATCACAACTTGATTAAAGACATTATTGTTTGTTATATATTACCACAGCATCTCTTGTCGATCATCACAACTTGATTAAAGACATTATTGTTTGTTATATATTACCACAGCATCTCTTGTCGATCATCACAACTTGATTAAAGACATTATTGTTTGTTATATATTACCACAGCATCTCTTGTCGATCATCACAACTTGATTAAAGACATTATTGTTTGTTATATATTACCACAGCATCTCTTGTCGATCATCACAACTTGATTAAAGACATTATTGTTTGTTATATATTACCACAGCATCTCTTGTCGATCATCACAACTTGATTAAAGACATTATTGTTTGTTATATATTACCACAGCATCTCTTGTCGATCATCACAACTTGATTAAAGACATTATTGTTTGTTATATATTACCACAGCATCTCTTGTCGATCATCACAACTTGATTAAAGACATTATTGATTAAACAGCACATTATTGTTTTGTTATATATTACCACAGCATCTCTTGTCGATCATCACAACTTGATTAAAGACATTATTGTTTGTTATATATTACCACAGCATCTCTTGTCGATCATCACAACATTGATTAAACAGCACATTCACAACTTGATTTGTTTGTTATATATTACCACAGCATCTCTTGTCGATCATCACAACTTGATTAAAGACATTATTGTTTGTTATATATTACCACAGCATCTCTTGTCGATCATCACAACTTGATTAAAGACATTATTGTTTGTTATATATTACCACAGCATCTCTTGTCGATCATCACAACTTGATTAAAGACATTATTGTTTGTTATATATTACCACAGCATCTCTTGTCGATCATCACAACTTGATTAAAGACATTATTGTTTGTTATATATTACCACAGCATCTCTTGTCGATCATCACAACTTGATTAAAGACATTATTGTTTGTTATATATTACCACAGCATCTCTTGTCGATCATCACAACTTGATTAAAGACATTATTGTTTGTTATATATTACCACAGCATCTCTTGTCGATCATCACAACTTGATTAAAGACATTATTGTTTGTTATATATTACCACAGCATCTCTTGTCGATCATCACAACTTGATTAAAGACATTATTGTTTGTTATATATTACCACAGCATCTCTTGTCGATCATCACAACTTGATTAAAGACATTATTGTTTGTTATATATTACCACAGCATCTCTTGTCGATCATCACAACTTGATTAAAGACATTATTGTTTGTTATATATTACCACAGCATCTCTTGTCGATCATCACAACTTGATTAAAGACATTATTGTTTGTTATATATTACCACAGCATCTCTTGTCGATCATCACAACATTGATTAAAGACATTATTGTTTGTTATATATTACCACAGCATCTCTTGTCGATCATCACAACTTGATTAAAGACATTATTGTTTGTTATATATTACCACAGCATCTCTTGTCGATCATCACAACTTGATTAAAGACATTATTGTTTGTTATATATTACCACAGCATCTCTTGTCGATCATCACAACTTGATTAAAGACATTATTGTTTGTTATATATTACCACAGCATCTCTTGTCGATCATCACAACTTGATTAAAGACATTATTGTTTGTTATATATTACCACAGCATCTCTTGTCGATCATCACAACTTGATTAAAGACATTATTGTTTGTTATATATTACCACAGCATCTCTTGTCGATCATCACAACTTGATTAAAGACATTATTGTTTGTTATATATTACCACAGCATCTCTTGTCGATCATCACAACTTGATTAAAGACATTATTGTTTGTTATATATTACCACAGCATCTCTTGTCGATCATCACAACTTGATTAAAGACATTATTGTTTGTTATATCACAACTTACCACAGCATCTCTTGTCGATCATCACAACTTGATTAAAGACATTATTGTTTGTTATATATTACCACAGCATCTCTTGTCGATCATCACAACTTGATTAAAGACATTATTGTTTGTTATATATTACCACAGCATCTCTTGTCGATCATCACAACTTGATTAAAGACATTATTGTTTGTTATATATTACCACAGCATCTCTTGTCGATCATCACAACTTGATTAAAGACATTATTGTTTGTTATATATTACCACAGCATCTCTTGTCGATCATCACAACTTGATTAAAGACATTATTGTTTGTTATATATTACCACAGCATCTCTTGTCGATCATCACAACTTGATTAAAGACATTATTGTTTGTTATATATTACCACAGCATCTCTTGTCGATCATCACAACTTGATTAAAGACATTATTGTTTGTTATATATTACCACAGCATCTCTTGTCGATCATCACAACTTGATTAAAGACATTATTGTTTGTTATATATTACCACAGCATCTCTTGTCGATCATCACAACTTGATTAAAGACATTATTGTTTGTTATATATTACCACAGCATCTCTTGTCGATCATCACAACTTGATTAAAGACATTATTGTTTGTTATATATTACCACAGCATCTCTTGTCGATCATCACAACTTGATTAAAGACATTATTGTTTGTTATATATTACCACAGCATCTCTTGTCGATCATCACAACTTGATTAAAGACATTATTGTTTGTTATATATTACCACAGCATCTCTTGTCATCACAACTTGATTAAAGACATTATTGTTTGTTATATATTACCACAGCATCTTTGTCGATCATCACAAGACATTAAAGACATTGTTTGTTATATATTACCACAGCATCTCTTGTCGATCATCACATTAAAGACATTGATTATATATTACCACAGCATCTCTTGTCGATCATCACAACTTGATTAAAGTTATTGTTTGTTATATATTACCACAGCATCTCTTGTCGATCATCACAACTTGATTAAAGACATTATTGTTTGTTATATATTACCACAGCATCTCTTGTCGATCATCACAACTTGATTAAAGACATTATTGTTTGTTATATATTACCACAGCATCTCTTGTCGATCATCACAACTTGATTAAAGACATTATTGTTTGTTATATATTACCACAGCATCTCTTGTCGATCATCACAACTTGATTAAAGACATTATTGTTTGTTATATATTACCACAGCATCTCTTGTCGATCATCACAACTTGATTAAAGACATTATTGTTTGTTATATATTACCACAGCATCTCTTGTCGATCATCACAACTTGATTAAAGACATTATTGTTTGTTATATATTACCACAGCATCTCTTGTCGATCATCACAACTTGATTAAAGACATTATTGTTTGTTATATATTACCACAGCATCTCTTGTCGATCATCACAACTTGATTAAAGACATTATTGTTTGTTATATATTACCACAGCATCTCTTGTCGATCATCACAACTTGATTAAAGACATTATTGTTTGTTATATATTTATTGTTTGTTACCACAGCATCTCTTGTCGATCATCACAACTTGATTAAAGACATTATTGTTTGTTATATATTACCACAGCATCTCTTGTCGATCATCACAACTTGATTAAAGACATTATTGTTTGTTATATATTACCACAGCATCTCTTGTCGATCATCACAACTTGATTAAAGACATTATTGTTTGTTATATATTACCACAGCATCTCTTGTCGATCATCACAACTTGATTAAAGACATTATTGTTTGTTATATATTACCACAGCATTCTTGTCGATCATCACAGCATTAAAGACATTATTGTTTGTTATATATTACCACAGCATCTCTTGTCGATCATCACAACTTGATTAAAGACATTATTGTTTGTTATATATTACCACAGCATCTCTTGTCGATCATCACAACTTGATTAAAGACATTATTGTTTGTTATATATTACCACAGCATCTCTTGTCGATCATCACAACTTGATTAAAGACATTATTGTTTGTTATATATTACCACAGCATCTCTTGTCGATCATCACAATCTCTGATTAAAGACATTATTGTTTGTTATATATTACCACAGCATCTCTTGTCGATCATCACAACTTGATTAAAGACATTATTGTTTGTTATATATTACCACAGCATCTCTTGTCGATCATCACAACTTGATTAAAGACATTATTGTTTGTTATATATTACCACAGCATCTCTTGTCGATCATCACAACTTGATTAAAGACATTATTGTTTGTTATATATTACCACAGCATCTCTTGTCGATCATCACAACTTGATTAAAGACATTATTGTTTGTTATATATTACCACAGCATCTCTTGTCGATCATCACAACTTGATTAAAGACATTATTGTTTGTTATATATTACCACAGCATCTCTTGTCGATCATCACAACTTGATTAAAGACATTATTGTTTGTTATATATTACCACAGCATCTCTTGTCGATCATCACAACTTGATTAAAGACATTATTGTTTGTTATATATTACCACAGCATCTCTTGTCGATCATCACAACTTGATTAAAGACATTATTGTTTGTTATATATTACCACAGCATCTCTTGTCGATCATCACAACTTGATTAAAGACATTATTGTTTGTTATATATTACCACAGCATCTCTTGTCGATCATCACAACTTGATTAAAGACATTATTGTTTGTTATATATTACCACAGCATCTCTTGTCGATCATCACAATCTCTTGTCGATCATCACAACTTGATTAAAGACATTATTGTTTGTTATATATTACCACAGCATCTCTTGTCGATCATCACAACTTGATTAAAGACATTATTGTTTGTTATATATTACCACAGCATCTCTTGTCGATCATCACAACTTGATTAAAGACATTATTGTTTGTTATATATTACCACAGCATCTCTTGTCGATCATCACAACTTGATTAAAGACATTATTGTTTGTTATATATTACCACAGCATCTCTTGTCGATCATCACAACTTGATTAAAGACATTATTGTTTGTTATATATTACCACAGCATCTCTTGTCGATCATCACAACTTGATTAAAGACATTATTGTTTGTTATATATTACCACAGCATCTCTTGTCGATCATCACAACTTGATTAAAGACATTATTGTTTGTTATATATTACCACAGCATCTCTTGTCGATCATCACAACTTGATTAAAGACATTATTGTTTGTTATATATTACCACAGCATCTCTTGTCGATCATCACAACTTGATTAAAGACATTATTGTTTGTTATATATTACCACAGCATCTCTTGTCGATCATCACAACTTGATTAAAGACATTATTGTTTGTTATATATTACCACAGCATCTCTTGTCGATCATCACAACTTGATTAAAGACATTATTGTTTGTTATATATTACCACAGCATCTCTTGTCGATCATCACAACTTGATTAAAGACATTATTGTTTGTTATATATTACCACAGCATCTCTTGTCGATCATCACAACTTGATTAAAGACATTATTGTTTGTTATATATTACCACAGCATCTCTTGTCGATCATCACAACTTGATTAAAGACATTATTGTTTGTTATATATTACCACAGCATCTCTTGTCGATCATCACAACTTGATTAAAGACATTATTGTTTGTTATATATTACCACAGCATCTCTTGTCGATCATCACAACATTGATTAAAGACATTCACAACTGTTTGTTTGTTATATATTACCACAGCATCTCTTGTCGATCATCACAACTTGATTAAAGACATTATTGTTTGTTATATATTACCACAGCATCTCTTGTCGATCATCACAACTTTAAAGATTAAAGACATTATTGTTTGTTATATATTACCACAGCATCTCTTGTCGATCATCACAACTTGATTAAAGACATTATTGTTTGTTATATATTACCACAGCATCTCTTGTCGATCATCACAACTTGATTAAAGACATTATTGTTTGTTATATATTACCACAGCATCTCTTGTCGATCATCACAACTTGATTAAAGACATTTGTTATATATTACCATAGCATCTGTTGTCGATCATCACAACTTGATTAAAGACATTATTGTTTGTTATATATTACCACAGCATCTCTTGTCGATCATCACAACTTGATTAAAGACATTATTGTTTGTTATATATTACCACAGCATCTCTTGTCGATCATCACAACTTGATTAAAGACATTATTGTTTGTTATATATTACCACAGCATCTCTTGTCGATCATCACAACTTGATTAAAGACATTATTGTTTGTTATATATTACCACAGCATCTCTTGTCGATCATCACAACTTGATTAAAGACATTATTGTTTGTTATATATTACCACAGCATCTCTTGTCGATCATCACAACTTGATTAAAGACATTATTGTTTGTTATATATTACCACAGCATCTCTTGTCGATCATCACAACTTGATTAAAGACATTATTGTTTGTTATATATTACCACAGCATCTCTTGTCGATCATCACAACTTGATTAAAGACATTATTGTTTGTTATATATTACCACAGCATCTCTTGTCGATCATCACAACTTGATTAAAGACATTATTGTTTGTTATATATTACCACAGCATCTCTTGTCGATCATCACAACTTGATTAAAGACATTATTGTTTGTTATATATTACCACAGCATCTCTTGTCGATCATCACAACTTGATTAAAGACATTATTGTTTGTTATATATTACCACAGCATCTCTTGTCGATCATCACAACTTGATTAAAGACATTATTGTTTGTTATATATTACCACAGCATCTCTTGTCGATCATCACAACTTGATTAAAGACATTATTGTTTGTTATATATTACCACAGCATCTCTTGTCGATCATCACAACTTGATTAAAGACATTATTGTTTGTTATATATTACCACAGCATCTCTTGTCGATCATCACAACTTGATTAAAGACATTATTGTTTGTTATATATTACCACAGCATCTCTTGTCGATCATCACAACTTGATTAAAGACATTATTGTTTTGTTATATATTACCACAGCATCTCTTGTCGATCATCACAACTTGATTAAAGACATTATTGTTTGTTATATATTACCACAGCATCTCTTGTCGATCATCACAACTTGATTAAAGACATTATTGTTTGTTATATATTACCACAGCATCTCTTGTCGATCATCACAACTTGATTAAAGACATTATTGTTTGTTATATATTACCACAGCATCTCTTGTCGATCATCACAACTTGATTGATTAAAGACACAGCATTATTGTTTGTTATATATTATATTACCACAGCATCTCTTGTCGATCATCACAACTTGATTAAAGACATTATTGTTTGTTATATATTACCACAGCATCTCTTGTCGATCATCACAACTTGATTAAAGACATTATTGTTTGTTATATATTACCACAGCATCTCTTGTCGATCATCACAACTTGATTAAAGACATTATTGTTTGTTATATATTACCACAGCATCTCTTGTCGATCATCACAACTTGATTAAAGACATTATTGTTTGTTATATATTACCACAGCATCTCTTGTCGATCATCACAACTTGATTAAAGACATTATTGTTTGTTATATATTACCACAGCATCTCTTGTCGATCATCACAACTTGATTAAAGACATTATTGTTTGTTATATATTACCACAGCATCTCTTGTCGATCATCACAACTTGATTAAAGACATTATTGTTTGTTATATATTACCACAGCATCTCTTGTCGATCATCACAATATTGATTAAAGACATTATTGTTTGTTATATATTACCACAGCATCTCTTGTCGATCATCACAACTTGATTAAAGACATTATTGTTTGTTATATATTACCACAGCATCTCTTGTCGATCATCACAACTTGATTAAAGACATTATTGTTTGTTATATATTACCACAGCATCTCTTGTCGATCATCACAACTTGATTAAAGACATTATTGTTTGTTATATATTACCACAGCATCTCTTGTCGATCATCACAACTTGATTAAAGACATTATTGTTTGTTATATATTACCACAGCATCTCTTGTCGATCATCACAACTTGATTAAAGACATTATTGTTTGTTATATATTACCACAGCATCTCTTGTCGATCATCACAACTTGATTAAAGACATTATTGTTTGTTATATATTACCACAGCATCTCTTGTCGATCATCACAACTTGATTAAAGACATTATTGTTTGTTATATATTACCACAGCATCTCTTGTCGATCATCACAACTTGATTAAAGACATTATTGTTTGTTATATATTACCACAGCATCTCTTGTCGATCATCACAACTTGATTAAAGACATTATTGTTTGTTATATATTACCACAGCATCTCTTGTCGATCATCACAACTTGATTAAAGACATTATTGTTTGTTATATATTACCACAGCATCTCTTGTCGATCATCACAACTTGATTAAAGACATTATTGTTTGTTATATATTACCACAGCATCTCTTGTCGATCATCACAACTTGATTAAAGACATTATTGTTTGTTATATATTACCACAGCATCTCTTGTCGATCATCACAACTTGATTAAAGACATTATTGTTTGTTATATATTACCACAGCATCTCTTGTCGATCATCACAACTTGATTAAAGACATTATTGTTTGTTATATATTACCACAGCATCTCTTGTCGATCATCACAACTTGATTAAAGACATTATTGTTTGTTATATATTACCACAGCATCTCTTGTCGATCATCACAACTTGATTAAAGACATTATTGTTTGTTATATATTACCACAGCATCTCTTGTCGATCATCACAACTTGATTAAAGACATTATTGTTTGTTATATATTACCACAGCATCTCTTGTCGATCATCACAACTTGATTAAAGACATTATTGTTTGTTATATATTACCACAGCATCTCTTGTCGATCATCACAAACTTGATTAAAGACATTATTGTTTGTTATATATTACCACAGCATCTCTTGTCGATCATCACAACTTGATTAAAGACATTATTGTTTGTTATATATTACCACAGCATCTCTTGTCGATCATCACAACTTGATTAAAGACATTATTGTTTGTTATATATTACCACAGCATCTCTTGTCGATCATCACAACTTGATTAAAGACATTATTGTTTGTTATATATTACCACAGCATCTCTTGTCGATCATCACAACTTGATTAAAGACATTATTGTTTGTTATATATTACCACAGCATCTCTTGTCGATCATCACAACTTGATTAAAGACATTATTGTTTGTTATATATTACCACAGCATCTCTTGTCGATCATCACAACTTGATTAAAGACATTATTGTTTGTTATATATTACCACAGCATCTCTTGTCGATCATCACAACTTGATTAAAGACATTATTGTTTGTTATATATTACCACAGCATCTCTTGTCGATCATCACAACTTGATTAAAGACATTATTGTTTGTTATATATTACCACAGCATCTCTTGTCGATCATCACAACTTGATTAAAGACATTATTGTTTGTTATATATTACCACAGCATCTCTTGTCGATCATCACAACTTGATTAAAGACATTATTGTTTGTTATATATTACCACAGCATCTCTTGTCGATCATCACAACTTGATTAAAGACATTATTGTTTGTTATATATTACCACAGCATCTCTTGTCGATCATCACAACTTGATTAAAGACATTATTGTTTGTTATATATTACCACAGCATCTCTTGTCGATCATCACAACTTGATTAAAGACATTATTGTTTGTTATATATTACCACAGCATCTCTTGTCGATCATCACAACTTGATTAAAGACATTATTGTTTGTTATATATTACCACAGCATCTCTTGTCGATCATCACAACTTGATTAAAGACATTATTGTTTGTTATATATTACCACAGCATCTCTTGTCGATCATCACAACTTGATTAAAGACATTATTGTTTGTTATATATTACCACAGCATCTCTTGTCGATCATCACAACTTGATTAAAGACATTATTGTTTGTTATATATTACCACAGCATCTCTTGTCGATCATCACAAGCTGATTAAAGACATTATTGTTTGTTATATATTACCACAGCATCTCTTGTCGATCATCACAACTTGATTAAAGACATTATTGTTTGTTATATATTACCACAGCATCTCTTGTCGATCATCACAACTTGATTAAAGACATTATTGTTTGTTATATATTACCACAGCATCTCTTGTCGATCATCACAACTTGATTAAAGACATTATTGTTTGTTATATATTACCACAGCATCTCTTGTCGATCATCACAACTTGATTAAAGACATTATTGTTTGTTATATATTACCACAGCATCTCTTGTCGATCATCACAACTTGATTAAAGACATTATTGTTTGTTATATATTACCACAGCATCTCTTGTCGATCATCACAACTTGATTAAAGACTTATTGATTAAAGACATTATTGTTTGTTATATATTACCACAGCATCTCTTGTCGATCATCACAACTTGATTAAAGACATTATTGTTTGTTATATATTACCACAGCATCTCTTGTCGATCATCACAACTTGATTAAAGACATTATTGTTTGTTATATATTACCACAGCATCTCTTGTCGATCATCACAACTTGATTAAAGACATTATTGTTTGTTATATATTACCACAGCATCTCTTGTCGATCATCACAACTTGATTAAAGACATTATTGTTTGTTATATATTACCACAGCATCTCTTGTCGATCATCACAACTTGATTAAAGACATTATTGTTTGTTATATATTACCACAGCATCTCTTGTCGATCATCACAACTTGATTAAAGACATTATTGTTTGTTATATATTACCACAGCATCTCTTGTCGATCATCACAACTTGATTAAAGACATTATTGTTTGTTATATATTACCACAGCATCTCTTGTCGATCATCACAACTTGATTAAAGACATTATTGTTTGTTATATATTACCACAGCATCTCTTGTCGATCATCACAACTTGATTAAAGACATTATTGTTTGTTATATATTACCACAGCATCTCTTGTCGATCATCACAACTTGATTAAAGACATTATTGTTTGTTATATATTACCACAGCATCTCTTGTCGATCATCACAACTTGATTAAAGACATTATTGTTTGTTATATATTACCACAGCATCTCTTGTCGATCATCACAACTTGATTAAAGACATTATTGTTTGTTATATATTACCACAGCATCTCTTGTCGATCATCACAACTTGATTAAAGACATTATTGTTTGTTATATATTACCACAGCATCTCTTGTCGATCATCACAACTTGATTAAAGACATTATTGTTTGTTATATATTACCACAGCATCTCTTGTCGATCATCACAACTTGATTAAAGACATTATTGTTTGTTATATATTACCACAGCATCTCTTGTCGATCATCACAACTTGATTAAAGACATTATTGTTTGTTATATATTACCACAGCATCTCTTGTCGATCATCACAACTTGATTAAAGACATTATTGTTTGTTATATATTACCACAGCATCTCTTGTCGATCATCACAACTTGATTAAAGACATTATTGTTTGTTATATATTACCACAGCATCTCTTGTCGATCATCACAACTTGATTAAAGACATTATTGTTTGTTATATATTACCACAGCATCTCTTGTCGATCATCACAACTTGATTAAAGACATTATTGTTTGTTATATATTACCACAGCATCTCTTGTCGATCATCACAACTTGATTAAAGACATTATTGTTTGTTATATATTACCACAGCATCTCTTGTCGATCATCACAACTTGATTAAAGACATTATTGTTTGTTATATATTACCACAGCATCTCTTGTCGATCATCACAACTTGATTAAAGACATTATTGTTTGTTATATATTACCACAGCATCTCTTGTCGATCATCACAACTTGATTAAAGACATTATTGTTTGTTATATATTACCACAGCATCTCTTGTCGATCATCACAACTTGATTAAAGACATTATTGTTTGTTATATATTACCACAGCATCTCTTGTCGATCATCACAACTTGATTAAAGACATTATTGTTTGTTATATATTACCACAGCATCTCTTGTCGATCATCACAACTTGATTAAAGACATTATTGTTTGTTATATATTACCACAGCATCTCTTGTCGATCATCACAACTTGATTAAAGACATTATTGTTTGTTATATATTACCACAGCATCTCTTGTCGATCATCACAACTTGATTAAAGACATTATTGTTTGTTATATATTACCACAGCATCTCTTGTCGATCATCACAACTTGATTAAAGACATTATTGTTTGTTATATATTACCACAGCATCTCTTGTCGATCATCACAACTTGATTAAAGACATTATTGTTTGTCTCTTGTCGATCATCACAACTTGATTAAAGACATTATTGTTTGTTATATATTACCACAGCATCTCTTGTCGATCATCACAACTTGATTAAAGACATTATTGTTTGTTATATATTACCACAGCATCTCTTGTCGATCATCACAACTTGATTAAAGACATTATTGTTTGTTATATATTACCACAGCATCTCTTGTCGATCATCACAACTTGATTAAAGACATTATTGTTTGTTATATATTACCACAGCATCTCTTGTCGATCATCACAACTTGATTAAAGACATTATTGTTTGTTATATATTACCACAGCATCTCTTGTCGATCATCACAACTTGATTAAAGACATTATTGTTTGTTATATATTACCACAGCATCTCTTGTCGATCATCACAACTTGATTAAAGACATTATTGTTTGTTATATATATTACCACAGCATCTCTTGTCGATCATCACAACTTGATTAAAGACATTATTGTTTGTTATATATTACCACAGCATCTCTTGTCGATCATCACAACTTGATTAAAGACATTATTGTTTGTTATATATTACCACAGCATCTCTTGTCGATCATCACAACTTGATTAAAGACATTATTGTTTGTTATATATTACCACAGCATCTCTTGTCGATCATCACAACTTGATTAAAGACATTATTGTTTGTTATATATTACCACAGCATCTCTTGTCGATCATCACAACTTGATTAAAGACATTATTGTTTGTTATATATTACCACAGCATCTCTTGTCGATCATCACAACTTGATTAAAGACATTATTGTTTGTTATATATTACCACAGCATCTCTTGTCGATCATCACAACTTGATTAAAGACATTATTGTTTGTTATATATTACCACAGCATCTCTTGTCGATCATCACAACTTGATTAAAGACATTATTGTTTGTTATATATTACCACAGCATCTCTTGTCGATCATCACAACTTGATTAAAGACATTATTGTTTGTTATATATTACCACAGCATCTCTTGTCGATCATCACAACTTGATTAAAGCACATTATTGTTTGTTTGTTATATATTACCACAGCATCTCTTGTCGATCATCACAACTTGATTAAAGACATTATTGTTTGTTATATATTACCACAGCATCTCTTGTCGATCATCACAACTTGATTAAAGACATTATTGTTTGTTATATATTACCACAGCATCTCTTGTCGATCATCACAACTTGATTAAAGACATTATTGTTTGTTATATATTACCACAGCATCTCTTGTCGATCATCACAACTTGATTAAAGACATTATTGTTTGTTATATATTACCACAGCATCTCTTGTCGATCATCACAACTTGATTAAAGACATTATTGTTTGTTATATATTACCACAGCATCTCTTGTCGATCATCACAACTTGATTAAAGACATTATTGTTTGTTATATATTACCACAGCATCTCTTGTCGATCATCACAACTTGATTAAAGACATTATTGTTTGTTATATATTACCACAGCATCTCTTGTCGATCATCACAATCTCTGATTAAAGACATTATTGTTTGTTATATATTACCACAGCATCTCTTGTCGATCATCACAACTTGATTAAAGACATTATTGTTTGTTATATATTACCACAGCATCTCTTGTCGATCATCACAACTTGATTAAAGACATTATTGTTTGTTATATATTACCACAGCATCTCTTGTCGATCATCACAACTTGATTAAAGACATTATTGTTTGTTATATATTACCACAGCATCTCTTGTCGATCATCACAACTTGATTAAAGACATTATTGTTTGTTATATATTACCACAGCATCTCTTGTCGATCATCACAACTTGATTAAAGACATTATTGTTTGTTATATATTACCACAGCATCTCTTGTCGATCATCACAACTTGATTAAAGACATTATTGTTTGTTATATATTACCACAGCATCTCTTGTCGATCATCACAACTTGATTAAAGACATTATTGTTTGTTATATATTACCACAGCATCTCTTGTCGATCATCACAACTTGATTAAAGACATTATTGTTTGTTATATATTACCACAGCATCTCTTGTCGATCATCACAACTTGATTAAAGACATTATTGTTTGTTATATATTACCACAGCATCTCTTGTCGATCATCACAACTTGATTAAAGACATTATTGTTTGTTATATATTACCACAGCATCTCTTGTCGATCATCACAACTTGATTAAAGACATTATTGTTTGTTATATATTACCACAGCATCTCTTGTCGATCATCACAACTTGATTAAAGACATTATTGTTTGTTATATATTACCACAGCATCTCTTGTCGATCATCACAACTTGATTAAAGACATTATTGTTTGTTATATATTACCACAGCATCTCTTGTCGATCATCACAACTTGATTAAAGACATTATTGTTTGTTATATATTACCACAGCATCTCTTGTCGATCATCACAACTTGATTAAAGACATTATTGTTTGTTATATATTACCACAGCATCTCTTGTCGATCATCACAACTTGATTAAAGACATTATTGTTTGTTATATATTACCACAGCATCTCTTGTCGATCATCACAACTTGATTAAAGACATTATTGTTTGTTATATATTACCACAGCATCTCTTGTCGATCATCACAACTTGATTAAAGACATTATTGTTTGTTATATATTACCACAGCATCTCTTGTCGATCATCACAACTTGATTAAAGACATTATTGTTTGTTATATATTACCACAGCATCTCTTGTCGATCATCACAACTTGATTAAAGACATTATTGTTTGTTATATATTACCACAGCATCTCTTGTCGATCATCACAAGTTGATTAAAGACATTATTACCACAGCATTTTGTTATATATTACCACAGCATCTCTTGTCGATCATCACAACTTGATTAAAGACATTATTGTTTGTTATATATTACCACAGCATCTCTTGTCGATCATCACAACTTGATTAAAGACATTATTGTTTGTTATATATTACCACAGCATCTCTTGTCGATCATCACAACTTGATTAAAGACATTATTGTTTGTTATATATTACCACAGCATCTCTTGTCGATCATCACAACTTGATTAAAGACATTATTGTTTGTTATATATTACCACAGCATCTCTTGTCGATCATCACAACTTGATTAAAGACATTATTGTTTGTTATATATTACCACAGCATCTCTTGTCGATCATCACAACTTGATTAAAGACATTATTGTTTGTTATATATTACCACAGCATCTCTTGTCGATCATCACAACTTGATTAAAGACATTATTGTTTGTTATATATTACCACAGCATCTCTTGTCGATCATCACAACTTGATTAAAGACATTATTGTTTGTTATATATTACCACAGCATCTCTTGTCGATCATCACAACTTGATTAAAGACATTATTGTTTGTTATATATTACCACAGCATCTCTTGTCGATCATCACAACTTGATTAAAGACATTATTGTTTGTTATATATTACCACAGCATCTCTTGTCGATCATCACAACTTGATTAAAGACATTATTGTTTGTTATATATTACCACAGCATCTCTTGTCGATCATCACAACTTGATTAAAGACATTATTGTTTGTTATATATTACCACAGCATCTCTTGTCGATCATTACAACTTGATTAAAGACATTATTGTTTGTTATATATTACCACAGCATATCTTGTCGATCATCACAACTTGATTAAAGACATTATTGTTTATATATTACCACAGCATCTCTTGTCGATCATCACAACTTGTTATATATTACCACAGCATCTCTTGTCGATCATCACAACTTGATTAAAGACATTATTGTTTGTTATATATTACCACAGCATCTCTTGTCGATCATCACAACTTGATTAAAGACATTATTGTTTGTTATATATTACCACAGCATCTCTTGTCGATCATCACAACTTGATTAAAGACATTATTGTTTGTTATATATTACCACAGCATCTCTTGTCGATCATCACAACTTGATTAAAGACATTATTGTTTGTTATATATTACCACAGCATCTCTTGTCGATCATCACAACTTGATTAAAGACATTATTGTTTGTTATATATTACCACAGCATCTCTTGTCGATCATCACAACTTGATTAAAGACATTATTGTTTGTTATATATTACCACAGCATCTCTTGTCGATCATCACAACTTGATTAAAGACATTATTGTTTGTTATATATTACCACAGCATCTCTTGTCGATCATCACAACTTGATTAAAGACATTATTGTTTGTTATATATTACCACAGCATCTCTTGTCGATCATCACAACTTGATTAAAGACATTATTGTTTGTTATATATTACCACAGCATCTCTTGTCGATCATCACAACTTGATTAAAGACATTATTGTTTGTTATATATTACCACAGCATCTCTTGTCGATCATCACAACTTGATTAAAGACATTATTGTTTGTTATATATTACCACAGCATCTCTTGTCGATCATCACAACTTGATTAAAGACATTATTGTTTGTTATATATTACCACAGCATCTCTTGTCGATCATCACAACTTGATTAAAGACATTATTGTTTGTTATATATTACCACAGCATCTCTTGTCGATCATCACAACTTGATTAAAGACATTATTGTTTGTTATATATTACCACAGCATCTCTTGTCGATCATCACAACTTGATTAAAGACATTATTGTTTGTTATATATTACCACAGCATCTCTTGTCGATCATCACAACTTGATTAAAGACATTATTGTTTGTTATATATTACCACAGCATCTCTTGTCGATCATCACAACTTGATTAAAGACATTATTGTTTGTTATTATTAACAGCATCTCTTGTCGATTATTGATTAAAGACATTATTGTTTGTTATATATTACCACAGCATCTCTTGTCGATCATCACAACTTGATTAAAGACATTATTGTTTGTTATATATTACCACAGCATCTCTTGTCGATCATCACAACTTGATTAAAGACATTATTGTTTGTTATATATTACCACAGCATCTCTTGTCGATCATCACAACTTGATTAAAGACATTATTGTTTGTTATATATTACCACAGCATCTCTTGTCGATCATCACAACTTGATTAAAGACATTATTGTTTGTTATATATTACCACAGCATCTCTTGTCGATCATCACAACTTGATTAAAGACATTATTGTTTGTTATATATTACCACAGCATCTCTTGTCGATCATCACAACTTGATTAAAGACATTATTGTTTGTTATATATTACCACAGCATCTCTTGTCGATCATCACAAGCTTGATTAAAGACATTATTGTTTGTTATATATTACCACAGCATCTCTTGTCGATCATCACAACTTGATTAAAGACATTATTGTTTGTTATATATTACCACAGCATCTCTTGTCGATCATCACAACTTGATTAAAGACATTATTGTTTGTTATATATTACCACAGCATCTCTTGTCGATCATCACAAGCTGATTAAAGACATTATTGTTTTGTTATATATTACCACAGCATCTCTTGTCGATCATCACAACTTGATTAAAGACATTATTGTTTGTTATATATTACCACAGCATCTCTTGTCGATCATCACAACTTGATTAAAGACATTATTGTTTGTTATATATTACCACAGCATCTCTTGTCGATCATCACAACTTGATTAAAGACATTATTGTTTGTTATATATTACCACAGCATCTCTTGTCGATCATCACAACTTGATTAAAGACATTATTGTTTGTTATATATTACCACAGCATCTCTTGTCGATCATCACAACTTGATTAAAGACATTATTGTTTGTTATATATTACCACAGCATCTCTTGTCGATCATCACAACTTGATTAAAGACATTATTGTTTGTTATATATTACCACAGCATCTCTTGTCGATCATCACAACTTGATTAAAGACATTATTGTTTGTTATATATTACCACAGCATCTCTTGTCGATCATCACAACTTGATTAAAGACATTATTGTTTGTTATATATTACCACAGCATCTCTTGTCGATCATCACAACTTGATTAAAGACATTATTGTTTGTTATATATTACCACAGCATCTCTTGTCGATCATCACAACTTGATTAAAGACATTATTGTTTGTTATATATTACCACAGCATCTCTTGTCGATCATCACAACTTGATTAAAGACATTATTGTTTGTTATATATTACCACAGCATCTCTTGTCGATCATCACAACTTGATTAAAGACATTATTGTTTGTTATATATTACCACAGCATCTCTTGTCGATCATCACAACTTGATTAAAGACATTATTGTTTGTTATATATTACCACAGCATCTCTTGTCGATCATCACAACTTGATTAAAGACATTATTGTTTGTTATATATTACCACAGCATCTCTTGTCGATCATCACAACTTGATTAAAGACATTATTGTTTGTTATATATTACCACAGCATCTCTTGTCGATCATCACAACTTGATTAAAGACATTATTGTTTGTTATATATTACCACAGCATCTCTTGTCGATCATCACAACTTGATTAAAGACATTATTGTTTGTTATATATTACCACAGCATCTCTTGTCGATCATCACAACTTGATTAAAGACATTATTGTTTGTTATATATTACCACAGCATCTCTTGTCGATCATCACAACTTGATTAAAGACATTATTGTTTGTTATATATTACCACAGCATCTCTTGTCGATCATCACAACTTGATTAAAGACATTATTGTTTGTTATATATTACCACAGCATCTCTTGTCGATCATCACAACTTGATTAAAGACATTATTGTTTGTTATATATTACCACAGCATCTCTTGTCGATCATCACAACTTGATTAAAGACATTATTGTTTGTTATATATTACCACAGCATCTCTTGTCGATCATCACAACTTGATTAAAGACATTATTGTTTGTTATATATTACCACAGCATCTCTTGTCGATCATCACAACTTGATTAAAGACATTATTGTTTGTTATATATTACCACAGCATCTCTTGTCGATCATCACAACTTGATTAAAGACATTATTGTTTGTTATATATTACCACAGCATCTCTTGTCGATCATCACAACTTGATTAAAGACATTATTGTTTGTTATATATTACCACAGCATCTCTTGTCGATCATCACAACTTGATTAAAGACATTATTGTTTGTTATATATTACCACAGCATCTCTTGTCGATCATCACAACTTGATTAAAGACATTATTGTTTGTTATATATTACCACAGCATCTCTTGTCGATCATCACAACTTGATTAAAGACATTATTGTTTGTTATATATTACCACAGCATCTCTTGTCGATCATCACAACTTGATTAAAGACATTATTGTTTGTTATATATTACCACAGCATCTCTTGTCGATCATCACAACTTGATTAAAGACATTATTGTTTGTTATATATTACCACAGCATCTCTTGTCGATCATCACAACTTGATTAAAGACATTATTGTTTGTTATATATTACCACAGCATCTCTTGTCGATCATCACAACTTGATTAAAGACATTATTGTTTGTTATATATTACCACAGCATCTCTTGTCGATCATCACAACTTGATTAAAGACATTATTGTTTGTTATATATTACCACAGCATCTCTTGTCGATCATCACAACATTAAAGACATTATTGTTATATATTACCACAGCATCTCTTGTCGATCATCACAACTTGATTAAAGACATTATTGTTTGTTATATATTACCACAGCATCTCTTGTCGATCATCACAACTTGATTAAAGACATTATTGTTTGTTATATATTACCACAGCATCTCTTGTCGATCATCACAACTTGATTAAAGACATTATTGTTTGTTATATATTACCACAGCATCTCTTGTCGATCATCACAACTTGATTAAAGACATTATTGTTTGTTATATATTACCACAGCATCTCTTGTCGATCATCACAACTTGATTAAAGACATTATTGTTTGTTATATATTACCACAGCATCTCTTGTCGATCATCACAACTTGATTAAAGACATTATTGTTTGTTATATATTACCACAGCATCTACATCACATTAAAGACAGCACAGCATCTCTTGTCGATCATCACAACTTGATTAAAGACATTATTGTTTGTTATATATTACCACAGCATCTCTTGTCGATCATCACAACTTGATTAAAGACATTATTGTTTGTTATATATTACCACAGCATCTCTTGTCGATCATCACAACTTGATTAAAGACATTATTGTTTGTTATATATTACCACAGCATCTCTTGTCGATCATCACAACTTGATTAAAGACATTATTGTTTGTTATATATTACCACAGCATCTCTTGTCGATCATCACAACTTGATTAAAGACATTATTGTTTGTTATATATTACCACAGCATCTCTTGTCGATCATCACAACTTGATTAAAGACATTATTGTTTGTTATATATTACCACAGCATCTCTTGTCGATCATCACAACTTGATTAAAGACATTATTGTTTGTTATATATTACCACAGCATCTCTTGTCGATCATCACAACTTGATTAAAGACATTATTGTTTGTTATATATTACCACAGCATCTCTTGTCGATCATCACAAGTTGATTAAAGACATTATTGTTTGTTATATATTACCACAGCATCTCTTGTCGATCATCACAACTTGATTAAAGACATTATTGTTTGTTATATATTACCACAGCATCTCTTGTCGATCATCACAACTTGATTAAAGACATTATTGTTTGTTATATATTACCACAGCATCTCTTGTCGTCGATCATTATTGTTTGTTATATATTACACAGCATCTCTTGTCGATTAAAGACATTATTGTTTGTTATATATTACCACAGCATCTCTTGTTCATCACAACTTGATTAAAGACATTATTGTTTGTTATATATTACCACAGCATCTCTTGTCGATCATCACAAGCTTGATTAAAGACATTATTGTTTGTTATATATTACCACAGCATCTCTTGTCGATCATCACAACTTGATTAAAGACATTATTGTTTGTTATATATTACCACAGCATCTCTTGTCGATCATCACAACTTGATTAAAGACATTATTGTTTGTTATATATTACCACAGCATCTCTTGTCGATCATCACAATCTCTGATTAAAGACATTATTGTTTGTTATATATTACCACAGCATCTCTTGTCGATCATCACAACTTGATTAAAGACATTATTGTTTGTTATATATTACCACAGCATCTCTTGTCGATCATCACAACTTGATTAAAGACATTATTGTTTGTTATATATTACCACAGCATCTCTTGTCGATCATCACAACTTGATTAAAGACATTATTGTTTGTTATATATTACCACAGCATCTCTTGTCGATCATCACAACTTGATTAAAGACATTATTGTTTGTTATATATTACCACAGCATCTCTTGTCGATCATCACAACTTGATTAAAGACATTATTGTTTGTTATATATTACCACAGCATCTCTTGTCGATCATCACAACTTGATTAAAGACATTATTGTTTGTTATATATTACCACAGCATCTCTTGTCGATCATCACAACTTGATTAAAGACATTATTGTTTGTTATATATTACCACAGCATCTCTTGTCGATCATCACAACTTGATTAAAGACATTATTGTTTGTTATATATTACCACAGCATCTCTTGTCGATCATCACAACTTGATTAAAGACATTATTGTTTGTTATATATTACCACAGCATCTCTTGTCGATCATCACAACTTGATTAAAGACATTATTGTTTGTTATATATTACCACAGCATCTCTTGCGATCATCACAACTTGATTAAAGACATTGTTTGATCATCCACAGCATCTCTTGTCGATCATACAAGACATTATTGTTTGTTATATATTACCACAGCATCTCTTGTCGATCATCACAACTTGATTAAAGACATTATTGTTTGTTATATATTACCACAGCATCTCTTGTCGATCATCACAACTTGATTAAAGACATTATTGTTTGTTATATATTACCACAGCATCTCTTGTCGATCATCACAACTTGATTAAAGACTTATTGATTAAAGACATTGTTTGTTATATATTACCACAGCATCTCTTGTCGATCATCACAACTTGATTAAAGACATTATTGTTTGTTATATATTACCACAGCATCTCTTGTCGATCATCACAAGCTGATTAAAGACATTATTGTTTGTTATATATTACCACAGCATCTCTTGTCGATCATCACAACTTGATTAAAGACATTATTGTTTGTTATATATTACCACAGCATCTCTTGTCGATCATCACAACTTGATTAAAGACATTATTGTTTGTTATATATTACCACAGCATCTCTTGTCGATCATCACAACTTGATTAAAGACATTATTGTTTGTTATATATTACCACAGCATCTCTTGTCGATCATCACAACTTGATTAAAGACATTATTGTTTGTTATATATTACCACAGCATCTCTTGTCGATCATCACAACTTGATTAAAGACATTATTGTTTGTTATATATTACCACAGCATCTCTTGTCGATCATCACAAGTTGATTAAAGACATTATTGTTTGTTATATATTACCACAGCATCTCTTGTCGATCATCACAACTTGATTAAAGACATTATTGTTTGTTATATATTACCACAGCATCTCTTGTCGATCATCACAACTTGATTAAAGACATTATTGTTTGTTATATATTACCACAGCATCTCTTGTCGATCATCACAACTTGATTAAAGACATTATTGTTTGTTATATATTACCACAGCATCTCTTGTCGATCATCACAACTTGATTAAAGACATTATTGTTTGTTATATATTACCACAGCATCTCTTGTCGATCATCACAAGCTGATTAAAGACATTATTGTTTGTTATATATTACCACAGCATCTCTTGTCGATCATCACAAGCTGATTAAAGACATTATTGTTTGTTATATATTACCCCAGCATCTCTTGTCGATCATCACAACTTGATTAAAGACATTATTGTTTGTTATATATTACCACAGCATCACTTGTCGATCATCACAAGCTGATTAAAGACATTATTGTTTGTTATATATTACCACAGCATCTCTTGTCGATCATCACAACTTGATTAAAGACATTATTGTTTGTTATATATTACCACAGCATCTCTTGTCGATCATCACAAGTTGATTAAAGAAATAGAGAAAAGAAAAAAAACCTTAAGTCCAAGAATTTATCCAATCGACTCGAGTAAAGTAGGTAACATTTTTTCATATCTCTTTTCTTAACTTTAGGATATACTTTAATGTGTGTTTATATAAACAAGTAAGTGAGTGTAGGCTTGAGTATAACTTATGAAAAGTTAAGGTAAAGTTTATATATTCTTTTTTAACACAACTGTTTTGTATTAAAGACACTGGAAAAAAATACTTGTAATGAAACAAGCAAGAAATTATATTAGAAAATTAATTAATAACACAAACCAAAGTCCAAAGCTTGTTTGTTGGGTTTCCTGCAAAGCTATTCAAAGGCTATTTTTTCTAGCTATTCTTAATTTTGAAATGATAGACTAGAAACTAGGAAAAACACAACTAGTTAATACCGCCTACCACCAACTGTTAGGCTACTTTTTACCAGCAAATAATAGAATTAACTTTCACATTATAATGCTCCAATGACTGAAAGGTGAGCATGTTCAGCACTATGGGTTTTTGTCTAATGATTATTAAATTACTAGTCGATGCTTTAACTACCAGGCTATGTATGTCATGGCAAAATCCAAAGTCATATTTTTGATTTGGGAATAGTAAATCATGGGAAGAAGCACACACATCTAAAGAAAAAACACGTAGGCTTTAAATAAAATTTAAGCAAGAATTGGGAACCAAATTGGAATCTGTAAATCAGGTGTTTTGGAAACCATATGCCACTGAAACCTTCTAAGAAGAACAAAAGTTCCAGTAAATTTCTTTGAAATTTTTTGTAAATACACTGAAAGCGATTACCACTATCTGCTTTAGAGAGAACAATTACTTTTCATTTGTTTCACACATAACTGCAGAAGGGTTCTCTGTTGATAGTGGTTTTAATTTGGAACTAATACATCAGATGGAAGTTAATAACACCCATCTTCAACTCTTGGGCTAGTCTTGTGTCACCAAATAGTTCACTTTGACCAATACTCTTATAGAGCAGCCAGTGCCCCAAAGTACACAGTGCTTTTTTTGTGACAAAAGGATGTGGATTGTCCAGGCAGTCTAATCAGGTCTTCTTATTGGTGTTTGACATTAAGATTTCTAATGTTTTGGATTAATTTCAAACTAAATTGTGTATATAGAACTTAATTATTGTACTAGTGGTTTTTATTCTCTGCTGATGTTTAGTTATGTGACACTTAGTGCAAGAAATGCTGCTACAATGTAAGCTTGTTGTGTATGCTGCAGTCACAACATGAAAACAGAGATATCGTTGAAAGAGTGTTGTGGTGAAATAATTTAAATAATCTTTTAAAACATTGCATGTTTAGTGTTTCAGGCAAACCATTTTAATCATCCCCTAAAGAACTGTGTGTTCAATGTTCAAACCAAATCATTTTAACCATCTCTTAAAGAACTGTGTGTTCAATGTTCAAACCAAATCATTTTAACCATCTCTTAAAAAACTGTGTGTTCAATGTTCAAACCAAATCATTTTAACCATCTCTTAAAGAACTGTGTGTTCAATGTTCAAACCAAATCATTTTAACCATCTCTTAAAGAACTGTGTTCAATGTTCAAACCAAATCATTTTAACCATCTCTTAAAGAACTGTGTGTTCAATGTTCAAGCCAAATCATTTTAACCATCTCTTAAAGAACTGTGTGTTCAATGTTCAAACCAAATCATTTTAACCATCTCTTAAAGAACTGTGTGTTCAATGTTCAAGCCAAATCATTTTAACCATCTCTTAAAGAACTGTGTGTTCAATGTTCAAACCAAATCATTTTAACCATCTCTTAAAGAACTGTGTGTTCAATGTTCAAGCCAAATCATTTTAACCATCTCTTAAAGAACTGTGTGTTCAATGTTCAAGCCAAATCATTTTAACCATCTCTTAAAGAACTGTGTGTTCAATATTTTTGCCAAACAGGTTTATGAATTTTTTAAGGAACTGCTTGCTCGTTGTTTTAACCAGTTCATTTCATTGTAAAATAATAAATAAGACACAATATTAATATAGATGCACAATTAAAAACATTTTAACTAAGGTCACTGCATGATCCCTAAATAGTTTACTCTACATGTTTCTGTGTTGTAATGCCATCTTCAGAGGTGAGTTGCAAGATATAATCATATCTTATTTATACTTTTCTTTTTGGTTAAATAGATCATGTTATCTATGAACGACTTTACAGTTACTGTATCCACATTTCACAGAAAGTCATCCCACATTTTTACACAAATATTTGCTGGGCCTTCATTTTTATTTAATAATACATGAAGTTTTATCACGTGCTTTTAAAATGTTCACGTGGGAAATGTACACCCACAAAAGTCATACATTGGTCATACGTTGACCTTAATTAAAGTGTTTTGAATTGTGTACGTATCTTAACTTTGTGTCTTATTTATTATTTTGAAATTATACACAAGTGTCAAGAAATAGTACACATTTCACTGTAATTTTATATATTTCTGACATCATATTTTGTACGTTTAGTAACATATTGTGTTATTCTATATGTCTAATAGGAATAAACAGTCTTGAATATATGTAATAAGAATAAACAGTCTTGAATATGTGTAATAGGAATAAACAGTCTTGAATATGTGTGATAAGAATAAACAGTCTTGAATATGTGTAATAGGAATAAACAGTCTTGAATATGTGTAATAGGAATAAACAGTCTTGAATATTTTTCTTTTTTAGCTTTCACCTGATATTGATTACATTGTCCTAGCTTCAGCTCAAAACAGGTTTAAGTTTACATCTAATAAAACAATCGCACATCGCATCAAACGTGCTGGATCCTCTTCACTTGTGGCTACAATTCTTGGACACCACATAGTCAGTGCCCAGAAGGATAATACATTTGAAGCTAACATTGAAGTGTGCAGTGGTGGAAATGTGACAAAACTAGAAGTTTGTATAAAGAAAATTTATTTCAAAAAAATTTGTAGCAATGGAGGAACATAGTCATTCCCATTTTGTGACATGTGATCTATCTTATAGCCTATTTTGATTCTGATCTATACTTGATTCTTTCTCTAAGGATGAACAGACTGTTCCAGGTTTGAGAACATTAAACACATTATGATAAAACAGGTTAAACATAAAATAATGAAAGATGTTCATTATATCAAAATAAAACTGAAATAACAAAATTACAATTTGATGTGGTAAACAATTATTCTAAACTTGTTGTAAATGGTGTATTATTTCTTGTCAGTCATCAACTACTGTTGTGTCTTGGTGTCTTATTTGTTGTGACTCATCTACTACTGTAGTTTGTTTGAGTATTATTTGTTGTCAGTCATTTACTGTTGTTATTTGTTCATGTATTATATGTTGTAACTCACCTACCGCTGTTGTTTGTTGATGTGTTATTTGTTTATGTATTATTTATTGTCATTCGTATAGTACTGTTTTTTGGTTGTGTTTTATTTGTTATCACTCATTTACGACTGTTAGTATGTTTATGTATTATTTGTCACTCATCTACTTCTGTGGTTTGTTGATGTATTACTTGTTGTCAATCATCTTATACTTTTGTTTTTGGTGTATTATTATTTGTCAGTCATCTACTAATGTTGTTTGTTGGTGTATTATTTGTTGTCAGACATCTGCCAATGTTGTTTGTTGGTGTATTATTTGTTGTCACTCATCAACAAGTGTATTTTATTGATGTATTATTTCTTGTCAGTCATTCACTACTGTTGTTTGTTGATGTATTATATTTTGTCACCAATCTGCTAGTGTAAAATATTGATTTGTTATTTGTTGTCAGTCATCCACAACTGTTATTTTTTAGTGTATTATTTCTTTTCAGTCAATTACTACTGTTGTATCTTGGTGTATTATTCAGTCATCTACTTATGTTATCTGTTGACATATCATTTGTTGTCTTTCATCTACTACTGTTATTATGTTGGTGTATCATTTGTTGTCAGTCATCTAGTTATGTTATTTGTAGCGTATTATTTGTTGTCTCTCATCTACTAGTGTTTTTTGTTGATGTATTCTTTGCTGTCTCTCATGTACTAGTGTTGTTTGTTGATGTATTATTCATTGTCACTGATCTACTACACTGATTATTCTGGTCTATTATTTGTTGTGAGTCATTTCCTTTAGTGTTTTCTGTATGTATTGTGAGTTGTCTGCTACCCTTGTTAGTTGATGTATTATTTATTGTCACTGATCTACTACTCTGATTATTCTGGTGTATTATTTGTTGTGAGTCATTTCCTTTAGTGTTTTCTGTATGTATTGTGAGTTGTCTGCTACCCTTGTTAGTTGATGTATTATTTATTGTCACTGATCTACTACTCTGATTATTCTGGTGTATTATTTGTTGTGAGTCATTTCCTTTAGTGTTTTCTGTATGTATTGTGAGTTGTCTGCTACCCTTGTTAGTTGATGAATTATTTATTGTCACTGATCTACTACTCTGATTATTCTGGTGTATTATTTGTTGTCACTCATCACTCATGTATTTTATTGATGTATTATTTGTTGTCTCTTATCTAATAGTTTTTTTAGATGTATGTTTTGTTGATGTATTATTTGTTGTCATTGATCTATTACTACCATTATGCTGGTGTATTATTTTTTCTCAGTCATCTATTGTTGTCATTTGTGTATGTATTGTGAGTTGTCTGCTACCCTTGTTTGTTGATGTATTATTTGTTGTCAATCATTTACCAGTGTTTTTGTAGGTGTATTATTTGTTGTGACTCATCTAGTGGTGTTTTTGTTGATGTATTATTCGTTGTCTCTCATCTGCTACTGTTGTTTTTGGTGTATTATATAGTGTCGTATATTGATGCATAATTTTTTGTTGCTCATTTATTAGTGTTGCCTGCTGTGTATTTTTTGTTGTCATTCATCTATTAGTGTTTTTTTTATGTATTACTTGTTGTCTCTCATCTACTACTGTTGTTTGTTGATGTATTATTTCTTGTCACTCATCTACTAGTTTTTTGTTGATGTATTATTTATTGTGTCTTACTCACTAGTGTGGTTTGTTGATGTATTATTTGTTGTCTCTTACTTACTAGTGTGGTTTGTTGATGTATTATTTGTTGTCTCTTACTTACTAGTGTGGTTTGGTGATGTATTATTTGTTGTTTCTTACTTACTAGTGTGGTTTGTTGGTGTATTATTTGTTGTGATTCATCTCGTGGCATTTTTTGTTGATGTATTAGTTGTTGTAATCTACTAATGTCATTATGCAGTTGTATTATTTGTTGTTAGTCATCTACTTTTGTTATTTCTGTATGTATTGTCAGTTGTCTACTACCACTGTTTGTTGATGTATTATTTGTTGTCAGTCATGTACTATTTTATGTGTGTTATATGTTGTCAGTCATCTGCTACTGTTGTTTCTGAATGTATTATTTGTTGTCTGTTGTCTCGTATTGTTTCTTGTTGATATATTTGTGATTAATGATGTTATTTATTGTGAGTGATGTAATGTCATTTGTTGATTTGTTATTTGGTAATAATTTGTTGATGTGTAAGCTGTATATTGTTGTCAATGTGGTATTTGTTGTTCATCTTGTACTGTTATATTTGTTTGTGTGTCAAGTGTTGTTTGTTGTCAATCATTTATTTTTGTTTTGTGTTTTTGTTGGTGTGTTGTTTGTTGGGTGCACATGATCATTTCTCTGTAGTAAGTTGAATGTTTATGGTAATCAAGGATAATGTATTTTAGTTTCAAGTTTTAAAAAACAAGTCTTGAAAGGATGAGTCAAGAATTATCTGCTGTATATTGAGTAGCTAAGTTTTTTTTGAGAAACTGATCAAATATATAAAATATTTATTGTAAGAAATAATGGCTGCAGTGAAAAACAAAACACAAGACATTGATTCAAAGACTACAAGTGATAAATTTAAAGAAAATCATCATAAGTAAAGAATCAAAAACATTTGTCTGGTATGACAGGAGATTTAGAAGAATATCAAGGAGCTGGTCAAACAGATAATTAGAAGATCAAAAAGGATGCGTGAGAAAAAGTTGGATGAAAATGTAAAAATTAACAGTAAGGATTTTAAAAAAGCATTAAAGGTAAAAAAAATGTTAGAATGGGAATATTTCATGTTAATAAATGGCTGGATTACTAAATTTTAATCTTCCTTTAGTTTTTACCAATGAATATTTAAGTAGTATTCAAAATTTTGAACACTTCATTGATGAAAACAAAGTTGAACAAGATCCCTTCATTAATTCTGAGGTTGTGAAGAAAAAACTAGGGCCAGATAATATATTTCAAGATTAATAAGGCTCCTGGGTCAGATAATATGTTTAAAGATTAATAAGGCTCCTGGGTCAGATAATATGTTTAAAGATTAATAAGGCTCCTGGGTCAGATAATATGTTTAAAGATTAATAAGGCTTCTGGGTCAGATAATATGTTTAAAGATTAATAAGGCTTCTGGGTCAGATAATATGTTTAAAGATTAATAAGGCTCCTTGGCCAGATAATATGATTAAAGATTAATAAGGTTCCTTGGCCAGATAATATGTTTAAAGATTAATAAGGCTTCTGGGTCAGATAATATGATTAAAGATTAATAAGGCTCCTGGACCAGATAATATGTTTAAAGATTAATAAGGCTCCTGGGACAGATAATATATTTAAAGATTAATAAGGCTCCTGGGTCAGATAATATATTTAAAGATTAATAAGGCTCCTGGGTCAGATAATATGTTTAAGATTAATAAGGCTCCTGGACCAGATAATATATTTAAAGATTAATAAGGCTCCTTGGCCAGATAATATGTTTAAAGATTAATAAGGCTTCTGGGTCAGATAATATGTTTAAAGATTAATAAGGCTCCTTGGCCAGATAATATGTTTAAAGATTAATGAGGCTTCTGGGTCAGATAATATGTTTAAAAAATGATAAGACTACTGGGCCAGATATTATGTTTAAAGATTAATAAGGCTTTTGGGTCAGGTAATATGTTTAAAGATTAATAAGGCTTCTGGGTCAAGTAATATGTTTAAAGATTAATAAGGCTCCTGGGTCAGATAATATGTTTAAAGATTAATAAGGCTCCTGGGTCAGATAATATGTTTAAGATTGATAAGGCTCCTAGGTCAGATAATATGTTTAAGATTAATAAGGCTCCTGGGTCAGATAATATGTTTAAAGATTAATAAGGCTCCTAAGCCAGATAATATTTCTCCAAGTGTTTGGAAGGAGGTTAACAATTGGATGCAGGAGCCAGTTGCTGATATTTTGTGTAAGTCCTTGAAGAATAAGCAGGTACCAGAGCATTGTGAGTTAGCTATTGTCACTTCTCTTTTCAAGGGAGGTGATAAAAATTGTCCCAGTAATTATAGACCTATTAGTCTTACAACAGTTATGGGAAATGTTTTGGAATGTCTGATTAAATATGCTTTGAAAAGTCATTTAACAAAGTTTAGCAATTAACTGGATAGTGAACAAGGTTTCAATAAGGGATAATTTTACCTTATATATCTTTTTATATTATTTGAAAAGGTTACTATTTATGTAGATAAGAGTGAGGGTGTACACTGGTATATCTGGATTTTCAGATAGCATTTGACAAGGTGCTACATGAAAAGCTTGTAAAAGATTATAGATGTGTAGGTAAGTTAGCATATTGCATGGAAGAATGTCTCAAAGCAAGGGGTTGTTATAAATGGAGTTCAGTCAAACTGCATTAATGTTGCAAGTACTATATCTCAGGGCTCAGTCTAAGAACCTTTGCATTTTCTAGATTGAAGGAATGGTCAATAAGTAACTTATGCTTGCTGATAATATTAAGGTATTTGGTGTTGCTAGCTGTGAAGAGGATACTGCTAATTTATAAAAGGATTCATATAATTCTGGGAGTTGGACAAATAAATGGCAGATGGATTTTAATTATGATAAATGCATGATATTGGATGTAAGTTACCATAATCTGAATTATAAGTACAATAAGATGGGAATAACCTTAACTGTATTAAGAAAGAAAGGGATGTTAGTATAATAGTTGATTAATCTCTTAGGATATTCAAGCAATGTGCTGCTGCTAATTGTAGATAAATAGGATTCTGGTTTATATCTACAGAAATATTGAATGTAAGTCTAAATAAATTATGATTTCACTGTATAGTTTACTGGTTGGGCCATATTTGTAACATCGTGTTCATTCTTAGGTTCTGTTTCTTAGCAAGGGCATTGAACTTTTTGAAAGGGTTCTGAAAAGGATTACATGAATGATGCTTGGAATGAGAAGAGGTTGAAATACCTGAAAATTTTGTTTTTTCTTGAAAAAGAAGAATCAGAGGAATTCTGCTGGATGTGTTTAGGATTCTAAAGTGAATTGAGAGTGTTTATGCATCATTTTTCTTTCGTATTTAATGGTGATACTGATAAAATCAGGAGACAAAAATGTATATTTCTGGAAGGTAGGAGTCACCTTCAGCTAAAAAAGTATTATTTTGCTGACTGCATGGTTGCTCTCAAATCTGGTGGAGGTAGTAAATTTTAGTGAGTTAATAGAAAGGTTGAGAACTATATGAATGACTTGAATGATTTTTAAAAATTAATTTATATAAAGTTTTAGTTTAGAATAGAGCATGAAACTGCCTAGATAAAACAACAAGTTCTTGTCCTTCCAAAATAAAACATAATGTTATGACTAACCAACTAGGCTTTATAGGGGAATAAAATATTCTGCTATTGGTGATAGTAGGCTCAGTATTTTGTTAACATTTTAGAGGAGAGAGCAAAAAGATTTGATACATTATGGGAGAAAAAAAGAAAATTAAGTTAAGTAGCAGCAAGTGAAAACATTTTTATGTTACTCTTCTGTTTTAATTAAAAACGTATTTTATGTTACTCTTCTGTTTTGATTAAAAACATATTATTTTTGTTACTCTTCTGTTTTGATTAAAAACGTATTATTTTTATGTTACTCTTCTGTTTTGATTAAAAACGTATTATTTTTATGTTACTCTTCTGTTTTGATTAAAAACGTATTATTTTTATGTTACTCTTCTGTCTTGATTAAAAACATATTATTTTTATGTTCCTCTTCTGTTTTGATTAAAAACGTATTATTTTTATGTTACTCTTCTGTCTTGATTAAAAACGTATTATTTTTAGGTTGCTCTTCTGTCTTGATTAGAAACGTATTATTTTTATGTTACTCTTCTGTCTTGATTAAAAACGTATTATTTTTATGTTACTCTTCTGTCTTGATTAAAAACGTATTATTTTTATGTTACTCTTCTGTCTTGATTAAAACATTATTTTCTGTTACTCTTCTGTTTTGATTAAAAACATATTATTTTTATGTTACTCTTCTGTCTTGATTAAAACATTATTTTTATGTTACTCTTCTGTTTTGATTAAAACATTATTTTTATGTTACTCTTGTGTCTTGATTAAAACATTATTTTTTAAAACATGTTACTCTTCTGTCTTGATTAAAACATTATTTTTATGTTACTCTTCTGTCTTGATTAAAACATTATTTTTATGTTACTCTTCTGTCTTGATTAAAACATTATTTTTATGTTACTCTTCTGTCTTGATTAAAACATTATTTTTATGTTACTCTTCTGTCTTGATTAAAACATTATTTTTATGTTACTCTTCTGTTTTGATTAAAACATTATTTTTATGTTACTCTTCTGTCTTGATTAAAACATTATTTTTATGTTACTCTTCTGTTTTGATTAAAACATTATTTTTATGTTACTCTTCTGTTTTGATTAAAACATTATTTTTATGTTACTCTTCTGTTTTTATTAAAACATTATTTTTATGTTACTCTTCTGTTTTGATTAAAACATTATTTTTATGTTACTCTTCTGTTTTTATTAAAACATTATTTTTATGTTACTCTTCTGTTTTGATTAAAACATTATTTTTATGTTACTCTTCTGTCTTGATTAAAACATTATTTTTATGTTACTTTTCTGTCTTGATTAAAACATTATTTTTATGTTACTCTTCTGTCTTGATTACTATTGAAAATAATTACACGTATAATTTGTCAGACTTTTGTAACATCCAGTTTAATGTATTTGATAAAATATGTTGATTAGCTTCTTGTTTGTTTATTCAGTATTCCTGGTCAATAAACAGTACTGAGTACAGCCTTGCAAGGTTAAAAGGAAAATATGTTACTCTACCAAAGGGAACACTTCGTGGCAACATCAGTTATAATATCACTGTCACTGGTAAGCAAACACTATGTTTTATATTGTATGTAACCAAGTGTTGATGAAGTGAGCTGTAAATCAAACAGTATGTTTTATATCGTATGTAACCAATATAATGAAGTGAGCTGTAAATCAAACAGTATGTTATATTGTATAACTAAGTAAGCTGTAAATCAAACACTATGTTTTATATGCTATATAACCAAGTGAAACAGTATATGAAACATACTGTATATGAAACAGTATGTTTTATATGCTATATAACCAAGTGAAACAGTATATGAAACATACTGTATATGAAACAGTATGTTTTATATGATATATAGCTCAGTGTGGATGAAGTGAGCTGTATATAAAACAGTATGTTTTTATGATATATAGCTCAGTGTGGTGAAGTGAGCTGTAAATCAAACAGTATGTTTTATATGATATATAGCTCAGTGTGGATGAAGTGAGCTGTATATGAAACAGTATGTTTTATATGATATATAGCAACAGTGTGGATGAAGTGAGCTGTATATCAAACAGTATGTTTTATATGATATATAGCTCAGTGTGGATGAAGTGAGCTGTATATCAACCAGTATGTTTTATATGATATATAGCTCAGTGTGGATGAAGTGAGCTGTATATCAAACAGTATGTTTTATATGATATATAGCTCAGTGTGGATGAAGTGAGCTGTAAATCAAACAGTATGTTTTATATGATATATATCTGAGTGTGGATGAAGTGAGCTGTATATCAAACAGTATGTTTTATATGATATATAGCTCAGTGTGGATGAAGTGAGCTGTATATCAAACAGTATGTTTTATATGATGTATACCTCAGTGTGGATGAAGTGAGCTGTATATGAAACAGTATGTTTTATATGATATATAGTTCAGTGTGGATGAAGTGAGCTGTATATGAAACAGTATGTTTTATATGATGTATAGCTCAGTGTGGATGAAGTGAGCTGTATATCAAACAGTATGTTTTATATGATATATAGCTCAGTGTGGTGAAGTGAGCTGTAAATCAAACAGTATGTTTTATATGATATATAGCTCAGTGTGGATGAAGTGAGCTGTATATCAAACAGTATGTTTTATATGATATATAGCAACAGTGTGGATGAAGTGAGCTGTATATCAAACAGTATGTTTTATATGATATATAGCTCAGTGTGGATGAAGTGAGCTGTATATCAACCAGTATGTTTTATATGATATATAGCTCAGTGTGGATGAAGTGAGCTGTATATCAAACAGTATGTTTTATATGATATATAGCTCAGTGTGGATGAAGTGAGCTGTAAATCAAACAGTATGTTTTATATGATATATAGCTCAGTGTGGATGAAGTGAGCTGTATATCAAACAGTATGTTTTATATGATATATAGCTCAGTGTGGATGAAGTGAGCTGTATATCAAACAGTATGTTTTATATGATATATAGCTCAGTGTGGATGAAGTGAGCTGTGTATGAAACAGTATGTTTTATATGATATATAGCTCAGTGTGGATGAAGTGAGCTGCATATCAAACAGTATGTTTTATATGATGTATAGCTCAGTGTGGATGAAGTGAGCTGTATATGCAACAGTAAGTTTTATATGATATATAGCTCAGTGTGGATGAAGTGAGCTGTATATGAAACAGTATGTTTTATATGATATATAGCTCAGTGTGGATGAAGTGAGCTGCATATCAAACAGTATGTTTTATATGATATATAGCTCAGTGTGGATGAAGTGAGCTGTATATGAAGCAGTATGTTTTATATGATATATAGCTGAGTGTGGATGAAGTGAGCTGTATATGAAACAGTATGTTTTATATGATATATAGCTCAGTGTGGATGAAGTGAGCTGTATATGAAACAGTATGTTTTTTTTATATATAGCTCAGTGTGGATGAAGTGAGCTGTATATCAAACATTATGTTTTATATGATATATAGCTCAGTGTGGATGAAGTGAGCTGTATATCAAACATTATGTTTTATATGATGTATAGCTCAGTGTTGATGAAGTGAGCTGTATATGAAGCAGTATGTTTTATATGATATATAGCTCAGTGTGGATGAAGTGAGCTGTATATCAAACAGTATCTTTTATATGATATATAGCTCAGTGTTGATGAAGTGAGCTGTATATGAAGCAGTATGTTTTATATGATATATAGCTCAGTGTGGATGAAGTGAGCTGTATATGAAACAGTATGTTTTATATGATATATAGCTCAGTGTGGATGAAGTGAGCTGTATATCAAACAGTATGTTTTATATGATATATAGCTCAGTGTGGATGAAGTGAGCTGTATATCAAACAGTATGTTTTATATGATATATAGCTCAGTGTGGATGAAGTGAGCTGTATATCAAACAGTATGTTTTATATGATGTATAGCTCAGTGTGGATGAAGTGAGCTGTATATGAAACAGTATATTTTATATGATATATAGCTCAGTGTGGATGAAGTGAGCTGTATATGAAACAGTATGTTTTATATGATATATAGCTCAGTGTGGATGAAGTGAGCTGTTTATCAAACAGTATGTTTTATATGATGTATAGCTCAGTGTGGATGAAGTGAGCTGTATATCAAACAGTATGTTTTATATGATATATAGCTCAGTGTGGATGAAGTGAGCTGTATATCAAACAGTATGTTTTCTATGATATATAGCTCAGTGTGGATGAAGTGAGCTGTATATGAAACAGTATGTTTTATATGATGTATAGCTCAGTGTGGATGAAGTGAGCTGTATATGAAACAGTATGTTCTATATGATATATAGCTCAGTGTGGATGAAGTGAGCTGTATATGAAACAGTATGTTTTATATGATATATAGCTCAGTGTGGATGAAGTGAGCTGCATATCAAACAGTATGTTTTATATGATATATAGCTCAGTGTGGATGAAGTGAGCTGTATATGAAGCAGTATGTTTTATATGATATATAGCTCAGTGTGGATGAAGTGAGCTGTATATGAAACAGTATGTTTTATATGATATATAGCTCAGTGTGGATGAAGTGAGCTGTATATCAAACAGTATGTTTTATATGATATATAGCTCAGTGTGGATGAAGTGAGCTGTATATCAAACAGTATGTTTTATATGATATATAGCTCAGTGTGGATGAAGTGAGCTGTATATGAAACAGTATGTTTTATATGATGTATAGCTCAGTGTGGATGAAGTGAGCTGTATATGAAACAGTATGTTCTATATGATATATAGCTCAGTGTGGATGAAGTGAGCTGTATATGAAACAGTATGTTTTATATGATATATAGCTCAGTGTGGATGAAGTGAGCTGTATATGAAACAGTATGTTTTATATGATATATAGCTCAGTGTGGATGAAGTGAGCTGTATATGAAACAGTATGTTTTATATGATATATAGCTCAGTGTGGATGAAGTGAACTGTATATGAAACAGTATGTTTTATATGATATATAGCTCAGTGTGGATGAAGTGAACTGTATATGAAACAGTATGTTTTATATGATATATAGCTCAGTGTGGATGAAGTGAGCTGTATATGAAACAGTATGTTTTATATGATATATAGCTGAGTGTGGATGAAGTGAGCTGTATTCCAGACAGTATATTTTATATGAGATATAGCTCAGTCTGTATGAAGTGAGCTGTATTCCAAACAGTATATTTTATATGAGATATAGCTCAGTCTGTATGAAGTTAGCTGTATATGAAACAGTATGTTTTATATTGTGCATATGCAAGTCTGGATGAAGTGAGCTGTATTCCAAACAGTATATTTTACATGGTATATAACTGAGTGTGGAAAATGTAAGTAGTAGATCAAATTGTGTGTTTTGTACTGTATATAATTACACGTGGACAATGTGAGCTGCAGACAAAACAGAATATTTTATATGTTATGCAGCTGAGTGTTAACAAAGTGAGCTTGCTATCAGTCAGTATGTTTTATATTGTATATAACCATATATGGACAAGTTCTGTAGGTCAGTATTTTTTTCACAACAATATGTTATAATGATGCTGATAAGAATTTTTAACAAACCTTTCTGTCGTTGTGCTCTACAGGTTTCCAGTAAAAAATAACATAATATTATTTTCACAGTAAACATTAATTGCATGCTTCAATAAATTCATTGAGTCACTGATACATTGTGGACATGCAGTAAAGAAAACTTCAGTAATACATAGGGTTAAGAAAGAATTTGGTCTGTTTTGGATGCTTGTGCAGGAGTGCTCTGTGATAGCCTTCTCTAATTTTGAACTTATTGACTAAAAGTAAATTATCAAATTCTTTGGCACTATAATCAAATAATTTGGACTTGAACATTTGTTTTATAATCCATCTGTGTCCCTGTTCAAGGAGCAAGTTTTATAACAATGGTACAGGAACCTCCAGGTTCACTGTTTGGCACTCTAACCACTAGACTATCATCAGCTCACCAGTAAGGAAAGATTTGTTGAAAATTATTAACCTTGATTTTATGATCTAATGTCACACAAACCGATAAAACATTTATGTTTTACTCTTGAAACAAAGCAACTTACAATGAATAAATTATTTGTTCCTAATCAAATTCAGATGTTATTCAGTAGCACAAAAATAAAAATACAAAACATTGGTTGATACACACCATTATTAATTAAGTAATTTCATTATTATTTTAGTTTCTCTGAATGGATCCTCTGAATTTCTGCAAGCTATGGCTAATCATATATTCAGTGTAACCATGGAACCTCTCCAAGCCATAATAAATACATGCAACATTTCAGTTGGTGATCATCAGAATTTCTCACTAGATGGTTCTCAATCCTTTGATCCAAGCAACACTGCTGCTGAAATGCAATACAAGTGGATTTGTTTTCTACAAAACTCATCCACTGAGTGTCCTTTGTCCCCAAATATGGTGACCAATTCTTCTATCCTGTATGTTGAAGGAGGTTCTCTTAAACCAGCTATGTAAGTACAGTAGATGTTAGTTGAATATTATGCTATATAAAGTGTACTGTTAATTGATTGTATGGTGCAATCATTTCATATTTGTTAAAGATGTTCAGTTGGCTTCTTATTTATAAAAGATGTTCACTTGATTTCTTGTTTGTTAAAGATGTTGACTTGTTTTGTTGTTTGTTAACGATGTTGACTTGTTTTGTTGTTTGTTAACGATGTTGACTTGTTTTGTTGTTTGTTACCTATGTTGGTTTAGTTTCTTGTTTGTTAAAGATGTTCACTTGGTTTCTTGTTTGTTAACGATGTTGACTTGTTTTGTTGTTTGTTACCTATGTTGGCTTAGTTTCTTGTTTGTTAAGGATGTTGACTTGTTTTGTTGTTTGTTACCAATGTTGGCTCAGTTTCTTGTTTGTTAAAGATGTTCACTTGGTTTCTTGTTTGTTAAAGATGTTGACTTGTTTTGTTGTTTGTTACCTATGTTGGCTTAGTTTCTTGTTTGTTAAAGATGTTCACTTGGTTTCTTGTTTGTTAACGATGTTGACTTGTTTTGTTGTTTGTTACCTATGTTGGTTTAGTTTCTTGTTTGTTAATGATGTTCACTTGGTTTCTTGTTTGTTAAGGATGTTGACTTGTTTTGTTGTTTGTTACCTATGTTGGCTTAGTTTCTTGTTTGTTAAAGATGTTGACTTGGTTTCTTGTTTGTTAAGGATGTTGACTTGTTTTGTTGTTTGTTACCTATGTTGGCTTAGTTTCTTGTTTGTTAAAGATGTTCACTTGGATTCTTGTTTGTTAAGGATGTTCACTTGTTTTGTTGTTTGTTACCTATGTTGGCTTAGTTTCTTGTTTGTTAAAGATGTTCACTTGGTTTCTTGTTTGTTAACGATGTTGACTTGTTTTGTTGTTTGTTACCTATGTTGGCTTAGTTTCTTGTTTGTTAAAGATGTTGACTTGTTTTGTTGTTTGTTACTTATGTTGGCTTAGTTTCTTGTTTGTTACTTATGTTGGCTTAGTTTCTTGTTTGTTACTTATGTTGGCTTAGTTTCTTGTTTGTTAAAGATGTTCACTTGGTTTCTTGTTTGTTAAGGATATTGACTTGTTTTGTTGTTTGTTACCTATGTTGGCTTAGTTTCTTGTTTGTTAAAGATGTTCACTTGGTTTCTTGTTTGTTAAAGATGTTGACTTGTTTTGTTGTTTCTTGCCTATGTTGGCTTAGTTTCTTGTTTGTTAAAGATGCTCACTTGGTTTCTTGTTTGTTAAGGATGTTGACTTGTTTTGTTGTTTGTTACCTATGTTGGCTTAGTTTCTTGTTTGTTAAAGATGTTCACTTGGTTTCTTGTTTGTTAAAGATGTTGACTTGTTTTGTTGTTTGTTACCTATGTTGGTTTAGTTTCTTGTTTGTTAATGATGTTCACTTGGTTTCTTGTTTGTTAAGGATGTTGACTTGTTTTGTTGTCTGTTACCTATGCTGGCTTAGTTTTTTGTTTGTTAAAGATGTTCACTTGGTTTCTTGTTTGTTAAAGATGTTGACTTGTTTTGTTGTTTGTTACCTATGTTGGCTTAGTTTCTTGTTTGTTAAAGATGTTCACTTGGTTTCTTGTTTGTTAAAGATGTTCACTTGTTTTGTTGTTTGTTACCTATGTTGGCTTAGTTTCTTGTTTGTTAAAGATGTTCACTTGGTTTCTTGTTTGTTAAAGATGTTGACTTGTTTTGTTGTTTGTTACCTATGTTGGTTTAGTTTCTTGTTTGTTAAAAATGTTCACTTGGTTTCTTGTTTGTTAAGGATGTTGACTTGTTTTGTTGTTTGTTACCTATGTTGGTTTAGTTTTTTGTTTGTTAAAGATGTTCACTTGGTTTCTTGTTTGTTAAGGATGTTGACTTGTTTTGTTGTTTGTTACCTATGTTGGTTTAGTTTTTTGTTTGTTAAAGATTTCTACATGGTTTCTTTTTTTGTTTAAGATTGTTGATTGGTAATTTTGTTTTTCTAGAAAATGACAAACACTCGTGTGTGTGTAATTATATTGAAAACTTTATAAATTCAGAATCCACAAAATACATTATTTCAGACTAGTTATATAAAATCTTTATTTAATGTCATTACTCTTGTTCTTTGTGTATAGTATTTTAAATATGTTATCATAGTTGGAATTATAATGAAAAGAGAAAAAGAAAAAGGCCAAGAGGGTGATACGATGTGGTAGTAAATTCTACTGTTTGTTGGTAAAGAGTAGCCTAAGATTTTATTGTAGATTATGTTGACCATCTTTCTTCCCTTTATGTTTTCATTTTAAAATTAGGGATGACAAGCTGTGTATAAAACTCAGTATGTAAAATAAAAGTAACATTTATTTAGAGTAAGAGAGAATTTCCCCTTTTTTTTAATTCAAGAATTGTCTTTTAAAATAAGTGATAAAGGTAGCATATTGTTCTTATTATCTGTTATCATAATTTGCTCTCTGAATATATATATAAGGAGCAAAAGCATGCCTTCCTAATGATGGGAAAAAGTAATCTATTAATTTAAGTTATTTTATGGACTTTAAAAGGTTAATTATGTTACACTCTTTGTTTCACTTCAAGCCAAAGCTCTGAACTACATTTACCACCTGTTAAAGAAAATAATTGTTGAGCATTTAGTCGTGATGAAAACTGCTGAATAATAACATGTAGTAAATTTAAAGTTTTATTCTTTGAGTTACTTCACATTTTCGTATGTTTATTATAGTGTTATTAATTTCTAATGTGAAATACAATTTGGTATCAACATTATTCATGCTGTTTTCCAATCATTTTAAAAGTGAATGTTAAGCTATTCAAATGAAATACAAGCGAATGCTCAGACAGACACTAAAGTTCAGAATATAAGATATGAATGTTTATGAAACATTTGAATATTTAACCAATTTCAGTAGTTCCAAGGGTTAAGTATACCCTAAAGTATTTTTGACCAGGCTCAATCCAAAGATTAAAAAAGACAAGACAATTCTTTTTTAGCTACAATTGTTAAGAAAAGCCAAGTGTATGTTAGCTATGTTAGTTCCAAGGTTTAAGAAAAGCCTAAAGTATGTTAAGCATGTTAGATCCAACATTTAAAAAAGCCTACAGTAAATTAACTGTGTTGATCCAAGGGTTAATGAAAGCCTAAAGTATGTTAACCACATTAGATCCAAGGGCGAGATGATGCTAATTGTTAACCTACATAGATCTAAAGGTTAAGAAAAGTCTAGATTATATTATGTATTTATAAATAAAGAATTAGAATAGTTCAAGTATATTTACAATATTATTCGTTGGTTTTAGTACCAAATTCACATAAAAAGTATTGTAAAAAATGGAATTGTTTGAACATTTGTGATTGATTTATTTTGTAATAAAGCACAAAACTACACAATGAACTCTCTGTGCTTTGCCCACCAAGGATACTGAAAGCCAGTTTCTAGTGTTGTAAGTTCACAACTGGTGGATTGAAGTATCCTTCTAAGATATCTTTGACAGATATAACAAGGTTATTTTGCAGAGTTAAAAGATAGATGCTTTTGACAAATGATATTAATGTTTCTCTTTGTTGTCATATCTTGATATTTAAAATAATTATGTCTTCAAAAATATTGATTTCTTTATTTAAGTTTTTGTTGTTGGTTTTGTTTTGAACACAAGGCTATACACCAGGCTGTGATGAATCAAATTCATGACATTACTGCTCATCCACCATGAGATTTTAGTCTGAACATTCACGTTGTACCTTATATATTTAGTAACCATTTATTTCCAGTTTGCGTAAGTTTTGTTTTTCACAATTTGTCGAATGTTGCACCAACACCAGCTGTGGAATACTTTGACAATCACATGATTGGTTGAGTTGCCATTATTTAGAAAACTGATTTACTTATTTAAGTATTTCTTGGAAAGTGTTTCAGAAAAGTGTGATTTTTAAGTTGAAATTGTAGTTTTGATATAAAATAGTTTTATACCCTTTGTGTAGTATTCACCTGTATTTAAAAATTGCTTGAGAATCTGATGAAGAACATCTTTATTGGATACATATACTTATTAAACAGTGTCAGTTGATGTGTTCTGCAAGCCTACCAATTCCCAACATCATTTAATTTATTATTAATCTTATAAAACAAACATTTCAAATATTGTAGCTCAAACATTTTACTTTCTCATCAAGAGAACGTTTTCAGAACATAATTGTTTTAAAATTATCCCACAATGATTACCAAAAGAGGTTTTTATATTCTTAAACACCCATTCTTTAGTTATTCAAACCATTTCTCTAGTTGTCTGTTATGGGTTGTGAAGTCTTTGATATTAAATACAAATTGGAGAAGTTACTAATAATAAACTAAACAGTGTCTGCTAATTACCAATTGGAGAAATTACTAATAATAAACTAAACAGTGTCTGCTAATTACAAATTGGAGAAGTTACTAATAATAAACTAAACAGTGTCTGCTAATTACCAATTGGAGAAGTTACTAATAATAAACTAAACAGTGTCTGCTAATTACAAATTGGAGAAGTTACTAATAATAAACTAAACAGTGTCTGCTAATTACAAATTGGAGAAGTTACTAATAATAAACTAAACAGTGTCTGCTAATTACAAATTGGAGAAGTTACTAATAATAAACTAAACAGTGTCTGCTAATTACAAATTGGAGAAGTTACTAATAATAAACTAAACAGTGTCTGCTAATTGTAAAGTAATTATTTGATGACAAACAGAAAACTTGTTATACCACTCTCTAATTCTCAGTGTAAACTGGATATTTCAAAAGAGGGTGTCTTCTCTAATTCTCAATGTAAACTGGATATTTCAAAAGAGGGTGTCTTCTCTAATTCTCAATGTAGCCTGGATATTTCAAAAGAGCATGCTTTCTTCAGTTCTCAATGTAAACTGGATATTTCAAAAGAGGGTGTCTTCTCTAATTCTCAATGTAAACTGGATATTTCAAATGAGAGTGTCTTCTCTAATTCTCATTGTAAACTGGATATTTCAAATGAGAGTGTCTTCTCTAATTCTCATTGTAAACTGGATATTTCAAATGAGAGTGTCTTCTCTAATTCTCATTGTAAACTGGATATTTCAAAAGAGTATGCTTTCTTCATTTCTCAATGTAAACTGGATATTTCAAATGAGAGTATCTTCTCTAATTCTCAGTGTAAAGTGGATATTTTAAAAGAGGGTGTCTTCTCTAATTCTCAATGTAGCCTAGATATTTCAAAAGAGCATGCTTTCTTCAGTTCTTAATGTAAACTGGATATTTCAAAAGAGGGTGTCTTCTCTAATTCTCAGTGTAAACTGGATGTTTCAAAAGAGGGTGTCTTCTCTAATTCTCAGTGTAAACTGGATGTTTCAAAAGAGGGTGTTTTCTCTAATTTTCAGTGTAAACTGGATATTTCAAAAGAGCATGCTTTCTTCAGTTCTCAATGTAAACTGGATATTTCAAAAGAGTATGCTTTCTTCATTTCTCAATGTGAACTGGATATTTCAAAAGAGCATGCTTTCTTCAGTTCTCAATGTAAACTGGATATTTCAAATGAGAGTGTCTTCTCTAATTCTCAGTGTAAACTGGATATTTCAAATGAGAGTGTCTTCTCTAATTCTCAATGTAAACTGGATATTTCAAAAGAGCATACTTTCTTCATTTCTCAATGTGAACTGGATATTTCAAAAGAGGGTGTCTTCTCTAATTCTCAGTGTTAACTGGATATTTCAAAAGAGCATGCTTTCTTCATTTCTCAATGTGAACTGGATATTTCAAAAGAGCATGCTTTCTTCATTTCTCAATGTGAACTGGATATTTCAAATGAGAGAACTTTCAAATGTTCTGGGGTGCTACAGGTGGAGTCTGAAACCCATTAATTTTTAATTCTTTCAATTCTGAAAGCCATTCGTCTTTCTCCAAACTATAATTGATATGAAACTATCAATGGTTCTGTGGTATAATTCAAAACGCCTAGAGGTACAGCTCTAATAATTTACCAAAAACAGTTAGAATAATGTAAAGAATTTAACAAATAGAGTGAATTTCTTGAAATTTTCATACCAATATTCAGTAGTCCTGCATGCAAATAACATGTATATGCATAGTTCCATCATCCCTGTGAAATAAGTCCTGTGTATTGTGGAATTGGGTCGGTTTTGCAAAATGTGTATGCACAACTTGATTTTATTTTTTTAGTTTGAACTTAGGACAGCTACTCGAAGGCTATTTGTGCTCACTGTCCCTAATTTTGAAGCAACAGAATACAGGAAAGGCAGATGTTCAACACCACCCACTGTCAACTCTTTATCAGTAAATAATGAGATCAATGGTCACGTCATAACACTATCTTACATAAAAGAGCTAGCATGTTCCGTGACTGGTTTTGATCCTGCAGGTTATGAGTAGAGTGTCCTAGCCTCCAGACCAAAACACTATCTTACATAAAAGAGCTAGCATGTTCCGTGACTGGTTTTGATCCTGCAGGTTATGAGTAGAGTGTCCTAGCCTCCAGACCAAAACACTATCTTACATAAAAGAGCTGGCATGTTCCGTGACTGGTTTTGATCCTGCAGGTTATGAGTAGAGTGTCCTAGCCTCCAGACCAAAACACTATCTTACATAAAAGAGCTATCATGTTCCGTGACTGGTTTTGATCCTGCAGGTTATGAGTAGAGTGTCCTAGCCTCCTGACCAAAACACTATCTTACATAAAAGAGCTAGCATGTTCCGTGACTGGTTTTGATCCTGCAGGTAATGAGTAGAGTGTCCTAGCCTCCAGACCAAACAACTAAGGAAACTAATTATAGAACTTAGAGTTTCTGGTTTTTATGTAAATTCTGTATTTTATTGTATTGTGAGATATTTCATATAATCATTATCCTTTACTGAACTATATGTTGTGGAAACAGATAATTTTTGTTTAAGGATGAACTTAGAGATTTCTTGAACAAAGTCTTGATTTTTATTAGATTATAATAAGCTTCTGTCCTAAAGAAACAGAAGTACAATTCTTTTTTTCAGAAGGTTTTACAGAAAATTGTAAAGCTCCCTTAATGCCCTTATCAAAAAATAGAGGTCTCTGTATACATATGTAAATATCTTATTGTAATTTTATTTTTTCTGCCTTTTCAAAACATTTCATTGAAAGTTGTGGAGTTCTATAGGTGTGTTTGTTTGTAATTAAATAAAAAGAACAACAATTTTTACTTTTTACCAGTTATAATTTTTATATATCTACATTTAAAAATTTTTCTTGTTGAAAGAAAACAAAGTAAATAAAGTGTTTATAAAATACATAGTTTTCAAATTTCTATTTTACAAATTTGAGACTATATGTTACATTGGAATAAGTTTTGCTTGTTGAAAATATCAATAATATGTGGGTCATTATAAAGAAAGTTTTGCTGTTTTCTGCAACTTATCTCACAAATAGTTTGATCATAGGAATGTGAAATTACACATAGTTATTAAGGGTATTGTAGGGATAATATTGTTACAGCTGTCACACGGTGCCACTACGATGGTATTTTGAGTTCTTTCACAGGTATAAATAGGCCCACTGTTCACACTGCAATTGCTTATCTATTAAATTTAAACTGAACTTCATCATAAAAGACAAATTTAAAGTATGTAGTCAGAATGTATGTGTGTGTGTATATATAAATATATAGATAAAGAGCTCAATAATCATCATTTACAGCCATTGTTAATAGGCATTTTGAATATTTGCTATTAAAAAATAAAGAATATATAATCGTTTAATGCATTATCTTTCTAGGTTTATTATTTATGATCATAATAGATTATGACATGTTGTAATAGTACCCAAAAAGTGTTGGATATATCCCATCTCTCAAACCATATCTAAAACACCAAAGTTAAACAAGTTGACCATCATGGAAACTCTAAACAAAGTAAGGAGGTGAGTACTTAAGCTCACATCGTCTCACCTTGTACTGTCTTATGTATGTGCAATATCAAGTCACTAACTACGTATGTGCTCGGTGTTGATCTCTCTTCTACTCCAAACCTCATGACAACACTTCACCTCTAGCATCATCACTTCCACTGTCCAAGCTTCAGTCGTGATCAAGATAACCTCTCTTTCTCTCAGAGTCAATGTTTCACAGCTTTCCTGGCATCCACATTCTCAGATATCTTCTCAACAATTCATGTGTTAAAATTAAAATATGCCCAGTGGCTCAAAAATTTGTTTGGAATTAACTATCTAATTTTGAGGGTGAATAGAAAGAGGACGTTTCTGGCCATCCTGGGTTGTGTTTCAGGTACAAAAGTAAAATTGAGTTTTTCACTTTTGTAACCAAACATCATCTCTGACCAACATGTGTAAGGCCTCTGCAATGATAGATTACATCATAACAACCACTGAGTCTGCCCAAAACAAACCATACAAAAGAATGAAAGTAACATGAAACCTCCTTAAGATGTCACCAAGCCCTATTACCCATCATTACATCATAACAACCATTGAGTCTGCCCAAAACAAACCATACAAAAGAATGAAAGTAACATGAAACCTCCTTAAGATATCACCAAGCCCTATTACCTATCATTACATCATAACAACCACTGAGTCTGCCCAAAACAAACCATACAAAAGAATGAAAGTAACATGAAACCTCCTTAAGATGTCACCAAGCCCTATTACCCATCATTACATCATAACAATCACTGAGCCTGCCCAAAACAAATCATACAAAAGAATGAAGGTAACATGAAACCTCCTTAAGATAATACTATGTCACCAAGCCCTATTACCCATCATTACATCATAACAACCACTGAGTCTGCCCAAAACAAACCATACAAAAGAATGAAAGTAACATGAAACCTCCTTAAGATGTCACCAAGCCCTATTACCCATCATTACATCATAACAACCACTGAGTCTGCCCAAAACAAACCATAGAAAAGAATGAAAGTAACATGAAACCTCCTTAAGATAATACTATGTCACCAAGCCCTATTACCCATCATTACATCATAACAACCACTGAGTCTGCCCAAAACAAACCATACAAAAGAATGAAAGTAACATGAAACCTCCTTAAGATGTCACCAAGCCCTATTACCCATCATTACATCATAACAACCACTGAGTCTGCCCAAAACAAACCATACAAAAGAATGAAAGTAACATGAAACCTCCTTAAGATGTCACCAAGCCCTATTACCCATCATTACATCATAACAACCATTGAGTCTGCCCAAAACAAACCATACAAAAGAATGAAAGTAACATGAAACCTCCTTAAGATATCACCAAGCCCTATTACCCATCATTACATCATAACAACCACTGAGTCTGCCCAAAACAAACCATACAAAAGAATGAAAGTAACATGAAACCTCCTTAAGATGTCACCAAGCCCTATTACCCATCATTACATCATAACAACCACTGAGTCTGCCCAAAACAAACCATACAAAAGAATGAAGGTAACATGAAACCTCCTTAAGATAATACTATGTCACCAAGCCCTATTACCCATCATTACATCATAACAACCACTGAGTCTGCCCAAAACAAACCATACAAAAGAATGAAAGTAACATGAAACCTCCTTAAGATGTCACCAAGCCCTATTACCCATCATTACATCATAACAACCACTGAGTCTGCCCAAAACAAACCATAGAAAAGAATGAAAGTAACATGAAACCTCCTTAAGATAATACTATGTCACCAAGCCCTATTACCCATCATTACATCATAACAACCACTGAGTCTGCCCAAAACAAACCATACAAAAGAATGAAAGTAACATGAAACATCCTTAAGATGTCACCAAGCCCTATTACCCATCATTACATCATAACAACCACTGAGTCTGCCCAAAACAAACCATACAAAAGAATGAAAGTAACATGAAACATCCTTAAGATGTCACCAAGCCCTATTACCCATCATCGAACTCTTCCAAGCCCTCGTCACAGATACCTCAGCTAATCAATACCATCACTCTTCAAAGAAACAGATACATTCAGTTCTCTCTATCTCTCTCATTTTTGTTGACCAGTGATGATGATGGTTTGTCTCATGATGGAACGTTTCAGAAACAACAACCATAGGTTTTCAGCACTTAGTATAGTATCCTTCCTTTTTAGTTTCTAATTAATATTCCATAAGTCAAGCTCACCTGACAATTATTTGGCACCAGGCAATGAAAGCGGGTTTTCTAAGAGCTCACCTATTTTCCTATGGACTTTCATGTATGCAATCAAACTTTGTTTTTCACAGACATACTCTCACATGACATTTTTGATAAGTTCAAGGCAGTACATTCCTTACAAATTATTTTAATATAATGCAGCCTTTTAGTTTTGTTAACAACAACTTGCTAGAAGGGGAAGAAAAACAAGACTTTATAACCAAATACCTTTCAAGAAATTTGTTTTGAGTGCCACTTGTTTTCATCTGTTCAACTCTTGATCTCCTGATACATCAACTTCACCTTGTCAATATCCTTAATCAACTCTTGATCTCCTGATACATCAACTTCACCTTGTCAATATCCTTAATCAACTCTTGATCTCCTGATACATCAACTTCACCTTGTCAATATCCCTTGTCAATATCAATCTCTTGATCTCCTGATACATCAACTTCACCTTGTCAATATCCTTAATCAACTCTTGATCTCCTGATACATCAACTTCACCTTGTCAATATCCTTAATCAACTCTTGATCTCCTGATACATCAACTTCACCTTGTCAATATCCTTAATCAACTCTTGATCTCCTGATACATCAACTTCACCTTGTCAATATCCTTAATCAACTCTTGATCTCCTGATACATCAACTTCACCTTGTCAATATCCTTAGGATGGTGCCAAACCATGTTTAAATTTATAAACTAAATCACGTTAGATACAAATCTTTGGTTTTTAGGCTCCAACCTCAGTTAATGCATGATAATTGGACACATGTAGGACGGAAAGAAACAATAGTTTCTTAGTACCCCTGAATGTCCTTCATGTTTGGTGTGGCTCATCCAATCAACATGAAACTGAAAAGCTAACTAGAGAAACTTCATTACACGAAAATATACCATGCAGACAGAGTAAGCTCTCTATGTGTGATAACATTTGAGAAGGGCGTTCCTCCAATGTTTTGCGCAGGTTCATAAAATTCTTGAACTCTTGATAGGTCACATACAAGCAGATCACCAACACTGAAAGTTGACAACCAATTACCTGCCAATATTTGAAGTCTAGTCTGAGATTAATCTGCATTTAATGTTTCTTACACTTTCCCATGAGGTAAAGATGTAGTGTGCTTTCATAGCTTGGTTTGTTACTACACCATGTACTGAAGAACCATAAACATGTGTACTCAAACCTGCAAATGGATGCAACGTGGTACCATGCACAAGTAATATAATTGTCATAATGCAGTAGTGTGGTATACGCTACTGTTTTTTATCACTTATTAGTAACCAGGTGAAACACGAGAATATTCATGACAGAATCATCATGAATGGATACCTTGTTCACAGCACCTAACATTAACTGATTTATGGCTGTAGAAATACCTAAAGTCATGCATATATTGCATAAAGCAGAACACTCCAACATAAAATGTTTTTGTGTCCATAGTCAGATGAATCCAACCTATTCTGTATTCTGAATAGTTGTAATGATTGATCAGACACAAGTTCATAGCAGCTCCTGTAGTGGTAGCATAAGACAACTTTGACATCAGCATATCGACTTACAACTCCTGTTACATTTCATATTTCATAACTTGTGTGACACATGATGGGCTGCACTGTGGTACTTACAACTCCTGTTACATTTCATATTTCATAACATCTGTAGAACATGATGAGCTGTATATATGGAGAGAGACAAAGATCTGTTTCTTGTTTTTGAGTTTTTTTCATGTGTATTTATTGTCTGTTCTGAAGAATGTAACAAGTTAGTTACTGGGACACATGTACAGAGCAAGAGTATTACATTTGGATCAGTTTGTATGTATGTATGTCCATGCACATATCTCAAAAGATAATAAATTATGTGACATTTTTATAAGAGACAGGGTGATCTGCATACGAGATCATTTTATAAATTTTTATAAAGGAGATACAGGGAATGTTCTCAGTTTGTTGATAATAACTGTGTAAAAAGTTATTGGAAGATGATTGAATATCAGGTGCACATTGAAACTAAAATTCCAAAGATTTGCACTGGGGCAAAGGTTGGCAATTTTTCTGATTGTTCTTTTTTTATTTCTGTTAGGTAAAATGCTAAACTGCCTTTACAAGTCACTGGAATTACACTCTGTTGGGCAAAATGCTAGACTGCCTTTACAAGTCACTGGAATTACACTCTGTTGGGTAAAATGCTAGACTGCCTTTACAAATCATTGTAATTACACTCTGTTGGGTAAAATGCTAGACTGCCTTTACAAGTCACTGGAATTACACTCTGTTGGGCAAAATGCTAGACTGCCTTTACAAGTCACTGGATTTACACTCTGTTGGGTAAAATGCTAGACTGCCTTTACAAGTCACTGGAATTACACTCTGTTGGGTAAAATGCTAGACTGCCTTTACAAGTCACTGGAATTACACTCTGTTGGGTAAAATGCTAGACTGCCTTTGCAAGTCACTGGAATTACACTCTGTTGGGTAAAATGCTAGACTGCCTTTACAAGTCACCGGAATTACACCAGATTCTTTTACTGTCTGGATGAAAAAGTAACTCTCTTTGTTGTGAGAATGTTCTAGATTTATTTTTAATTTATTGCAGACATTGTTTCTTTAAGTGTTTTGTGGAATGCATCAGAGTAGTTTCTAGTCTGTGGGGACCAAGGTAAGTTGTGATCTTGTTTATTGGGTTTAGTAGAGACTGTTTATTTTTCGTGTTTTGTGGAATGCATCAGAGTAGTTTCCAGTCTGCGGGAACCAAAGTAAGTTGTGATCTTGTTTATTGGGTTCAGTAGAAACTGTTTATTTTTCGTGTTTTGTGGAATGCATCAGAGTAGTTTCCAGTCTGTTGTGATCTTGTTTATTGGGTTTAGTAGAAACTGTTTATTTTTCGTGTTTTGTGGAATGCATCAGAGTAGTTTCCAGTCTGCGGGAACCAAAGTAAGTTGTGATCTTGTTTATTGGGTTTAGTACAAACTGTTTATTTTTCGTGTTTTGTGGAATATGTCAAACTAGTTTCTAGTCTGTGGAGATCATGGTATGTTGTTTTCTTCTTTACTGGATTTATTTGAGAATGTTATAGTGTCTTGTGGAATGCATCAGACTAATTTCTAGTCTCTTGGGACCATGGTAAGTTGTTTCCTTATTTACTGGGTTAATTCAAGAATTTGTTTTAGTTTTTTGTGGAAAGTGTCAGACTAGTTTCTTGTCTGTTGAGACCATGGTAGGTTGTTTTCTTATTTACTGGGTTTATTCAAGACTGTTCATTCTAGTGTTTTATCATATTAGTTTCTAATCTGAGTGACCACAATAGGTTGTTTTCTTCATGGTGAGAATATGATAAACTGGGTATGTGGACTTCAGGCAATAATCTTATGTTTTGCCAGTATATAAGGAACAACTTTAATAAACAAAGCATGTGTAATACTAATTTTAAGTTATTAGATAATGTTTTAAAATTTACTTTCATAATCTTCACATTATTTTAGATATATTTTCACACTACACATAACCAAGGATGATCGAGAAAGTAATGCTACTGCTGTTGTCAACATCGTATCTGGTCATGTTCCTTATGTTGTCATCGAGACAGGTAGCAACATTCGCGTAAACCCAACCCAAGACATCATAATTACTGGGAGAATCACAAGTGATGTTGATGTTGTTATACAGTGGATAAGTCTTGAAGGCAAAGGTTAGACTTTATTAATATCATATGTAAGAAACCCGTCTATGAAGGAATCATCATAATATTATTCATGGTCTCGATTTACTTTGTTTAATTGGATTATAGAATACAACAACTTTTCATTTTTATAGCTTGAATTTTTATATTTATTGTTGAAGGATTTTATTTTCAAAATCACAAAATATCTTAATCTTCATCATGTTTTGTTTTGTATTATATCAATAATGAGTGTTTAACTCCAGAGTGGAAATAAATACAGATAAAAAATTGGTTAATTAAATCTGAAGTAATATTAATTCTAAACTGTGTTTTTCACTTAAATCAGGTTATTTATTTGGTATAAAAGCTTATACAGTAATTTAGAAAGGTTATAACAGTAGTGTAGGAACGTTATAACTTATACAGTAATTTAGAAAGGTTATAACAGTAGTGTAGGAACGTTATAACTTATACAGTAAATTAGAAAGTTTATAACAGTAGTATAGGAACGTTATAAATTATACAGTAATTTAGAAAGGTTATAACAGTAGTGTAGGAACGTTAAAACTTATACAGTAATTTAGAAAGGTTATAACAGTAGTGTAGGAACGTTATAACTTATACAGTAATTTAGAAGGTTATAACAGTAGTGTAGGAACGTTAAAACTTATACAGTAATTTAGAAAGGTTATAACAGTAGTGTAGGAACGTTATAACTTATACAGTAATTTAGAAAGGTTATAACAGTAGTGTAGGAACGTTATAACTTATACAGTAATTTAGAAAGGTTATAACAGTAGTGTAGGAACGTTATAACTTATACAGTAATTTAGAAAGGTTATAACAGTAGTGTAGGAACGTTATAACTTATACAGTAATTTAGAAAGGTTATAACAGTAGTGTAGGAACGTTATAACTTATACAGTAATTTAGAAAGGTTATAACAGTAGTGTAGGAACGTTATAACTTATACAGTAATTTAGAAAGGTTATAACAGTAGTGTAGGAACGTTATAACTTATACAGTAATTTAGAAAGGTTATAACAGTAGTGTAGGAACGTTATAACTTATACAGTAATTTAGAAAGGTTATAACAGTAGTGTAGGAACGTTATAACTCACTTCAACAGAAACTGTTTTTAGTGATTACACACTTTTAGTTTGTTTCTTTCAGTCTGATTTCTGAGACAATAATCATCTTGTTTTTACCTATTAAATCTAAGTTTCAAAGGTTTTCCCACACATTTTTACTCTCTGGAACAAAAGAAATGAAAATGAAACAAAATTCCATCACTTCGTACAAAAGTAATGACATCCGTTAACATCAATGAAAACAAAACTTCTATTTAATATTTTGCATAAAAATCTGTAGTAGAAAAACTACAAAAAAACACAAACTAATATTCAATGAGGAATGTAAATATTCTTAGATCTTCTTAATGAAACTACCTTTTAAACTGAGTAAAATATTTAATACAGAAAGCATACATACATTCAAAGACATATCTTTAACATGATTATTACATTACACAACTGTCCAACTTGGAGTGACATCAGTGATTTTACTGTGCAGAAATTACTGATATTGTCTGTTGCTAGCTACAAGATGTGCTTAAGTATCATAGCGCTGCTGTCACATGCTCAACAACCATACACATATCACACCACTGTTGTCACACGTTCAGCTGCTGTATAGATATCACATCACTGTTGTCATACATTCAGCTGCTGTATAGATATCACATCACTGTTGTCATACATTCAGCTATCATACAGATATCACACCACTGTCTTCACGAGGTCAGCTGCTGTATAGATGTCAAAAAGCAGGTGTCTCATGTTCAGTCACCATAGAGATACTGCTACAGATGTCAAAAGCTAGCTTTTTTCAGTCACCATAGAGATAACCACTATACAGCTTTTTTTTTAACCACTATACATGTGCCACAGCACTGTCTTCACACATTTAGCCTCCATACAGAGGCCACATCACTGTCATCAGACATTCAGCATGTACACAGAGGCCATATTACAGTTAACACATGTTCAGCCACCACACAGATGTTACATTACAGTCATCACATGTTCAACCACTAGATAGATGTTACAGTACAAGTTTCGTGGTTCAGCTACCAAAGGTATGGATGCAACAGTAATATAGACACAGATTCAGATACCACAGTATGTATGTGCACACACATTCCTAACAAAAAGATATTTTCTTATACCAAACATAAGAAAAGAAACTCAGTAATCCAAGTACTTCCCAAAAGTGCACTTTGATTCAAGTGTGAAATCACCACTTACCCTCACCTTTTATTGTTGATTCTGTGTTCTTTAGTTTTTACAAGTTTAGAATTAAAATTAATTTCAAACAGGGTGTCCTATGACTTCAAACTCGTGCTGTTAACAATTTGTTGACTAAAAATTTCTGAATGCATTTTATACATTGTAAAGCATATGTTACCAATATTTCTCCACTTTTACATGACTTATTGAACAAACTTCAGAGGATCATACATTAGCTCTTTTTCCCACGAAATTTGATAGTTGATGTCATGTTGAAGTTTAATTTGTGGGGAAGCAAGAGGGTGGATATTTCATTGATTGAAACTCATTTAAATTCTTAAAATGTAAAATTCATGTCTGGTAGATTAATCTTTGAAATACTGAAAGTAGGAACATCCAAACTGTAAACTAACCTGAAAAAATAAACCAAGTTACAGGGTTAGGAAGTAATAGTCAGAAGAGAACTTCAAACTAGAAAATAACTTGCCAATAAATGGTGTTGCCAAAAGGTATCACAAAAAATATATTGTAGAGAGAGAGAGAAGAGCAATCATTATTCATTTGTGATAAATATCACAATAAAGGAAGAGCTGACACAGGATTTATAATGTTTCTTGTACATTATCCACAAATTTATTAGAGTATAAAATTCTTATAGTGATGGAAACAGTTGCATCACAAAAAATGTTGCAGCAAAGTGGTCAGCACAACCTGAAGAATGGTGGGAAAGCAGAGCTTATTCAAGAATCCTTAACTCGTGTGATAACTCCTCATGGAAGACGGTGGAGTGAAGACTCATGGATACATGGTGCATGCTCTGCAATATGTAAAGGAAAGGCATTCTGAAATTTTTGGTCAGTTCTTTTACTGACAGTATGAGGTAAAACTCAGCAGAGAAAGAATTTCAGAAGTAAATTTACATGTGTTGACTATCACAACAATACATTTCTATTATATACTTTTAATTACTATAAACATAATACACACAAGTAGTGTTCATGTTTTACTTCATGCTAGAAACTAAGAACCTTCTTTTAGTGGAAAGGTACATCAGTAGTTAATTAAGAAAACTGTACTGTTACTACACTTCCAAGGTTTCATACAGATTTCTATTAAATCATACAAGGGCTTGCCACAACCAACCTGAGCATTGTTTCACCATTTGCGATACCCAAAACTTATACTGCTCCATTAGTAGACCGTATTCTACCACTGGTGATACCTGGTTCTGCACGAACATCACATGAAGCAAGTTCCTGGCAAGGACTTCAAGGGAATGCTCTTTATAGGTTCCAACTTAAAGCTTTCCAAACAGATATGACAAGTGTTGGATACAGTGATGTTTTCATTAGAACAAATGCTCCTCCTGCAATTCCCTGGCTACAGGTAAAGAAATATTTTTATACTGGTCAGATAAGGTATACTTAATTTTAAGGACAGTCCACAATGAAAATAAAATATCTCACTGTAGAGTTTGATTTAAGATTATCAGAAGTTGTAATGTTACATGAGTACTAAAGGTTAAAAAAGAAGATTTTAGTGTTAAATGAGTATTGTAACTTAAATCACAGGTGGAACTTCCAATATTAAACATGTACTGGAAGTTAAAACAGAAGTAAACATCCTAATGTTACACGTGTGCTGAAGGACAAAACACAACAAAAGTTCTAGTGTATATTATGTACCAGAGGTTAAAGTAAAAGCAAAAATTCTAGTGTTAAACATGTATTCAAGGTTAAGCACAAAGATCTAGTGCTAAATGTGTACTGGAGGTTAAAACAAAGCAAAAATGCCAAGGTTAAACATGTATTGAAGGTTAAAATAAAGCGAAAGTTTTATGTTAAATGTGTACTGAAACATAGAAGTAAAGGTTCTAGTATTAAACATTTACTGAAGGTTAAAACACAGTTCTAGTGTTGCATGTGTATTGAAGGTTAAAGCAAAGCCCAAATTATATGTTAAATGTATATTGAAGGTTAAAACAGAAGTAAAGGTTCTAGTATTAAACATTAACTGAAGGTTAAAACAAAGTAATTATATGTTAAATGTATACTGAAGGTTAAAACAAAGTAATTATATGTTAAATGTATACTGAAGGTTAAAACAAAGTGATTATATGTTAAATGTATACTGAAGGTTAAAACAAAGTGATTATATGTTAAATGTATACTGAAGGTTAAAACAAAGTGATTATATGTTAAATGTATACTGAAGGTTAAAACAAAGTAATTATATGTTAAATGTATACTGAAGGTTAAAACAAAGTTCTAGTGTTACATATGTGTTGAAAGTTAAAACAAAGCACTGGTTCTAGTGTTTAATGTATACTGAAGTTTAAAATGGAAATATGAGTTCTAGTATTAAGCATGTAATGGAGGTTAAACTAAAGTTCTAGTTTTCATGTATTGAGGGTTAAAACAAAGCACTGGTTCTAGTGTTTAACGTATACTGAAGTTTAAAATGGAAATATGAGTTCCAGTGTTAAGCATGTAATGGAGGTTAAACTAAAGTTCTAGTTTTCATGTATTGAAGGTTAAAACAAAGCACTGGTTCTAGTGTTTAACATATACTGAAGTTTAAAATGGAAATATGAGTTCTAGTGTTAAGCATGTAATGGAGGTTAAACTAAAGTTCTAGTTTTCATGTATTGAAGGTTAAAACAAAGCACTGGTTCTAGTGTTTAACGTATACTGAAGTTTAAAATGGAAATATGAGTTCCAGTGTTAAGCATGTAATGGAGGTTAAACTAAAGTTCTAGTTTTCATGTATTGAAGGTTAAAACAAAGCACTGGTTCTAGTGTTTAACATATACTGAAGTTTAAAATGGAAATATGAGTTCTAGTGTTAAGCATGTAATGGAGGTTAAACTAAAGTTCTAGTTTTCATGTATTGAAGGTTAAAACAAAGCACTGGTTCTAGTGTTTAACGTATACTGAAGTTTAAAATGGAAATATGAGTTCTAGTGTTAAGCATGTAATGGAGGTTAAACTAAAGTTCTAGTTTTCATGTATTGAAGGTTAAAACAAAGCACTGGTTCTAGTGTTTAACATATACTGAAGTTTGAAATGGAAATATGAGTTCTAGTGTTAAGCATGTAATGGAGGTTAAACTAAAGTTCTAGTTTTCATGTATTGAAGGTTAAAACAAAGCACTGGTTATAGTGTTTAATGTATACTGAAGTTTAAAATGGAAATATGAGTTCTAGTGTTAAGCATGTAATGGAGGTTAAACTAAAGTTCTAGTTTTCATGTATTGAAGGTTAAAACAAAGCACTGGTTCTAGTGTTTAACGTATACTGAAGTTTAAAATGGAAGCACGAGTTCTAGTATTAAGTGTGTAATGAAGATTAAATCAGAGGAAAAGCCCTTGTGTTAATCGTGTATTGAAGGTTAAAACAGAAGCAAAAGTCCTAATGTTAAGTGTGTATTGAAGGTTAAAACAGAAATAAAAGTTTTAGTGTTAAATGAGTGTTAGAGGTTAAAACAGAAGCAAAAAAAATCCTAGTGTTAAACGTGTACTGAAGGTTAAAACAAAAGTGAAAGTTTTAATGCTAAATGGTTATTTCATTTTCACGACTAGCTTCTGAAGTGTTCAGACGTGACAATTCATGTCTGCCTTCATTGCACAAGCTTCCTTCGACACCAAGAACATCACTACCCCTGGTAATTCTTAATGAATTTCTCCCCTTATCAAATTATTGCCTTAATCAACCAGTTTAAACCTAACGTCTCTGTTGACCCCAGAAAAACTAGAATCCTTTGCCGAGGAGGCACTCCAGGACCATGATTATCTATGTAAACCATGGAAAGCAGATATCAACGTACAGTGCTCTCCTACGAAATGTTTAAGTTGCCTATATTTGATATTTATCAAGAACATTCATTCGTCTATAACTCCTGCTGAAATTCAACATTCCCTGGAAACAACAACCACCACGAAATTCCATGCAGCCCACAGAATTCCTTCCAAGACCACAGGATTACCAACTAACTTTGTTAAAGTCATAACCGAACATAAACACGTAGCTGATTTTATACTTAATCACGGATGTACCATACAATATTTTCATTCTAGTGCCGAACGCCCCCAACATCGAGCAACTAATCTTCAAAATTTCAAGTCTGTTAATCAGAGTACCCCTCATCCAATAAGCTTTTCATTTTCATGTATGCCAATTATCTCTGCTACAAGCAGCAATACTTTAATTAATGCTAAGAAGAAAGACCAGGATACTCAGACCAATGTTGACATTACCCCTCAGCAACGACCCAAACCAAAGAAGACAGCTTCATGCCAGACTCAATACACGCTTGTTAAGACTACATATGTATCAACCGCTACAAATATCAACATCACGTTCAGCAAGAAGACACAAACAAAATTCACAAGAAGACATCAATTGTCCCAAACTGAAATAGAATGACTCATTGAAACAGATAGAATCAATCACTCAGTTTTGCATCCACAAACTGCCTATCTTTATTTTCCTGGTGCCTTAGATCAATCTTTTAATGAATTTCAGACCTAACACGTGTTTTATCATTGTATATTATTTGAGTGTTTTTTGTTATAAGCTTTATTAACCCTGACTTTCTTTCCAGCAACTTCCGGGTACGGTCAGGGTAGATTTTTCGGCACCCTGATCATGAAAGTGGGTTTTCTCGGGGTACTCTCGTTTCCCCCCACAGCAAATTCTGAGGTTTTTTGATCTATAGATCCCTATCCTCTTGTATGTTTTTTTTGTAGAGTCAATATTTAACCTTCTGTGGACCACCATTGGACCTTTACCACCCGATTACAAATTCATTAACTTTAAATCTTGTTGGTTTAGCTATTAATCACTAGCCCAGTTAAATTTTACTTCACTAGTAGGGCGAAGAGAAGGTCTCTTCTTGGCACTCTCAGTTGCTTTGCATCTCTTCTGGCTAAGGAATATCTTTACCACAGTCATTAAAAGTTAAAAAAGAAAGTTTAAAGTTTCTGGTACGATTTTTGTAAAGAGAAAATATATCTTGAGATACATTTGGAGAATATAGTCATTCTCCAGTTATTTGATTATAACCTATAATCACCTTTACATGTATCACAAGATGTAATATTGACTTGGGCAGTAAGAAACTATATCGTATGTAACATTGTCATGGGTTAATAGGCCATAGGCTCACCCATGACTAAATCTTATTTACTACTACTGTATGGTCCTTCTTAAAACTTCCCTAAAGGTGGCACCACATTAAAATTACATGATCATGTTGCCAACTGACCACAACAATGACTTTTGGAGACCTTATATAACAAGGCAAAGATCAATATCACTTTTTTCCTTTTACAGATTGACCCTCCAGAGGGGAACAAGTCAACTACCCGATTTATATTAAATGCTACAGAAGGTTGGAGGGATGACCCTTCAGACTATCCACTAAAATATGTTTTTTACATAGGCAAAGATTACAAGCTAAGAACCATAACAGCAGCACCACCAGTTGTGAAAGATGTTATTATACCAAGTAAATGTATGTATAAAATATGAAGTGCAATTTGCTATAACATTTCCTTCCAAGGTAAAATATTTTGTTAAATTATGTAGGATTTTATTCTTGCTGCTAATTCATCATGTTATTAACAACTTAAGCTATAATTTTGAAATATTCATATTTCATTAACAAAATAAATGTTAACCTATTTTAAACATATAAAAAAGTAAATGTTCTAACTTCATTGATAAAGTGTATTTTCTTTATTCCATTCACTTTAAATAGACTTCAGAGTATTTTTAAATGCAAACCTATTACTTTATCTAATATTGTGTAACTATATGACTTTCATGTCATGTAACACTAATATCTTACATTCCTGTTCCTCTGGAGATTACCTTTGTTTAGATCTCAACACTCCAAACTTACAATGTCATTTATTACACACACACCACCAACAGTCTTCTCGAGATCTGGATCAATTTGAAGCATTTTTTATAGTGGGAAGAAAGAGCATTTTCGTGGTTTTGGGTTAATAACTCTGTAAACTGTGGTCAGATTTCTACCAAATGTTTTGGGTAAAATACAGTTGAGACCCCTCATTACACCAACAAAATTGTGTGTTTTTCTTATATTAAAGCCACATTGGGCTATCTGTGGTGTCCACCAAGGGGAATCAAAACTTTGATTTTAGTGTTGTAAATCTGAGACTTACCACAGTTCACTTTGTCTCATACTCAGTTTCAGGATCTAAAATTGAACAGCAAATCCTTTTGTATTAGCACTTCATATTATATCAGTTTTTTGTTTTTCTGTAAAGACCTATAAATCCTTATGTTCAATTAATTTTAAAGCTAAAATTTTTTGTGCTTAAATTTTTTCTCAAATGTAATGATTTTAGTACCAGTTTTAGTCTGATATGACATCCATTATGAAGCATTTTAAATGTAAAGAAACATCTATTTGTTTGTAATTAATAAATGTTTTGCACCTTTCATGCAGGTCCCTCTCACTGTGTTATGTTAAAAGTGTGTGACTGTTTCGACTCCTGCTCATTTATACAGAAAAAAACAAATATTTCCTGGAAATCATACTTAAATGAATATGAAGAGATAGAAAACCTGGTGACAGAAAATTTAAATTTTGGTACGTCCTATTTCATATACTGTTCATGGACATTTTGTGCAATTTATCTATGGTATAATATCATGAAGATAACTGTGAATTAATTTCAACTAATTGTTTTACTGAATGCCATTTTATTTCAAAAATCTTAAGCAGACTATTCAATAGCCTTTGTTGTAAAGTTTGTTGTTCTTTGAATTTGATACCATAGTTATAACTGGTAATGTGTTGTGTGCTAGTGTAAAACTTTCTACACATATCTTTGTGCAATATTGTTCAATTTTTTGCTGTAAAGTAATTATGAGTGCTAATCCACTTAGGCAAGAAAAACAATTAATTTTATGTGATTGTCAATCCATTCAGGCTAGAATGAGAAAAACAACAATTCTTACTGTAAATTCTGCATGAATGTTAATTAGGTAAGAAAACAATTTTTATTGTAAATGTATGAATGTGTTAATTCATTAGGTAAGGAAGAATCCTTATTCTAAAGGTGTTGATCTACTTAGAAAAGGAAAAAAACATCATTCATTATAAGTTTTGTAAGGATGTTAATCTTCAATACCAAGAAAAAAAACATCTGTGATGACGAGAAAACCCACTTGTAGATAAATATACATGTAAAAACGGTTCATTTGGATTGAGAAAATTTTTTTACGTAGAGGAATGAACAACATTTCAACCTTCTTCAGTCATTGTCAGGTTCACAAAGAAAGAAAGAGGTAACTGACCGGAAGTTGACCACATGTTTGAAAGGGGTTGTGTAACTGTGTGTTGGAATGTAGAGGGCGGTGTTAGATGTTTGAATATATAATTTTATATTATTTATTATTTTTAGTATAGGTATATAGTTATTCCTTTGTATTGGTTTATTTTGGATGTAAGTTGTTCTATAAGTAAGGCTTCTTTAATTTGGCATTTATTTATGTTTGTTTCTTTATTTAGTATTTGAGTGTTTTCTATGGTTATGTTGTGTTTATTTAAGTTGCAGTGTTCGAAAACGTGTGAAGATGACTTTTTATGTTCCTTGAATCTGGTTTCCATTTTCTACTTGTTTCTCCAATATAGAAGTCGTAGCAGTTATGACATTGTATTTTATAAATAATGTTGATGTGGTGTTTGTCAGTGTAGTTTTTACATAGTATAGACCTCAGTTTTGTGCCTGGTTTTTGAATAAATTTGGTATTAACTGGAATGTCATATTTTGTTACTAGTTTTTGCCAAATGTTGGTTATTTTTCTGCTGATGTCAGGAATATATGGAATGCAGCAGTATATGGTTTCGTGATTTTTTGATTTGTGAGTTGTATTTACTTTAGTTGGTTGATTTTGCTTTTTGTCTAGGTGTGTGCGTATAATGTTTTCTACAGCATCCCCAAACCTCAAAAAACAGATTGTCCATTACGACCAATAATGTCCACATATGAATTGTTTAATTACAATCGTGGTAAATACATAGCATGGGCATTCTCCAAATATGTAACATCATTCAGCTCATTCATCAAAGACTCTTTTAATTTCAAGTCTAATCTTAATCAACTTAATCATAAAGCCTTAATGGCCAGTTTCGATACTATATCCCTCTTCACAGAAGTTCTAACCACTGACGCCTGCAAGATAGCCTTAGAACTCTATATCCGAGACCCTAACCCAACTATAGACATTCCCAGCAACCAATTAGCAACCCTCAGATAATTCACCACAATGAAGACAAACTTCATGTTCAACAACCACAACTATAGACAAACAAATGGCCTAAGTATAGGCAATCCAGTATCACCAGTTCTAGCCAATATTTTTATGACACAAATTAAAACACAAGCAACTAACACAGCATTACATCCACCACTATACTGGTGTAGATATGTAGATGACACGGTTGCAGGATTCAGATCTACAGAACACACACTTAATTTTTTCAATCACATTAGCTCTGTACATCCCAACATTAACTTCACATGTGAACAGGAAGAAAACAGTCAAATATCATTTCTTAACCTCAAAATTACAAGAACCGACACATAATTTAAAACAGAAATCCACCAAAAAATCACCCATATTGGACTACACATTCCTTGGGACTCAGCACATGAAACAAAACAAAAACTCAATATACTAAAAAAACCAAATAAACACAGCCATAAAAGTATGCTCACCAGATAAAATTAATGATGAATTAGACAAAATAAAACAATACTTCATCAACATCAATAAGTTTCCTCCACAAACCATAGAAAGCATTATACGTACACACCTAGACAGAAAGCAAAATCAATCAACAAAAGTAAATATATCTCACGAATCAAAAAATCACGAAACCATATACTCCTGCATACCATATATTCCTGACATCAGCAGAAAAATAACCAACATTTGGCAAAAAGTAGTAACAAAATATGACATTCCAGTTAATACCAAATTTATTCAAAAACCAGGCACAAAACTGAGGTCTATACTATGTAAAAACTACACTGACAAACACCACACCAACATTATTTATAAAATACAATGTGATAACTGCCACGACTTCTATATTGGAGAAACAAGTAGAAAAATGGAAACCAGATTCAAGGAACATAAAAAGTCACCTTCACACGTTTTCGAACACTGCAAGTCAAATAAACACAACATAAACATAGTAAACACTCAAATACTAAATAAAGAAACAAACATAAATAAACACCAAATTAAAGAAGCCTTACTTATACAACAACTTAAACCCAAAATAAACCAATATAAAGGAACGCCTTTATACCTATATTAATATAATAAAATAAATAAAATTATATGTTCAAATATCTAACACCGCCCTCTACTTCCCGACACTCAGTTACACAACCCCTTTCAAACATGTGGTCAGCTTCCGGTCAGTTACCTCTTTCTTTCTTTGTGAACCTGACAATGACCGAAGAAGGTCGAAACGTTGTTCGCTCCTCTACGTAAAATATTTTCTCAACCCAAACGAGCCGTTTTTACATGTATAAAAAAAACCATCATAAAAGCATACATAGTTGTCATTTTTATTAATTGTCTCCCACTTGAAGAATGCATTAAGATCCACACTGATTAATCTCCCCTAAACTAACATATACATTAGTACATGTTAACTTTGCTATAAAAATGATTATACATTAGTACATAAAATTTTATCAATGGATATTAGTGATGTATAATGTGAGTCGATAGTTACGAGCCAACTGTGCTTTCTAGTGCTCATTGGTGGATACACGGTTTAAAACATTTTGTCTTGAAGATGAGCAGAACATTGTAATCAACTTAACTCATTGTATGTGCAATCTCTGGAAACATGTCACCCAGTAATGTATTGCATGACACTGATTTTATGCTGGAGTTGAATGTGTTACATAAAACAACTTTGAATATGAAAATCAGTAAGTCACATGACAAATACAGCTGATATAAAGTCATGAAGGGATGGCATGTATCATAACTACATTTTGACATTATGTGGAATGTCTCGAATGACCTTATAGTTCTGACACTCACTTCACAATGTGAGGATTATAGGATTGAATCCTAGAGCTCAACATGGTTCCCCTTTAAGCCATATGGGCATTATAATGTGGTGATAAATCCAACTATTCATTGGTAACAATCATCCCAAGAACTGGCAGTAGGTGGAGTTGGCTTACTGCCTTTTCTCTAATCTATCACTTCAAAATTAGGGTCTGAAAGCTTGCAACTAGCTTTGTGCTAAATTCAACAAACAAAGACACACTTTTTGGTGTTTCTGTAGGTAGTGTAATGCTACCAAAAATTCATTATCTTCATGAAGAATATGTAACAGTTTTCTTGAGTGTAAAATAGTGGTTCACCAAGATCATAAAGATGTGTTTAAGTTGATATTTAAAAAACTATTCACATGCCGTAGACAACAGTATGCAATACAATAAAAAAGAATCTTCAGCTGGAATGAAGTGAACAGATTACAGGTTCACCTACATAAGGCTTCCAGTCATACCTGCCATTTAACTGTTGCAAACCTCAAGTAGCTGAAGAAAGAAACAGGTATATCATATGAAATATATCAGTAAAGTCGCCAGAAACAGCATTTATGGATTTCTGGGCAACTGAACTCCTAAAAAAAGTGCTGGTACTCCATAACCTTCATAGACCAGATGCATTAAAGAAATCAGAATGGATGAGTGGTGTGTTTGGACATAACAGCCTTTTATTTTATTAGAAACTATGATACAGAATATGGTTATCAGACATGTTGACCGAGACTTATGACATGATGAGACACAAAAATTGTTTTAATATAACATACTCAATTCTATGTAAAGGTATAGATCTAAAAATGAATTATAAAGACTGATTTTTAAACATTATTTTGGAAATTTAATGGTAAAGAGTAACTATTAGTTTATAGTAACAAAAGAATAATTATTTCTTTTGAAATCAATCTTACCCGTGTCATATCTGAGTATCGTTTTATTTATCAAACATGAAATTAGAATCATAGATTTTGCCTTTTTCAGGGAATTATGACTTTGCATTAGCAACTGCATTAGCAGGAAAGGAGAATACCAGTAGATCAACTCTTCTCATCCAAAGTGTTATTGACAACTTCTCAAAGCATCTTATCTCCATGTAAGGTTTCAGCTGTATTTCATAATTTCATAAAATTTCCTAAATGTATGACATTTTATTAGGGTTGTATTAACTACTACAGCCTGTCTATACTTGAAACTATAATTAAATGACATTTAATGTTCATTAACAATTAAAACTTAGTGTTTATCATGAAAACAATTAAAACAGCTATATAATATTTTGATAGAATAAAAACAAGTAACTCAGAAATAAAAATTTCTTTAAGAAAGATATCAACTAATAGAATACAAAATTACTACATTTTTACTTTCTAAAGCCATTTACGTTATCAGACTTCTATATTCCCTCATACATCTCTTAAACTACTGCAGTATCAAGTTTATACATTACCACCTACACTCACCTAAACAACCGAATTATGAAGTTTATACATTACTACCTACACTCACCTAAACAACCGGATTATGAAGTTTATACATTACTACCTACACTCACCTAAACAACCGGATTATGAAGTTTATACATTACTACCTACACTCACCTAAACAACCGGATTATGAAGTTTATACATTACTACCTACACTCACCTAAACAACCGAATTATGAAGTTTATACATTACTACCTACACTCATTTAAACAACCAGATTATGAAGTTTATACATTACTACCTACACTCACCTAAACAACCGGATTATGAAGTTTATACATTACTACCTACACTCACCTAAACAACCGAATTATGAAGTTTATACATTACTACCTACACTCATTTAAACAACCGGATTATGAAGTTTATACATTACTACCTACACTCACCTAAACAACCGGATTATGAAGTTTATACATTACTACCTACACTCACCTAAACAACCGGATTATGAAGTTTATACATTACTACCTACACTCACCTAAACAACCGAATTATGAAGTTTATACATTACTACCTACACTCATTTAAACAACCAGATTATGAAGTTTATACATTACTACTTACACTCACCTAAACAACCGGATTATGAAGTTTATACATTACTACCTACACTCACCTAAACAACCGAATTATGAAGTTTATACATTACTACCTACACTCATTTAAACAACCGGATTATGAAGTTTATACATTACTACCTACACTCACCTAAACAACCGGATTATGAAGTTTATACATTACTACCTACACTCACCTAAACAACCGGATTATGAAGTTTATACATTACTACCTGCACTCACCTAAACAACCGGATTATGAAGTTTATACATTACTACCTACACTCACCTAAACAACCGGATTATGAAGTTTATACATTACTACCTGCACTCACCTAAACAACCGAATTATGAAGTTTATACATTACTACCTACACTCACCTAAACAACCGGATTATGAAGTTTATACATTACTACCTGCACTCATTTAAACTACTGGAGTATCACGTTTATAAATCACCTGCACTCTCTTAAACTAGTGGAGTATCACGTTTATAAATTACTACCAACACTCACTTAAACTACTGGAGTATCAATTTTATACATTATTACCTTCACACACTTAAACTACCAGAGTAAAAAGTTTATACATTAATTACTACCAACACTCACTGAAACTAGTGGAGTATCAATGTTATATATTACTATCTATACTCACTTTTACTACAAGAGTATCAAGTTTATACATTATTACCTATACTCACTTAAACTACTAGAGTATCAATTTTATACATTACAACCCACACTCGCTTAAACTACCGGAGTATGAAATTTATACATTAATTACTACCAACACTCACTTAAACTACTGGAGTATCAATTTTATACATTACTACTAACACTCACTTAAACTACTAAATCTATTTTGTTTATTATCAATTACACTCACTTTAATGTAGAGGTTTTCCCCTATATATAGTACTTGTTACTGCTCTATTTGTTATAGATTTTAGTTTACCTCTAAATATTGTACTTATAACTACTGTAATTATTATTTATTTTTGTTTGCCACTAATGGTTGTGTTTATAATTACTGTATTTGTTATTGATTTTTGTTTATCACTAATTCTAGTACTTGTAACTACTGTATTTGTTACAGATTTTAGTTTGCCACTAATGGTTGTATTATTAAGTTCTGTATTTTTATTAATTTCATTTTACCACCAATTGTAGTGCTTGTATCTACTGTATTTTTGATTAGTTTTAGTTCAACACTAATTCTAGTACTTGTGTCTACTGTATTTGTTACTGATTCCAGTTTTCCACCAAATATAGTACTTGTAACTACTGTTTTTATTATTGATTTTAGTTTGCCACTAATGGTTGTATTATTAAGTTCTGTATTTTTATTAATTTCATTTTACCACCAATTGTAGTGCTTGTATCTACTGTATTTTTGATTAGTTTTAGTTCAACACTAATTCTAGTACTTGTGTCTACTGTATTTGTTACTGATTCCAGTTTTCCACCAAATATAGTACTTGTAACTACTGTTTTTATTATTGATTTTAGTTTGCCACTAATGGTTGTATTATTAAGCTCTGTATTTTTATTAATTTCATTTTACCACCAATTGTAGTGCTTGTATCTACTGTATTTTTGATTAGTTTTAGTTCAACACTAATCCTAGTACTTGTGTCTACTGTATTTGTTACTGATTCCAGTTTTCCACCAAATATAGTACTTGTAACTACTGTTTTTATTATTGATTTTAGTTTGCCACTAATACTTGTGTTTGTTCTTAATTTACCACTAATTGCATTACTTGTAATAACTGTATTTGTCATTGATTGTAGTTTATCACTAACTGTAGTACTTGTAACTGCTGTATTTGTCATTGATTGTAGTTTATCACTAACTGTAGTACTTGTAACTACTGTATTTGTTATTGATTGTAGTTTATCACTAACTGTAGTACTTGTAACTGCTGTATTTGTTATTGAATGTAGTTTATCACTAACTGTAGTACTTGTAACTACTGTATTTGTTATTGATTGTAGTTTATCACTAACTGTAGTACTTGTAACTGCTGTATTTGTCATTGATTGTAGTTTATCACTAACTGTAGTACTTGTAACTACTGTATTTGTTATTGATTCCAGTTTATCACTAACTGTAGTACATGTAACTGCTGTATTTGTTATTGATTGTAGTTTATCACTAACTGTAGTACATGTAACTGCTGTATTTGTTATTGATTGTAGTTTATCACTAACTGTAGTACATGTAACTACTGTATTTGTTATTGATTGTAGTTTATCACTAACTGTAGTACTTGTAACTACTGTATTTGTTATTGATTGTAGTTTATCACTAACTGTAGTACTTGTAACTGCTGTATTTGTTACTGATTGTAGTTTATCACTAACTGTAGTACTTGTAACTACTGTATTTGTTATTGATTGTAGTTTATCACTAACTGTAGTACTTGTAACTACTGTATTTGTTATTGATTGTAGTTTATCACTAACTGTAGTACTTGTAACTGCTGTATTTGTTATTGATTGTAGTTTATCACTAACTGTAGTACCTGTAACTACTGTATTTGTTATTGATTGTAGTTTATCACTAACTGTAATACATGTAACTACTGTATTTGTTATTGATTGTAGTTTATCACTAACTGTAGTACTTGTAACTACTGTATTTGTTATTGATTGTAGTTTATCACTAACTGTAGTACCTGTAACTACTGTATTTGTTATTGATTGTAGTTTATCACTAACTGTAGTACATGTAACTACTGTATTTGTTATTGATTGTAGTTTATCACTAACTGTAGTACTTGTAACTACTGTATTTGTTATTGATTGTAGTTTATCACTAACTGTAGTACATGTAACTACTGTATTTGTTATTGATTGTAGTTTATCACTAACTGTAGTACTTGTAACTACTGTATTTGTTATTGATTGTAGTTTATCACTAACTGTAGTACTTGTAACTGCTGTATTTGTTATTGATTGTAGTTTATGACTAACTGTAGTACATGTAACTACTGTATTTGTTATTGATTGTAGTTTATGACTAACTGTAGTACATGTAACTACTGTATTTGTTATTGATTCCAGTTTATCACTAACTGTAGTACATGTAACTATATTTGTTATGGATTGTAGTTTATCACTAACTGTAGTACATGTAACTACTGTATTTGTTATTGATTGTAGTTTATCACTAACTGTAGTACTTATAACTTCTGTATTTGTTATTGATTGTAGTTTATCACTAACCATAGTACATGTAACTGCAGTATTTGTTATTGATTGCAGTTTATCACTAACTGTAGTACTTGTAACTACTGTATTTGTTATTGATTGTAGTTTATCACTAACTGTAGTACTTATAACTGCTGTATTTGTTATTGATTGTAGTTTATCACTAACCATAGTACATGTAACTGCAGTATTTGTTATTGATTGCAGTTTATCACTAACTGTAGTACTTGTAACTACTGTATTTGTTATTGATTGTAGTTTATCACTAACTGTAGTACTTGTAACTGCTGTATTTGTTATTGATTGTAGTTTATGACTAACTGTAGTACATGTAACTACTGTATTTGTTATTGATTGTAGTTTATGACTAACTGTAGTACATGTAACTACTGTATTTGTTATTGATTCCAGTTTATCACTAACTGTAGTACATGTAACTATATTTGTTATGGATTGTAGTTTATCACTAACTGTAGTACATGTAACTACTGTATTTGTTATTGATTGTAGTTTATCACTATCTGTAGTACATGTAACTATATTTGTTATGGATTGTAGTTTATCACTAACTGTAGTACTTGTAACTACTGTATTTGTTATTGATTGTAGTTTATCACTAACTGTAGTACTTATAACTTCTGTATTTGTTATTGATTGTAGTTTATCACTAACCATAGTACATGTAACTGCAGTATTTGTTATTGATTGCAGTTTATCACTAACTGTAGTACTTGTAACTGCTGTATTTGTTATTGAATGTAGTTTATCACTAACTGTAGTACTTGTAACTACTGTATTTGTTATTGATTCCAGTTTATCACTAACTGTAGTACATGTAACTGCTGTATTTGTTATTGATTGTAGTTTATCACTAACTGTAGTACATGTAACTGCTGTATTTGTTATTGATTGTAGTTTATCACTAACTGTAGTACATGTAACTACTGTATTTGTTATTGATTGTAGTTTATCACTAACTGTAGTACTTGTAACTACTGTATTTGTTATTGATTGTAGTTTATCACTAACTGTAGTACTTGTAACTGCTGTATTTGTTACTGATTGTAGTTTATCACTAACTGTAGTACTTGTAACTACTGTATTTGTTATTGATTGTAGTTTATCACTAACTGTAGTACTTGTAACTACTGTATTTGTTATTGATTGTAGTTTATCACTAACTGTAGTACTTGTAACTGCTGTATTTGTTATTGATTGTAGTTTATCACTAACTGTAGTACCTGTAACTACTGTATTTGTTATTGATTGTAGTTTATCACTAACTGTAGTACATGTAACTACTGTATTTGTTATTGATTGTAGTTTATCACTAACTGTAGTACTTGTAACTACTGTATTTGTTATTGATTGTAGTTTATCACTAACTGTAGTACCTGTAACTACTGTATTTGTTATTGATTGTAGTTTATCACTAACTGTAGTACATGTAACTACTGTATTTGTTATTGATTGTAGTTTATCACTAACTGTAGTACTTGTAACTACTGTATTTGTTATTGATTGTAGTTTATCACTAACTGTAGTACATGTAACTACTGTATTTGTTATTGATTGTAGTTTATCACTAACTGTAGTACTTGTAACTACTGTATTTGTTATTGATTGTAGTTTATCACTAACTGTAGTACTTGTAACTGCTGTATTTGTTATTGATTGTAGTTTATGACTAACTGTAGTACATGTAACTACTGTATTTGTTATTGATTGTAGTTTATGACTAACTGTAGTACATGTAACTACTGTATTTGTTATTGATTCCAGTTTATCACTAACTGTAGTACATGTAACTATATTTGTTATGGATTGTAGTTTATCACTAACTGTAGTACATGTAACTACTGTATTTGTTATTGATTGTAGTTTATCACTAACTGTAGTACTTATAACTTCTGTATTTGTTATTGATTGTAGTTTATCACTAACCATAGTACATGTAACTGCAGTATTTGTTATTGATTGCAGTTTATCACTAACTGTAGTACTTGTAACTACTGTATTTGTTATTGATTGTAGTTTATCACTAACTGTAGTACTTATAACTGCTGTATTTGTTATTGATTGTAGTTTATCACTAACTGTAGTACTTGTAACTACTGTATTTGTTATTGATTGTAGTTTATCACTAACTGTAGTACTTGTAACTGCTGTATTTGTTATTGATTGTAGTTTATGACTAACTGTAGTACATGTAACTACTGTATTTGTTATTGATTGTAGTTTATGACTAACTGTAGTACATGTAACTACTGTATTTGTTATTGATTCCAGTTTATCACTAACTGTAGTACATGTAACTATATTTGTTATGGATTGTAGTTTATCACTAACTGTAGTACATGTAACTACTGTATTTGTTATTGATTGTAGTTTATCACTAACTGTAGTATATGTAACTATATTTGTTATGGATTGTAGTTTATCACTAACTGTAGTACTTGTAACTACTGTATTTGTTATTGATTGTAGTTTATCACTAACTGTAGTACTTATAACTTCTGTATTTGTTATTGATTGTAGTTTATCACTAACCATAGTACATGTAACTGCAGTATTTGTTATTGATTGCAGTTTATCACTAACTGTAGTACTTGTAACTACTGTATTTGTTATTGATTGTAGTTTATCACTAACTGTAGTACTTATAACTGCTGTATTTGTTATTGATTGTAGTTTATCACTAACCATAGTACATGTAACTGCAGTATTTGTTATTGATTGCAGTTTATCACTAACTGTAGTACTTGTAACTACTGTATTTGTTATTGATTTTTAGTTTTCCAGTCTGCTATTACTGTAACTTCAAACATGAATAAATAAAAATTAATAATGAGTTTGAATTGTTTTTGAAGAATATTTTTTGAAAGTTTCGTTTCTGATTTTGACATCTCTAAAAGTCAAGTATTAATAGTTAAGATTGAGAAGGAATGAATACAATGATGAGAAGAATCATCCCATAACCCAAGTTAAAACATCTGGTCAAATCTATAGTTTTAAAATAATTTTCATCTGATATGCAAGGATGCTTACATCAGGTTCACATGAGGGGAGAAGATAAAAGAAGACAGTGCTGCTAAAATTCACAACAATTGAAGTATTCCTTAATATGAATTACATGTTGTAGTGTCTAATGTATGTTAACAATTAAAGTAAGTGGAGAGAACAAAATACCTAAAAGTATCTTATAACTCAGAACAAGATGGCTGCTCTCAACAGTGTACCATAATTAACCTATCAACCTCAGACAATACAAATTATAATCAATGTTAACGTGCCACATCTAGCAACTAGTTTTTGCTATTATTTCATAAATAACACATCAGTATTGTAAACTGATGTTTCTTAAAGTTAATTTAACAAAAGAACGATTTGAAATAGTGTTTAATTTATCACTTGCACCATGTAAATTTACAGATTTTCTTGTAATTATAGATGCATTCTATCTCGAAATGATCAGATGATGTTGACAACACATTCATGTGTTCTACTGTAATTCATGTACAATAAAACCTAAAATGATTTCTTTGTCATATACAGACTTTTCATAAAATGTGACATGTACATGAGTGAATAAATTTCACTGAAATGAGCCACATTCCATTATTCTTAAACTGTTAATGACCACTGGCTATTCATTTCTCTACACCAATCATGACACAAGATTCTTGTCAAATATTTTAGCACCAAAACATAACAATGAAAAATGTTAATTGTGATAAATATAATAATAGTTTGATCTAAGTAAGTTTTTCTAATTTGTTAAAAACCCTTATGCAATAGAAAAAAAATGAATATATTTTTTTTCAAATCTCTCTAGTTGAATTATGTAAGATCTATTATTAAAACAAAAAAAATTTCATGAAGTTTAAATTTATGGGCTTGTGTTATTGGTGTACTTTTCAGTTTAAATGCAGAACCTGGAAACACTGTTTACATCAATGAAGCTCTAAACTTACTGGAAATTATAGCTAAGGAAGGTATCAACAGTAGCACAGCAATCAGAAACATTGTGAAGCTGAAGAATCTAGTCCTTGATAACTATGTATCCACCCAGGACAGAGGTGAACGAAAACATTATATATGTATCGTTACATAATTATTATAAGGCATGTTATAACCATCATAGTACAGTTTAAAGTTTCATTATATATGTATCGTTACTTAATCATTATAAGGCATGTTATAACCATCATAGTACAGTTTAAAGTTTCATTATATATGTATCGTTACTTAACCATTATAAGGCATGTTATAACCATCATAGTACAGTTTAAAGTTTCATTATATATGTATCGTTACTTAATCATTATAAGGCATATTATGACCATCATAGTACAGTTTAAAGTTTCATTATATATGTATCTTTACTTAATCATTATAAGGCATGTTATAACCATCATAGTACAGTTTAAAGTTTCATTATATATGTATCGTTACTTAATCATTATAAGACATGTTATAACCATCATAGTACAGTTTAAAGTTTCATTATATATGTATCGTTACTTAATCATTATAAGGCATGTTATGACCATCATAGTACAGTTTAAAGTTTCATTATATATGTATCGTTACTTAATCATTATAAGGCATGTTATGACCATCATAGTACAGTTTAAAGTTTCATTATATATGTATCGTTACTTAATCATTATAAGACATGTTATAACCATCATAGTACAGTTTAAAGTTTCATTATATATGTATCGTTACTTAATCATTATAAGGCATGTTATAACCATCATAGTACAGTTTAAAGTTTCATTATATATGTATCGTTACTTAATCATTATAAGGCATGTTATAACCATCATAGTACAGTTTAAAGATTATTTATATGTGTATCGTTACTTAATCATTATAAGTACATCATAGTACAGTTTAAAGTTTCATTATATATGTATCGTTACTTAATCATTATAAGGCATGTTATAACCATCATAGTACAGTTTAAAGTTTCATTATGTATCGTTACTTAATCATTATATAAGGCATGTTATAACCATCATAGTACAGTTTAAAGTTTCATTATATATGTATCGTTACTTAATCATTATAAGGCATGTTATGACCATCATAGTACAGTTTAAAGTTTCATTATATATGTATCGTTACTTAATCATTATAAGGCATGTTATAACCATCATAGTACAGTTTAAAGTTTCATTATATATGTATCGTTACTTAATCATTATAAGGCATGTTATGACCACCATCATAGTACAGTTTAAAGTTTCATTATATATGTATCGTTACTTAATCATTATAAGGCATGTTATAACCATCATAGTACAGTTTAAAGTTTCATTATATATGTATCGTTACTTAATCATTATAAGGCATGTTATAACCATCATAGTACAGTTTAAAGTTTCATTATATATGTATCGTTACTTAATCATTATAAGGCATGTTATAACCATCATAGTACAGTTTAAAGTTTCATTATATATGTATCGTTACTTAATCATTATAAGGCATGTTATGACCATCATAGTACAGTTTAAAGTTTCATTATATATGTATCGTTACTTAATCATTATAAGGCATGTTATAACCATCATAGTACAGTTTAAAGTTTCATTATATATGTATCGTTACTTAATCATTATAAGGCATGTTATAACCATCATAGTACAGTTTAAAGTTTCATTATATATGTATCGTTACTTAATCATTATAAGGCATGTTATAACCATCATAGTACAGTTTAAAGTTTCATTATATATGTATCGTTACTTAATCATTATAAGGCATGTTATAACCATCATAGTACAGTTTAAAGTTTCATTATATATGTATCGTTACTTAATCATTATAAGGCATGTTATAACCATCATAGTACAGTTTAAAGTTTCATTATATATGTATCGTTACTTAATCATTATAAGGCATGTTATAACCATCATAGTACAGTTTAAAGTTTCATTATATATGTATCGTTACTTAATCATTATAAGGCATGTTATAACCATCATAGTACAGTTTAAAGTTTCATTATATATGTATCGTTACTTAATCATTATAAGGCATGTTATAACCATCATAGTACAGTTTAAAGTTTCATTATATATGTATCGTTACTTAATCATTATAAGGCATGTTATAACCATCATAGTACAGTTTAAAGTTTCATTATATATGTATCGTTACTTAATCATTATAAGGCATGTTATAACCATCATAGTACAGTTTAAAGTTTCATTATATATGTATCGTTACTTAATCATTATAAGGCATGTTATAACCATCATAGTACAGTTTAAAGTTTCATTATATATGTATCGTTACTTAATCATTATAAGGCATGTTATAACCATCATAGTACAGTTTAAAGTTTCATTATATATGTATCGTTACTTAATCATTATAAGGCATGTTATAACCATCATAGTACAGTTTAAAGTTTCATTATATATGTATCGTTACTTAATCATTATAAGGCATGTTATAACCATCATAGTACAGTTTAAAGTTTCATTATATATGTATCGTTACTTAATCATTATAAGGCATGTTATAACCATCATAGTACAGTTTAAAGTTTCATTATATATGTATCGTTACTTAATCATTATAAGGCATGTTATAACCATCATAGTACAGTTTAAAGTTTCATTATATATGTATCGTTACTTAATCATTATAAGGCATGTTATAACCATCATAGTACAGTTTAAAGTTTCATTATATATGTATCGTTACTTAATCATTATAAGGCATGTTATAACCATCATAGTACAGTTTAAAGTTTCATTATATATGTATCGTTACTTAATCATTATAAGGCATGTTATAACCATCATAGTACAGTTTAAAGTTTCATTATATATGTATCGTTACTTAATCATTATAAGGCATGTTATAACCATCATAGTACAGTTTAAAGTTTCATTATATATGTATCGTTACTTAATCATTATAAGGCATGTTATAACCATCATAGTACAGTTTAAAGTTTCATTATATATGTATCGTTACTTAATCATTATAAGGCATGTTATAACCATCATAGTACAGTTTAAAGTTTCATTATATATGTATCGTTACTTAATCATTATAAGGCATGTTATAACCATCATAGTACAGTTTAAAGTTTCATTATATATGTATCGTTACTTAATCATTATAAGGCATGTTATAACCATCATAGTACAGTTTAAAGTTTCATTATATATGTATCGTTACTTAATCATTATAAGGCATGTTATAACCATCATAGTACAGTTTAAAGTTTCATTATATATGTATCGTTACTTAATCATTATAAGGCATGTTATAACCATCATAGTACAGTTTAAAGTTTCATTATATATGTATCGTTACTTAATCATTATAAGGCATGTTATAACCATCATAGTACAGTTTAAAGTTTCATTATATATGTATCGTTACTTAATCATTATAAGGCATGTTATAACCATCATAGTACAGTTTAAAGTTTCATTATATATGTATCGTTACTTAATCATTATAAGGCATGTTATAACCATCATAGTACAGTTTAAAGTTTCATTATATATGTATCGTTACTTAATCATTATAAGGCATGTTATAACCATCATAGTACAGTTTAAAGTTTCATTATATATGTATCGTTACTTAATCATTATAAGGCATGTTATAACCATCATAGTACAGTTTAAAGTTTCATTATATATGTATCGTTACTTAATCATTATAAGGCATGTTATAACCATCATAGTACAGTTTAAAGTTTCATTATATATGTATCGTTACTTAATCATTATAAGGCATGTTATAACCATCATAGTACAGTTTAAAGTTTCATTATATATGTATCGTTACTTAATCATTATAAGGCATGTTATAACCATCATAGTACAGTTTAAAGTTTCATTATATATGTATCGTTACTTAATCATTATAAGGCATGTTATAACCATCATAGTACAGTTTAAAGTTTCATTATATATGTATCGTTACTTAATCATTATAAGGCATGTTATAACCATCATAGTACAGTTTAAAGTTTCATTATATATGTATCATTATATATGTATCGTTACTTAATCATTATAAGGCATGTTATAACCATCATAGTACAGTTTAAAGTTTCATTATATATGTATCGTTACTTAATCATTATAAGGCATGTTATAACCATCATAGTACAGTTTAAAGTTTCATTATATATGTATCGTTACTTAATCATTATAAGGCATGTTATAACCATCATAGTACAGTTTAAAGTTTCATTATATATGTATCGTTACTTAATCATTATAAGGCATGTTATAACCATCATAGTACAGTTTAAAGTTTCATTATATATGTATCGTTACTTAATCATTATAAGGCATGTTATAACCATCATAGTACAGTTTAAAGTTTCATTATATATGTATCGTTACTTAATCATTATAAGGCATGTTATAACCATCATAGTACAGTTTAAAGTTTCATTATATATGTATCGTTACTTAATCATTATAAGGCATGTTATAACCATCATAGTACAGTTTAAAGTTTCATTATATATGTATCGTTACTTAATCATTATAAGGCATGTTATAACCATCATAGTACAGTTTAAAGTTTCATTATATATGTATCGTTACTTAATCATTATAAGGCATGTTATAACCATCATAGTACAGTTTAAAGTTTCATTATATATGTATCGTTACTTAATCATTATAAGGCATGTTATAACCATCATAGTACAGTTTAAAGTTTCATTATATATGTATCGTTACTTAATCATTATAAGGCATGTTATAACCATCATAGTACAGTTTAAAGTTTCATTATATATGTATCGTTACTTAATCATTATAAGGCATGTTATAACCATCATAGTACAGTTTAAAGTTTCATTATATATGTATCGTTACTTAATCATTATAAGGCATGTTATAACCATCATAGTACAGTTTAAAGTTTCATTATATATGTATCGTTACTTAATCATTATAAGGCATGTTATAACCATCATAGTACAGTTTAAAGTTTCATTATATATGTATCGTTACTTAATCATTATAAGGCATGTTATAACCATCATAGTACAGTTTAAAGTTTCATTATATATGTATCGTTACTTAATCATTATAAGGCATGTTATAACCATCATAGTACAGTTTAAAGTTTCATTATATATGTATCGTTACTTAATCATTATAAGGCATGTTATAACCATCATAGTACAGTTTAAAGTTTCATTATATATGTATCGTTACTTAATCATTATAAGGCATGTTATAACCATCATAGTACAGTTTAAAGTTTCATTATATATGTATCGTTACTTAATCATTATAAGGCATGTTATAACCATCATAGTACAGTTTAAAGTTTCATTATATATGTATCGTTACTTAATCATTATAAGGCATGTTATAACCATCATAGTACAGTTTAAAGTTTCATTATATATGTATCGTTACTTAATCATTATAAGGCATGTTATAACCATCATAGTACAGTTTAAAGTTTCATTATATATGTATCGTTACTTAATCATTATAAGGCATGTTATAACCATCATAGTACAGTTTAAAGTTTCATTATATATGTATCGTTACTTAATCATTATAAGGCATGTTATAACCATCATAGTACAGTTTAAAGTTTCATTATATATGTATCGTTACTTAATCATTATAAGGCATGTTATAACCATCATAGTACAGTTTAAAGTTTCATTATATATGTATCGTTACTTAATCATTATAAGGCATGTTATAACCATCATAGTACAGTTTAAAGTTTCATTATATATGTATCGTTACTTAATCATTATAAGGCATGTTATAACCATCATAGTACAGTTTAAAGTTTCATTATATATGTATCGTTACTTAATCATTATAAGGCATGTTATAACCATCATAGTACAGTTTAAAGTTTCATTATATATGTATCGTTACTTAATCATTATAAGGCATGTTATAACCATCATAGTACAGTTTAAAGTTTCATTATATATGTATCGTTACTTAATCATTATAAGGCATGTTATAACCATCATAGTACAGTTTAAAGTTTCATTATATATGTATCGTTACTTAATCATTATAAGGCATGTTATAACCATCATAGTACAGTTTAAAGTTTCATTATATATGTATCGTTACTTAATCATTATAAGGCATGTTATAACCATCATAGTACAGTTTAAAGTTTCATTATATATGTATCGTTACTTAATCATTATAAGGCATGTTATAACCATCATAGTACAGTTTAAAGTTTCATTATATATGTATCGTTACTTAATCATTATAAGGCATGTTATAACCATCATAGTACAGTTTAAAGTTTCATTATATATGTATCGTTACTTAATCATTATAAGGCATGTTATAACCATCATAGTACAGTTTAAAGTTTCATTATATATGTATCGTTACTTAATCATTATAAGGCATGTTATAACCATCATAGTACAGTTTAAAGTTTCATTATATATGTATCGTTACTTAATCATTATAAGGCATGTTATAACCATCATAGTACAGTTTAAAGTTTCATTATATATGTATCGTTACTTAATCATTATAAGGCATGTTATAACCATCATAGTACAGTTTAAAGTTTCATTATATATGTATCGTTACTTAATCATTATAAGGCATGTTATAACCATCATAGTACAGTTTAAAGTTTCATTATATATGTATCGTTACTTAATCATTATAAGGCATGTTATAACCATCATAGTACAGTTTAAAGTTTCATTATATATGTATCGTTACTTAATCATTATAAGGCATGTTATAACCATCATAGTACAGTTTAAAGTTTCATTATATATGTATCGTTACTTAATCATTATAAGGCATGTTATAACCATCATAGTACAGTTTAAAGTTTCATTATATATGTATCGTTACTTAATCATTATAAGGCATGTTATAACCATCATAGTACAGTTTAAAGTTTCATTATATATGTATCGTTACTTAATCATTATAAGGCATGTTATAACCATCATAGTACAGTTTAAAGTTTCATTATATATGTATCGTTACTTAATCATTATAAGGCATGTTATAACCATCATAGTACAGTTTAAAGTTTCATTATATATGTATCGTTACTTAATCATTATAAGGCATGTTATAACCATCATAGTACAGTTTAAAGTTTCATTATATATGTATCGTTACTTAATCATTATAAGGCATGTTATAACCATCATAGTACAGTTTAAAGTTTCATTATATATGTATCGTTACTTAATCATTATAAGGCATGTTATAACCATCATAGTACAGTTTAAAGTTTCATTATATATGTATCGTTACTTAATCATTATAAGGCATGTTATAACCATCATAGTACAGTTTAAAGTTTCATTATATATGTATCGTTACTTAATCATTATAAGGCATGTTATAACCATCATAGTACAGTTTAAAGTTTCATTATATATGTATCGTTACTTAATCATTATAAGGCATGTTATAACCATCATAGTACAGTTTAAAGTTTCATTATATATGTATCGTTACTTAATCATTATAAGGCATGTTATAACCATCATAGTACAGTTTAAAGTTTCATTATATATGTATCGTTACTTAATCATTATAAGGCATGTTATAACCATCATAGTACAGTTTAAAGTTTCATTATATATGTATCGTTACTTAATCATTATAAGGCATGTTATAACCATCATAGTACAGTTTAAAGTTTCATTATATATGTATCGTTACTTAATCATTATAAGGCATGTTATAACCATCATAGTACAGTTTAAAGTTTCATTATATATGTATCGTTACTTAATCATTATAAGGCATGTTATAACCATCATAGTACAGTTTAAAGTTTCATTATATATGTATCGTTACTTAATCATTATAAGGCATGTTATAACCATCATAGTACAGTTTAAAGTTTCATTATATATGTATCGTTACTTAATCATTATAAGGCATGTTATAACCATCATAGTACAGTTTAAAGTTTCATTATATATGTATCGTTACTTAATCATTATAAGGCATGTTATAACCATCATAGTACAGTTTAAAGTTTCATTATATATGTATCGTTACTTAATCATTATAAGGCATGTTATAACCATCATAGTACAGTTTAAAGTTTCATTATATATGTATCGTTACTTAATCATTATAAGGCATGTTATAACCATCATAGTACAGTTTAAAGTTTCATTATATATGTATCGTTACTTAATCATTATAAGGCATGTTATAACCATCATAGTACAGTTTAAAGTTTCATTATATATGTATCGTTACTTAATCATTATAAGGCATGTTATAACCATCATAGTACAGTTTAAAGTTTCATTATATATGTATCGTTACTTAATCATTATAAGGCATGTTATAACCATCATAGTACAGTTTAAAGTTTCATTATATATGTATCGTTACTTAATCATTATAAGGCATGTTATAACCATCATAGTACAGTTTAAAGTTTCATTATATATGTATCGTTACTTAATCATTATAAGGCATGTTATAACCATCATAGTACAGTTTAAAGTTTCATTATATATGTATCGTTACTTAATCATTATAAGGCATGTTATAACCATCATAGTACAGTTTAAAGTTTCATTATATATGTATCGTTACTTAATCATTATAAGGCATGTTATAACCATCATAGTACAGTTTAAAGTTTCATTATATATGTATCGTTACTTAATCATTATAAGGCATGTTATAACCATCATAGTACAGTTTAAAGTTTCATTATATATGTATCGTTACTTAATCATTATAAGGCATGTTATAACCATCATAGTACAGTTTAAAGTTTCATTATATATGTATCGTTACTTAATCATTATAAGGCATGTTATAACCATCATAGTACAGTTTAAAGTTTCATTATATATGTATCGTTACTTAATCATTATAAGGCATGTTATAACCATCATAGTACAGTTTAAAGTTTCATTATATATGTATCGTTACTTAATCATTATAAGGCATGTTATAACCATCATAGTACAGTTTAAAGTTTCATTATATATGTATCGTTACTTAATCATTATAAGGCATGTTATAACCATCATAGTACAGTTTAAAGTTTCATTATATATGTATCGTTACTTAATCATTATAAGGCATGTTATAACCATCATAGTACAGTTTAAAGTTTCATTATATATGTATCGTTACTTAATCATTATAAGGCATGTTATAACCATCATAGTACAGTTTAAAGTTTCATTATATATGTATCGTTACTTAATCATTATAAGGCATGTTATAACCATCATAGTACAGTTTAAAGTTTCATTATATATGTATCGTTACTTAATCATTATAAGGCATGTTATAACCATCATAGTACAGTTTAAAGTTTCATTATATATGTATCGTTACTTAATCATTATAAGGCATGTTATAACCATCATAGTACAGTTTAAAGTTTCATTATATATGTATCGTTACTTAATCATTATAAGGCATGTTATAACCATCATAGTACAGTTTAAAGTTTCATTATATATGTATCGTTACTTAATCATTATAAGGCATGTTATAACCATCATAGTACAGTTTAAAGTTTCATTATATATGTATCGTTACTTAATCATTATAAGGCATGTTATAACCATCATAGTACAGTTTAAAGTTTCATTATATATGTATCGTTACTTAATCATTATAAGGCATGTTATAACCATCATAGTACAGTTTAAAGTTTCATTATATATGTATCGTTACTTAATCATTATAAGGCATGTTATAACCATCATAGTACAGTTTAAAGTTTCATTATATATGTATCGTTACTTAATCATTATAAGGCATGTTATAACCATCATAGTACAGTTTAAAGTTTCATTATATATGTATCGTTACTTAATCATTATAAGGCATGTTATAACCATCATAGTACAGTTTAAAGTTTCATTATATATGTATCGTTACTTAATCATTATAAGGCATGTTATAACCATCATAGTACAGTTTAAAGTTTCATTATATATGTATCGTTACTTAATCATTATAAGGCATGTTATAACCATCATAGTACAGTTTAAAGTTTCATTATATATGTATCGTTACTTAATCATTATAAGGCATGTTATAACCATCATAGTACAGTTTAAAGTTTCATTATATATGTATCGTTACTTAATCATTATAAGGCATGTTATAACCATCATAGTACAGTTTAAAGTTTCATTATATATGTATCGTTACTTAATCATTATAAGGCATGTTATAACCATCATAGTACAGTTTAAAGTTTCATTATATATGTATCGTTACTTAATCATTATAAGGCATGTTATAACCATCATAGTACAGTTTAAAGTTTCATTATATATGTATCGTTACTTAATCATTATAAGGCATGTTATAACCATCATAGTACAGTTTAAAGTTTCATTATATATGTATCGTTACTTAATCATTATAAGGCATGTTATAACCATCATAGTACAGTTTAAAGTTTCATTATATATGTATCGTTACTTAATCATTATAAGGCATGTTATAACCATCATAGTACAGTTTAAAGTTTCATTATATATGTATCGTTACTTAATCATTATAAGGCATGTTATAACCATCATAGTACAGTTTAAAGTTTCATTATATATGTATCGTTACTTAATCATTATAAGGCATGTTATAACCATCATAGTACAGTTTAAAGTTTCATTATATATGTATCGTTACTTAATCATTATAAGGCATGTTATAACCATCATAGTACAGTTTAAAGTTTCATTATATATGTATCGTTACTTAATCATTATAAGGCATGTTATAACCATCATAGTACAGTTTAAAGTTTCATTATATATGTATCGTTACTTAATCATTATAAGGCATGTTATAACCATCATAGTACAGTTTAAAGTTTCATTATATATGTATCGTTACTTAATCATTATAAGGCATGTTATAACCATCATAGTACAGTTTAAAGTTTCATTATATATGTATCGTTACTTAATCATTATAAGGCATGTTATAACCATCATAGTACAGTTTAAAGTTTCATTATATATGTATCGTTACTTAATCATTATAAGGCATGTTATAACCATCATAGTACAGTTTAAAGTTTCATTATATATGTATCGTTACTTAATCATTATAAGGCATGTTATAACCATCATAGTACAGTTTAAAGTTTCATTATATATGTATCGTTACTTAATCATTATAAGGCATGTTATAACCATCATAGTACAGTTTAAAGTTTCATTATATATGTATCGTTACTTAATCATTATAAGGCATGTTATAACCATCATAGTACAGTTTAAAGTTTCATTATATATGTATCGTTACTTAATCATTATAAGGCATGTTATAACCATCATAGTACAGTTTAAAGTTTCATTATATATGTATCGTTACTTAATCATTATAAGGCATGTTATAACCATCATAGTACAGTTTAAAGTTTCATTATATATGTATCGTTACTTAATCATTATAAGGCATGTTATAACCATCATAGTACAGTTTAAAGTTTCATTATATATGTATCGTTACTTAATCATTATAAGGCATGTTATAACCATCATAGTACAGTTTAAAGTTTCATTATATATGTATCGTTACTTAATCATTATAAGGCATGTTATAACCATCATAGTACAGTTTAAAGTTTCATTATATATGTATCGTTACTTAATCATTATAAGGCATGTTATAACCATCATAGTACAGTTTAAAGTTTCATTATATATGTATCGTTACTTAATCATTATAAGGCATGTTATAACCATCATAGTACAGTTTAAAGTTTCATTATATATGTATCGTTACTTAATCATTATAAGGCATGTTATAACCATCATAGTACAGTTTAAAGTTTCATTATATATGTATCGTTACTTAATCATTATAAGGCATGTTATAACCATCATAGTACAGTTTAAAGTTTCATTATATATGTATCGTTACTTAATCATTATAAGGCATGTTATAACCATCATAGTACAGTTTAAAGTTTCATTATATATGTATCGTTACTTAATCATTATAAGGCATGTTATAACCATCATAGTACAGTTTAAAGTTTCATTATATATGTATCGTTACTTAATCATTATAAGGCATGTTATAACCATCATAGTACAGTTTAAAGTTTCATTATATATGTATCGTTACTTAATCATTATAAGGCATGTTATAACCATCATAGTACAGTTTAAAGTTTCATTATATATGTATCGTTACTTAATCATTATAAGGCATGTTATAACCATCATAGTACAGTTTAAAGTTTCATTATATATGTATCGTTACTTAATCATTATAAGGCATGTTATAACCATCATAGTACAGTTTAAAGTTTCATTATATATGTATCGTTACTTAATCATTATAAGGCATGTTATAACCATCATAGTACAGTTTAAAGTTTCATTATATATGTATCGTTACTTAATCATTATAAGGCATGTTATAACCATCATAGTACAGTTTAAAGTTTCATTATATATGTATCGTTACTTAATCATTATAAGGCATGTTATAACCATCATAGTACAGTTTAAAGTTTCATTATATATGTATCGTTACTTAATCATTATAAGGCATGTTATAACCATCATAGTACAGTTTAAAGTTTCATTATATATGTATCGTTACTTAATCATTATAAGGCATGTTATAACCATCATAGTACAGTTTAAAGTTTCATTATATATGTATCGTTACTTAATCATTATAAGGCATGTTATAACCATCATAGTACAGTTTAAAGTTTCATTATATATGTATCGTTACTTAATCATTATAAGGCATGTTATAACCATCATAGTACAGTTTAAAGTTTCATTATATATGTATCGTTACTTAATCATTATAAGGCATGTTATAACCATCATAGTACAGTTTAAAGTTTCATTATATATGTATCGTTACTTAATCATTATAAGGCATGTTATAACCATCATAGTACAGTTTAAAGTTTCATTATATATGTATCGTTACTTAATCATTATAAGGCATGTTATAACCATCATAGTACAGTTTAAAGTTTCATTATATATGTATCGTTACTTAATCATTATAAGGCATGTTATAACCATCATAGTACAGTTTAAAGTTTCATTATATATGTATCGTTACTTAATCATTATAAGGCATGTTATAACCATCATAGTACAGTTTAAAGTTTCATTATATATGTATCGTTACTTAATCATTATAAGGCATGTTATAACCATCATAGTACAGTTTAAAGTTTCATTATATATGTATCGTTACTTAATCATTATAAGGCATGTTATAACCATCATAGTACAGTTTAAAGTTTCATTATATATGTATCGTTACTTAATCATTATAAGGCATGTTATAACCATCATAGTACAGTTTAAAGTTTCATTATATATGTATCGTTACTTAATCATTATAAGGCATGTTATAACCATCATAGTACAGTTTAAAGTTTCATTATATATGTATCGTTACTTAATCATTATAAGGCATGTTATAACCATCATAGTACAGTTTAAAGTTTCATTATATATGTATCGTTACTTAATCATTATAAGGCATGTTATAACCATCATAGTACAGTTTAAAGTTTCATTATATATGTATCGTTACTTAATCATTATAAGGCATGTTATAACCATCATAGTACAGTTTAAAGTTTCATTATATATGTATCGTTACTTAATCATTATAAGGCATGTTATAACCATCATAGTACAGTTTAAAGTTTCATTATATATGTATCGTTACTTAATCATTATAAGGCATGTTATAACCATCATAGTACAGTTTAAAGTTTCATTATATATGTATCGTTACTTAATCATTATAAGGCATGTTATAACCATCATAGTACAGTTTAAAGTTTCATTATATATGTATCGTTACTTAATCATTATAAGGCATGTTATAACCATCATAGTACAGTTTAAAGTTTCATTATATATGTATCGTTACTTAATCATTATAAGGCATGTTATAACCATCATAGTACAGTTTAAAGTTTCATTATATATGTATCGTTACTTAATCATTATAAGGCATGTTATAACCATCATAGTACAGTTTAAAGTTTCATTATATATGTATCGTTACTTAATCATTATAAGGCATGTTATAACCATCATAGTACAGTTTAAAGTTTCATTATATATGTATCGTTACTTAATCATTATAAGGCATGTTATAACCATCATAGTACAGTTTAAAGTTTCATTATATATGTATCGTTACTTAATCATTATAAGGCATGTTATAACCATCATAGTACAGTTTAAAGTTTCATTATATATGTATCGTTACTTAATCATTATAAGGCATGTTATAACCATCATAGTACAGTTTAAAGTTTCATTATATATGTATCGTTACTTAATCATTATAAGGCATGTTATAACCATCATAGTACAGTTTAAAGTTTCATTATATATGTATCGTTACTTAATCATTATAAGGCATGTTATAACCATCATAGTACAGTTTAAAGTTTCATTATATATGTATCGTTACTTAATCATTATAAGGCATGTTATAACCATCATAGTACAGTTTAAAGTTTCATTATATATGTATCGTTACTTAATCATTATAAGGCATGTTATAACCATCATAGTACAGTTTAAAGTTTCATTATATATGTATCGTTACTTAATCATTATAAGGCATGTTATAACCATCATAGTACAGTTTAAAGTTTCATTATATATGTATCGTTACTTAATCATTATAAGGCATGTTATAACCATCATAGTACAGTTTAAAGTTTCATTATATATGTATCGTTACTTAATCATTATAAGGCATGTTATAACCATCATAGTACAGTTTAAAGTTTCATTATATATGTATCGTTACTTAATCATTATAAGGCATGTTATAACCATCATAGTACAGTTTAAAGTTTCATTATATATGTATCGTTACTTAATCATTATAAGGCATGTTATAACCATCATAGTACAGTTTAAAGTTTCATTATATATGTATCGTTACTTAATCATTATAAGGCATGTTATAACCATCATAGTACAGTTTAAAGTTTCATTATATATGTATCGTTACTTAATCATTATAAGGCATGTTATAACCATCATAGTACAGTTTAAAGTTTCATTATATATGTATCGTTACTTAATCATTATAAGGCATGTTATAACCATCATAGTACAGTTTAAAGTTTCATTATATATGTATCGTTACTTAATCATTATAAGGCATGTTATAACCATCATAGTACAGTTTAAAGTTTCATTATATATGTATCGTTACTTAATCATTATAAGGCATGTTATAACCATCATAGTACAGTTTAAAGTTTCATTATATATGTATCGTTACTTAATCATTATAAGGCATGTTATAACCATCATAGTACAGTTTAAAGTTTCATTATATATGTATCGTTACTTAATCATTATAAGGCATGTTATAACCATCATAGTACAGTTTAAAGTTTCATTATATATGTATCGTTACTTAATCATTATAAGGCATGTTATAACCATCATAGTACAGTTTAAAGTTTCATTATATATGTATCGTTACTTAATCATTATAAGGCATGTTATAACCATCATAGTACAGTTTAAAGTTTCATTATATATGTATCGTTACTTAATCATTATAAGGCATGTTATAACCATCATAGTACAGTTTAAAGTTTCATTATATATGTATCGTTACTTAATCATTATAAGGCATGTTATAACCATCATAGTACAGTTTAAAGTTTCATTATATATGTATCGTTACTTAATCATTATAAGGCATGTTATAACCATCATAGTACAGTTTAAAGTTTCATTATATATGTATCGTTACTTAATCATTATAAGGCATGTTATAACCATCATAGTACAGTTTAAAGTTTCATTATATATGTATCGTTACTTAATCATTATAAGGCATGTTATAACCATCATAGTACAGTTTAAAGTTTCATTATATATGTATCGTTACTTAATCATTATAAGGCATGTTATAACCATCATAGTACAGTTTAAAGTTTCATTATATATGTATCGTTACTTAATCATTATAAGGCATGTTATAACCATCATAGTACAGTTTAAAGTTTCATTATATATGTATCGTTACTTAATCATTATAAGGCATGTTATAACCATCATAGTACAGTTTAAAGTTTCATTATATATGTATCGTTACTTAATCATTATAAGGCATGTTATAACCATCATAGTACAGTTTAAAGTTTCATTATATATGTATCGTTACTTAATCATTATAAGGCATGTTATAACCATCATAGTACAGTTTAAAGTTTCATTATATATGTATCGTTACTTAATCATTATAAGGCATGTTATAACCATCATAGTACAGTTTAAAGTTTCATTATATATGTATCGTTACTTAATCATTATAAGGCATGTTATAACCATCATAGTACAGTTTAAAGTTTCATTATATATGTATCGTTACTTAATCATTATAAGGCATGTTATAACCATCATAGTACAGTTTAAAGTTTCATTATATATGTATCGTTACTTAATCATTATAAGGCATGTTATAACCATCATAGTACAGTTTAAAGTTTCATTATATATGTATCGTTACTTAATCATTATAAGGCATGTTATAACCATCATAGTACAGTTTAAAGTTTCATTATATATGTATCGTTACTTAATCATTATAAGGCATGTTATAACCATCATAGTACAGTTTAAAGTTTCATTATATATGTATCGTTACTTAATCATTATAAGGCATGTTATAACCATCATAGTACAGTTTAAAGTTTCATTATATATGTATCGTTACTTAATCATTATAAGGCATGTTATAACCATCATAGTACAGTTTAAAGTTTCATTATATATGTATCGTTACTTAATCATTATAAGGCATGTTATAACCATCATAGTACAGTTTAAAGTTTCATTATATATGTATCGTTACTTAATCATTATAAGGCATGTTATAACCATCATAGTACAGTTTAAAGTTTCATTATATATGTATCGTTACTTAATCATTATAAGGCATGTTATAACCATCATAGTACAGTTTAAAGTTTCATTATATATGTATCGTTACTTAATCATTATAAGGCATGTTATAACCATCATAGTACAGTTTAAAGTTTCATTATATATGTATCGTTACTTAATCATTATAAGGCATGTTATAACCATCATAGTACAGTTTAAAGTTTCATTATATATGTATCGTTACTTAATCATTATAAGGCATGTTATAACCATCATAGTACAGTTTAAAGTTTCATTATATATGTATCGTTACTTAATCATTATAAGGCATGTTATAACCATCATAGTACAGTTTAAAGTTTCATTATATATGTATCGTTACTTAATCATTATAAGGCATGTTATAACCATCATAGTACAGTTTAAAGTTTCATTATATATGTATCGTTACTTAATCATTATAAGGCATGTTATAACCATCATAGTACAGTTTAAAGTTTCATTATATATGTATCGTTACTTAATCATTATAAGGCATGTTATAACCATCATAGTACAGTTTAAAGTTTCATTATATATGTATCGTTACTTAATCATTATAAGGCATGTTATAACCATCATAGTACAGTTTAAAGTTTCATTATATATGTATCGTTACTTAATCATTATAAGGCATGTTATAACCATCATAGTACAGTTTAAAGTTTCATTATATATGTATCGTTACTTAATCATTATAAGGCATGTTATAACCATCATAGTACAGTTTAAAGTTTCATTATATATGTATCGTTACTTAATCATTATAAGGCATGTTATAACCATCATAGTACAGTTTAAAGTTTCATTATATATGTATCGTTACTTAATCATTATAAGGCATGTTATAACCATCATAGTACAGTTTAAAGTTTCATTATATATGTATCGTTACTTAATCATTATAAGGCATGTTATAACCATCATAGTACAGTTTAAAGTTTCATTATATATGTATCGTTACTTAATCATTATAAGGCATGTTATAACCATCATAGTACAGTTTAAAGTTTCATTATATATGTATCGTTACTTAATCATTATAAGGCATGTTATAACCATCATAGTACAGTTTAAAGTTTCATTATATATGTATCGTTACTTAATCATTATAAGGCATGTTATAACCATCATAGTACAGTTTAAAGTTTCATTATATATGTATCGTTACTTAATCATTATAAGGCATGTTATAACCATCATAGTACAGTTTAAAGTTTCATTATATATGTATCGTTACTTAATCATTATAAGGCATGTTATAACCATCATAGTACAGTTTAAAGTTTCATTATATATGTATCGTTACTTAATCATTATAAGGCATGTTATAACCATCATAGTACAGTTTAAAGTTTCATTATATATGTATCGTTACTTAATCATTATAAGGCATGTTATAACCATCATAGTACAGTTTAAAGTTTCATTATATATGTATCGTTACTTAATCATTATAAGGCATGTTATAACCATCATAGTACAGTTTAAAGTTTCATTATATATGTATCGTTACTTAATCATTATAAGGCATGTTATAACCATCATAGTACAGTTTAAAGTTTCATTATATATGTATCGTTACTTAATCATTATAAGGCATGTTATAACCATCATAGTACAGTTTAAAGTTTCATTATATATGTATCGTTACTTAATCATTATAAGGCATGTTATAACCATCATAGTACAGTTTAAAGTTTCATTATATATGTATCGTTACTTAATCATTATAAGGCATGTTATAACCATCATAGTACAGTTTAAAGTTTCATTATATATGTATCGTTACTTAATCATTATAAGGCATGTTATAACCATCATAGTACAGTTTAAAGTTTCATTATATATGTATCGTTACTTAATCATTATAAGGCATGTTATAACCATCATAGTACAGTTTAAAGTTTCATTATATATGTATCGTTACTTAATCATTATAAGGCATGTTATAACCATCATAGTACAGTTTAAAGTTTCATTATATATGTATCGTTACTTAATCATTATAAGGCATGTTATAACCATCATAGTACAGTTTAAAGTTTCATTATATATGTATCGTTACTTAATCATTATAAGGCATGTTATAACCATCATAGTACAGTTTAAAGTTTCATTATATATGTATCGTTACTTAATCATTATAAGGCATGTTATAACCATCATAGTACAGTTTAAAGTTTCATTATATATGTATCGTTACTTAATCATTATAAGGCATGTTATAACCATCATAGTACAGTTTAAAGTTTCATTATATATGTATCGTTACTTAATCATTATAAGGCATGTTATAACCATCATAGTACAGTTTAAAGTTTCATTATATATGTATCGTTACTTAATCATTATAAGGCATGTTATAACCATCATAGTACAGTTTAAAGTTTCATTATATATGTATCGTTACTTAATCATTATAAGGCATGTTATAACCATCATAGTACAGTTTAAAGTTTCATTATATATGTATCGTTACTTAATCATTATAAGGCATGTTATAACCATCATAGTACAGTTTAAAGTTTCATTATATATGTATCGTTACTTAATCATTATAAGGCATGTTATAACCATCATAGTACAGTTTAAAGTTTCATTATATATGTATCGTTACTTAATCATTATAAGGCATGTTATAACCATCATAGTACAGTTTAAAGTTTCATTATATATGTATCGTTACTTAATCATTATAAGGCATGTTATAACCATCATAGTACAGTTTAAAGTTTCATTATATATGTATCGTTACTTAATCATTATAAGGCATGTTATAACCATCATAGTACAGTTTAAAGTTTCATTATATATGTATCGTTACTTAATCATTATAAGGCATGTTATAACCATCATAGTACAGTTTAAAGTTTCATTATATATGTATCGTTACTTAATCATTATAAGGCATGTTATAACCATCATAGTACAGTTTAAAGTTTCATTATATATGTATCGTTACTTAATCATTATAAGGCATGTTATAACCATCATAGTACAGTTTAAAGTTTCATTATATATGTATCGTTACTTAATCATTATAAGGCATGTTATAACCATCATAGTACAGTTTAAAGTTTCATTATATATGTATCGTTACTTAATCATTATAAGGCATGTTATAACCATCATAGTACAGTTTAAAGTTTCATTATATATGTATCGTTACTTAATCATTATAAGGCATGTTATAACCATCATAGTACAGTTTAAAGTTTCATTATATATGTATCGTTACTTAATCATTATAAGGCATGTTATAACCATCATAGTACAGTTTAAAGTTTCATTATATATGTATCGTTACTTAATCATTATAAGGCATGTTATAACCATCATAGTACAGTTTAAAGTTTCATTATATATGTATCGTTACTTAATCATTATAAGGCATGTTATAACCATCATAGTACAGTTTAAAGTTTCATTATATATGTATCGTTACTTAATCATTATAAGGCATGTTATAACCATCATAGTACAGTTTAAAGTTTCATTATATATGTATCGTTACTTAATCATTATAAGGCATGTTATAACCATCATAGTACAGTTTAAAGTTTCATTATATATGTATCGTTACTTAATCATTATAAGGCATGTTATAACCATATAACCATCATAGTACAGTTTAAAGTTTCATTATATATGTATCGTTACTTAATCATTATAAGGCATGTTATAACCATCATAGTACAGTTTAAAGTTTCATTATATATGTATCGTTACTTAATCATTATAAGGCATGTTATAACCATCATAGTACAGTTTAAAGTTTCATTATATATGTATCGTTACTTAATCATTATAAGGCATGTTATAACCATCATAGTACAGTTTAAAGTTTCATTATATATGTATCGTTACTTAATCATTATAAGGCATGTTATAACCATCATAGTACAGTTTAAAGTTTCATTATATATGTATCGTTACTTAATCATTATAAGGCATGTTATAACCATCATAGTACAGTTTAAAGTTTCATTATATATGTATCGTTACTTAATCATTATAAGGCATGTTATAACCATCATAGTACAGTTTAAAGTTTCATTATATATGTATCGTTACTTAATCATTATAAGGCATGTTATAACCATCATAGTACAGTTTAAAGTTTCATTATATATGTATCGTTACTTAATCATTATAAGGCATGTTATAACCATCATAGTACAGTTTAAAGTTTCATTATATATGTATCGTTACTTAATCATTATAAGGCATGTTATAACCATCATAGTACAGTTTAAAGTTTCATTATATATGTATCGTTACTTAATCATTATAAGGCATGTTATAACCATCATAGTACAGTTTAAAGTTTCATTATATATGTATCGTTACTTAATCATTATAAGGCATGTTATAACCATCATAGTACAGTTTAAAGTTTCATTATATATGTATCGTTACTTAATCATTATAAGGCATGTTATAACCATCATAGTACAGTTTAAAGTTTCATTATATATGTATCGTTACTTAATCATTATAAGGCATGTTATAACCATCATAGTACAGTTTAAAGTTTCATTATATATGTATCGTTACTTAATCATTATAAGGCATGTTATAACCATCATAGTACAGTTTAAAGTTTCATTATATATGTATCGTTACTTAATCATTATAAGGCATGTTATAACCATCATAGTACAGTTTAAAGTTTCATTATATATGTATCGTTACTTAATCATTATAAGGCATGTTATAACCATCATAGTACAGTTTAAAGTTTCATTATATATGTATCGTTACTTAATCATTATAAGGCATGTTATAACCATCATAGTACAGTTTAAAGTTTCATTATATATGTATCGTTACTTAATCATTATAAGGCATGTTATAACCATCATAGTACAGTTTAAAGTTTCATTATATATGTATCGTTACTTAATCATTATAAGGCATGTTATAACCATCATAGTACAGTTTAAAGTTTCATTATATATGTATCGTTACTTAATCATTATAAGGCATGTTATAACCATCATAGTACAGTTTAAAGTTTCATTATATATGTATCGTTACTTAATCATTATAAGGCATGTTATAACCATCATAGTACAGTTTAAAGTTTCATTATATATGTATCGTTACTTAATCATTATAAGGCATGTTATAACCATCATAGTACAGTTTAAAGTTTCATTATATATGTATCGTTACTTAATCATTATAAGGCATGTTATAACCATCATAGTACAGTTTAAAGTTTCATTATATATGTATCGTTACTTAATCATTATAAGGCATGTTATAACCATCATAGTACAGTTTAAAGTTTCATTATATATGTATCGTTACTTAATCATTATAAGGCATGTTATAACCATCATAGTACAGTTTAAAGTTTCATTATATATGTATCGTTACTTAATCATTATAAGGCATGTTATAACCATCATAGTACAGTTTAAAGTTTCATTATATATGTATCGTTACTTAATCATTATAAGGCATGTTATAACCATCATAGTACAGTTTAAAGTTTCATTATATATGTATCGTTACTTAATCATTATAAGGCATGTTATAACCATCATAGTACAGTTTAAAGTTTCATTATATATGTATCGTTACTTAATCATTATAAGGCATGTTATAACCATCATAGTACAGTTTAAAGTTTCATTATATATGTATCGTTACTTAATCATTATAAGGCATGTTATAACCATCATAGTACAGTTTAAAGTTTCATTATATATGTATCGTTACTTAATCATTATAAGGCATGTTATAACCATCATAGTACAGTTTAAAGTTTCATTATATATGTATCGTTACTTAATCATTATAAGGCATGTTATAACCATCATAGTACAGTTTAAAGTTTCATTATATATGTATCGTTACTTAATCATTATAAGGCATGTTATAACCATCATAGTACAGTTTAAAGTTTCATTATATATGTATCGTTACTTAATCATTATAAGGCATGTTATAACCATCATAGTACAGTTTAAAGTTTCATTATATATGTATCGTTACTTAATCATTATAAGGCATGTTATAACCATCATAGTACAGTTTAAAGTTTCATTATATATGTATCGTTACTTAATCATTATAAGGCATGTTATAACCATCATAGTACAGTTTAAAGTTTCATTATATATGTATCGTTACTTAATCATTATAAGGCATGTTATAACCATCATAGTACAGTTTAAAGTTTCATTATATATGTATCGTTACTTAATCATTATAAGGCATGTTATAACCATCATAGTACAGTTTAAAGTTTCATTATATATGTATCGTTACTTAATCATTATAAGGCATGTTATAACCATCATAGTACAGTTTAAAGTTTCATTATATATGTATCGTTACTTAATCATTATAAGGCATGTTATAACCATCATAGTACAGTTTAAAGTTTCATTATATATGTATCGTTACTTAATCATTATAAGGCATGTTATAACCATCATAGTACAGTTTAAAGTTTCATTATATATGTATCGTTACTTAATCATTATAAGGCATGTTATAACCATCATAGTACAGTTTAAAGTTTCATTATATATGTATCGTTACTTAATCATTATAAGGCATGTTATAACCATCATAGTACAGTTTAAAGTTTCATTATATATGTATCGTTACTTAATCATTATAAGGCATGTTATAACCATCATAGTACAGTTTAAAGTTTCATTATATATGTATCGTTACTTAATCATTATAAGGCATGTTATAACCATCATAGTACAGTTTAAAGTTTCATTATATATGTATCGTTACTTAATCATTATAAGGCATGTTATAACCATCATAGTACAGTTTAAAGTTTCATTATATATGTATCGTTACTTAATCATTATAAGGCATGTTATAACCATCATAGTACAGTTTAAAGTTTCATTATATATGTATCGTTACTTAATCATTATAAGGCATGTTATAACCATCATAGTACAGTTTAAAGTTTCATTATATATGTATCGTTACTTAATCATTATAAGGCATGTTATAACCATCATAGTACAGTTTAAAGTTTCATTATATATGTATCGTTACTTAATCATTATAAGGCATGTTATAACCATCATAGTACAGTTTAAAGTTTCATTATATATGTATCGTTACTTAATCATTATAAGGCATGTTATAACCATCATAGTACAGTTTAAAGTTTCATTATATATGTATCGTTACTTAATCATTATAAGGCATGTTATAACCATCATAGTACAGTTTAAAGTTTCATTATATATGTATCGTTACTTAATCATTATAAGGCATGTTATAACCATCATAGTACAGTTTAAAGTTTCATTATATATGTATCGTTACTTAATCATTATAAGGCATGTTATAACCATCATAGTACAGTTTAAAGTTTCATTATATATGTATCGTTACTTAATCATTATAAGGCATGTTATAACCATCATAGTACAGTTTAAAGTTTCATTATATATGTATCGTTACTTAATCATTATAAGGCATGTTATAACCATCATAGTACAGTTTAAAGTTTCATTATATATGTATCGTTACTTAATCATTATAAGGCATGTTATAACCATCATAGTACAGTTTAAAGTTTCATTATATATGTATCGTTACTTAATCATTATAAGGCATGTTATAACCATCATAGTACAGTTTAAAGTTTCATTATATATGTATCGTTACTTAATCATTATAAGGCATGTTATAACCATCATAGTACAGTTTAAAGTTTCATTATATATGTATCGTTACTTAATCATTATAAGGCATGTTATAACCATCATAGTACAGTTTAAAGTTTCATTATATATGTATCGTTACTTAATCATTATAAGGCATGTTATAACCATCATAGTACAGTTTAAAGTTTCATTATATATGTATCGTTACTTAATCATTATAAGGCATGTTATAACCATCATAGTACAGTTTAAAGTTTCATTATATATGTATCGTTACTTAATCATTATAAGGCATGTTATAACCATCATAGTACAGTTTAAAGTTTCATTATATATGTATCGTTACTTAATCATTATAAGGCATGTTATAACCATCATAGTACAGTTTAAAGTTTCATTATATATGTATCGTTACTTAATCATTATAAGGCATGTTATAACCATCATAGTACAGTTTAAAGTTTCATTATATATGTATCGTTACTTAATCATTATAAGGCATGTTATAACCATCATAGTACAGTTTAAAGTTTCATTATATATGTATCGTTACTTAATCATTATAAGGCATGTTATAACCATCATAGTACAGTTTAAAGTTTCATTATATATGTATCGTTACTTAATCATTATAAGGCATGTTATAACCATCATAGTACAGTTTAAAGTTTCATTATATATGTATCGTTACTTAATCATTATAAGGCATGTTATAACCATCATAGTACAGTTTAAAGTTTCATTATATATGTATCGTTACTTAATCATTATAAGGCATGTTATAACCATCATAGTACAGTTTAAAGTTTCATTATATATGTATCGTTACTTAATCATTATAAGGCATGTTATAACCATCATAGTACAGTTTAAAGTTTCATTATATATGTATCGTTACTTAATCATTATAAGGCATGTTATAACCATCATAGTACAGTTTAAAGTTTCATTATATATGTATCGTTACTTAATCATTATAAGGCATGTTATAACCATCATAGTACAGTTTAAAGTTTCATTATATATGTATCGTTACTTAATCATTATAAGGCATGTTATAACCATCATAGTACAGTTTAAAGTTTCATTATATATGTATCGTTACTTAATCATTATAAGGCATGTTATAACCATCATAGTACAGTTTAAAGTTTCATTATATATGTATCGTTACTTAATCATTATAAGGCATGTTATAACCATCATAGTACAGTTTAAAGTTTCATTATATATGTATCGTTACTTAATCATTATAAGGCATGTTATAACCATCATAGTACAGTTTAAAGTTTCATTATATATGTATCGTTACTTAATCATTATAAGGCATGTTATAACCATCATAGTACAGTTTAAAGTTTCATTATATATGTATCGTTACTTAATCATTATAAGGCATGTTATAACCATCATAGTACAGTTTAAAGTTTCATTATATATGTATCGTTACTTAATCATTATAAGGCATGTTATAACCATCATAGTACAGTTTAAAGTTTCATTATATATGTATCGTTACTTAATCATTATAAGGCATGTTATAACCATCATAGTACAGTTTAAAGTTTCATTATATATGTATCGTTACTTAATCATTATAAGGCATGTTATAACCATCATAGTACAGTTTAAAGTTTCATTATATATGTATCGTTACTTAATCATTATAAGGCATGTTATAACCATCATAGTACAGTTTAAAGTTTCATTATATATGTATCGTTACTTAATCATTATAAGGCATGTTATAACCATCATAGTACAGTTTAAAGTTTCATTATATATGTATCGTTACTTAATCATTATAAGGCATGTTATAACCATCATAGTACAGTTTAAAGTTTCATTATATATGTATCGTTACTTAATCATTATAAGGCATGTTATAACCATCATAGTACAGTTTAAAGTTTCATTATATATGTATCGTTACTTAATCATTATAAGGCATGTTATAACCATCATAGTACAGTTTAAAGTTTCATTATATATGTATCGTTACTTAATCATTATAAGGCATGTTATAACCATCATAGTACAGTTTAAAGTTTCATTATATATGTATCGTTACTTAATCATTATAAGGCATGTTATAACCATCATAGTACAGTTTAAAGTTTCATTATATATGTATCGTTACTTAATCATTATAAGGCATGTTATAACCATCATAGTACAGTTTAAAGTTTCATTATATATGTATCGTTACTTAATCATTATAAGGCATGTTATAACCATCATAGTACAGTTTAAAGTTTCATTATATATGTATCGTTACTTAATCATTATAAGGCATGTTATAACCATCATAGTACAGTTTAAAGTTTCATTATATATGTATCGTTACTTAATCATTATAAGGCATGTTATAACCATCATAGTACAGTTTAAAGTTTCATTATATATGTATCGTTACTTAATCATTATAAGGCATGTTATAACCATCATAGTACAGTTTAAAGTTTCATTATATATGTATCGTTACTTAATCATTATAAGGCATGTTATAACCATCATAGTACAGTTTAAAGTTTCATTATATATGTATCGTTACTTAATCATTATAAGGCATGTTATAACCATCATAGTACAGTTTAAAGTTTCATTATATATGTATCGTTACTTAATCATTATAAGGCATGTTATAACCATCATAGTACAGTTTAAAGTTTCATTATATATGTATCGTTACTTAATCATTATAAGGCATGTTATAACCATCATAGTACAGTTTAAAGTTTCATTATATATGTATCGTTACTTAATCATTATAAGGCATGTTATAACCATCATAGTACAGTTTAAAGTTTCATTATATATGTATCGTTACTTAATCATTATAAGGCATGTTATAACCATCATAGTACAGTTTAAAGTTTCATTATATATGTATCGTTACTTAATCATTATAAGGCATGTTATAACCATCATAGTACAGTTTAAAGTTTCATTATATATGTATCGTTACTTAATCATTATAAGGCATGTTATAACCATCATAGTACAGTTTAAAGTTTCATTATATATGTATCGTTACTTAATCATTATAAGGCATGTTATAACCATCATAGTACAGTTTAAAGTTTCATTATATATGTATCGTTACTTAATCATTATAAGGCATGTTATAACCATCATAGTACAGTTTAAAGTTTCATTATATATGTATCGTTACTTAATCATTATAAGGCATGTTATAACCATCATAGTACAGTTTAAAGTTTCATTATATATGTATCGTTACTTAATCATTATAAGGCATGTTATAACCATCATAGTACAGTTTAAAGTTTCATTATATATGTATCGTTACTTAATCATTATAAGGCATGTTATAACCATCATAGTACAGTTTAAAGTTTCATTATATATGTATCGTTACTTAATCATTATAAGGCATGTTATAACCATCATAGTACAGTTTAAAGTTTCATTATATATGTATCGTTACTTAATCATTATAAGGCATGTTATAACCATCATAGTACAGTTTAAAGTTTCATTATATATGTATCGTTACTTAATCATTATAAGGCATGTTATAACCATCATAGTACAGTTTAAAGTTTCATTATATATGTATCGTTACTTAATCATTATAAGGCATGTTATAACCATCATAGTACAGTTTAAAGTTTCATTATATATGTATCGTTACTTAATCATTATAAGGCATGTTATAACCATCATAGTACAGTTTAAAGTTTCATTATATATGTATCGTTACTTAATCATTATAAGGCATGTTATAACCATCATAGTACAGTTTAAAGTTTCATTATATATGTATCGTTACTTAATCATTATAAGGCATGTTATAACCATCATAGTACAGTTTAAAGTTTCATTATATATGTATCGTTACTTAATCATTATAAGGCATGTTATAACCATCATAGTACAGTTTAAAGTTTCATTATATATGTATCGTTACTTAATCATTATAAGGCATGTTATAACCATCATAGTACAGTTTAAAGTTTCATTATATATGTATCGTTACTTAATCATTATAAGGCATGTTATAACCATCATAGTACAGTTTAAAGTTTCATTATATATGTATCGTTACTTAATCATTATAAGGCATGTTATAACCATCATAGTACAGTTTAAAGTTTCATTATATATGTATCGTTACTTAATCATTATAAGGCATGTTATAACCATCATAGTACAGTTTAAAGTTTCATTATATATGTATCGTTACTTAATCATTATAAGGCATGTTATAACCATCATAGTACAGTTTAAAGTTTCATTATATATGTATCGTTACTTAATCATTATAAGGCATGTTATAACCATCATAGTACAGTTTAAAGTTTCATTATATATGTATCGTTACTTAATCATTATAAGGCATGTTATAACCATCATAGTACAGTTTAAAGTTTCATTATATATGTATCGTTACTTAATCATTATAAGGCATGTTATAACCATCATAGTACAGTTTAAAGTTTCATTATATATGTATCGTTACTTAATCATTATAAGGCATGTTATAACCATCATAGTACAGTTTAAAGTTTCATTATATATGTATCGTTACTTAATCATTATAAGGCATGTTATAACCATCATAGTACAGTTTAAAGTTTCATTATATATGTATCGTTACTTAATCATTATAAGGCATGTTATAACCATCATAGTACAGTTTAAAGTTTCATTATATATGTATCGTTACTTAATCATTATAAGGCATGTTATAACCATCATAGTACAGTTTAAAGTTTCATTATATATGTATCGTTACTTAATCATTATAAGGCATGTTATAACCATCATAGTACAGTTTAAAGTTTCATTATATATGTATCGTTACTTAATCATTATAAGGCATGTTATAACCATCATAGTACAGTTTAAAGTTTCATTATATATGTATCGTTACTTAATCATTATAAGGCATGTTATAACCATCATTATAAGGCATGTTATAACCAGTACAGTTTAAAGTTTCATTATATATGTATCGTTACTTAATCATTATAAGGCATGTTATAACCATCATAGTACAGTTTAAAGTTTCATTATATATGTATCGTTACTTAATCATTATAAGGCATGTTATAACCATCATAGTACAGTTTAAAGTTTCATTATATATGTATCGTTACTTAATCATTATAAGGCATGTTATAACCATCATAGTACAGTTTAAAGTTTCATTATATATGTATCGTTACTTAATCATTATAAGGCATGTTATAACCATCATAGTACAGTTTAAAGTTTCATTATATATGTATCGTTACTTAATCATTATAAGGCATGTTATAACCATCATAGTACAGTTTAAAGTTTCATTATATATGTATCGTTACTTAATCATTATAAGGCATGTTATAACCATCATAGTACAGTTTAAAGTTTCATTATATATGTATCGTTACTTAATCATTATAAGGCATGTTATAACCATCATAGTACAGTTTAAAGTTTCATTATATATGTATCGTTACTTAATCATTATAAGACATGTTATAACCATCATAGTACAGTTTAAAGTTTCATTATATATGTATCGTTACTTAATCATTATAAGGCATGTTATAACCATCATAGTACAGTTTAAAGTTTCATTATATATGTATCGTTACTTAATCATTATAAGGCATGTTATAACCATCATAGTACAGTTTAAAGTTTCATTATATATGTATCGTTACTTAATCATTATAAGGCATGTTATAACCATCATAGTACAGTTTAAAGTTTCATTATATATGTATCGTTACTTAATCATTATAAGGCATGTTATAACCATCATAGTACAGTTTAAAGTTTCATTATATATGTATCGTTACTTAATCATTATAAGGCATGTTATAACCATCATAGTACAGTTTAAAGTTTCATTATATATGTATCGTTACTTAATCATTATAAGGCATGTTATAACCATCATAGTACAGTTTAAAGTTTCATTATATATGTATCGTTACTTAATCATTATAAGGCATGTTATAACCATCATAGTACAGTTTAAAGTTTCATTATATATGTATCGTTACTTAATCATTATAAGGCATGTTATAACCATCATAGTACAGTTTAAAGTTTCATTATATATGTATCGTTACTTAATCATTATAAGGCATGTTATAACCATCATAGTACAGTTTAAAGTTTCATTATATATGTATCGTTACTTAATCATTATAAGGCATGTTATAACCATCATAGTACAGTTTAAAGTTTCATTATATATGTATCGTTACTTAATCATTATAAGGCATGTTATAACCATCATAGTACAGTTTAAAGTTTCATTATATATGTATCGTTACTTAATCATTATAAGACATGTTATAACCATCATAGTACAGTTTAAAGTTTCATTATATATGTATCGTTACTTAATCATTATAAGGCATGTTATAACCATCATAGTACAGTTTAAAGTTTCATTATATATGTATCGTTACTTAATCATTATAAGGCATGTTATGACCATCATAGTACAGTTTAAAGTTTCATTATATATGTATCGTTACTTAATCATTATAAGACATGTTATAACCATCATAGTACAGTTTAAAGTTTCATTATATATGTATCGTTACTTAATCATTATAAGACATGTTATAACCATCATAGTACAGTTTAAAGTTTCATTATATATGTATCGTTACTTAATCATTATAAGGCATGTTATAACCATCATAGTACAGTTTAAAGTTTCATTATATATGTATCGTTACTTAATCATTATAAGGCATGTTATGACCATCATAGTACAGTTTAAAGTTTCATTATATATGTATCGTTACTTAATCATTATAAGACATGTTATAACCATCATAGTACAGTTTAAAGTTTCATTATATATGTATCGTTACTTAATCATTATAAGACATGTTATAACCATCATAGTACAGTTTAAAGTTTCATTATATATGTATCGTTACTTAATCATTATAAGGCATGTTATAACCATCATAGTACAGTTTAAAGTTTCATTATATATGTATCGTTACTTAATCATTATAAGACATGTTATAACCATCATAGTACAGTTTAAAGTTTCATTATATATGTATCGTTACTTAATCATTATAAGACATGTTATAACCATCATAGTACAGTTTAAATTTCTTTCTTTTTATACTCTTTTACATAACGTTCTACCATTATAATATATTACATAGCATGCACTACAAAGAACCTATGCTTAGCATAATTTCTCTTGTATTAGTGTGTTGTGCCATATTACACTGCACAACATGCACAGCAAGTAACCTATGCTTAGCATAATTTGTCTTGTATTAGTGTGTTGTACTATATTACACTACATATCATGCACAGCAGAGAACCTATGTTTAGCATAATTTCTTTTGTGTTAGTGTGCTATGCTATATTACACTACATAACATGCACAGCAAAGAACCTATTTTAGCATAATTTCTATTGTAATAGTGTGTTGTACTATATTACACTACATAACTTGCACAGCAAAGATCCTACTTTTAGCATAATTTCTATTGTATTAGTGTGTTGTGCTATATTACACTGTACAGCATGCATAGCAAAGAACTTGTGGTTGGTATAGTTTCTAAATTATTAATGTTCTGTACTATCATACACTACAAAACGTGCACAACAAAGAACTTGTGGTCAGTATAATTCATGTTGTATTTCTGTGTTGTGCTATAATGCTGTTAAGTTTCCATAGGGCTGGGATAAACAGGATTCTTTACTGTAGGTGTCTGTGATCTTTTGGTGATAAATTTCAACAATAAATGGACAGCACAGAATCCACTTGTTTTAAAATAATATACATTCAAAACAAGTTAGATAGGTATACAAAAAGTTGTTACATTGTTGCTTATCATAGTTGTATCTAGGGCTTTAAATAATTCTTTCTTTTTCATCAAAGTTCACACAAGCAGACCCAATCAGCTTAAAGCTCCATTCGACAAAATAAATTCTTCTTTATCTATCTTTGTTATTGCAAAAAAGTTGTGAAACTCACTTTAGAGATCATTATGGCTAAACAGTCAAAACGTCTGATTTCATCTTTACTTTAACTAGCTTGATTTACTCTCTGTATCTGCAAATACTTATAATACTTGACAAAAAATTCAAGAAACATCTAACCCTCTAGGAACAACAGCATGAAACATAATGAGAAAAATAAGGAAGCTTCTATTAAGATAACATACAGTAATATTACAAAAGACTAGTACAACAGTTAAACCACAATATAAGACTTGTACAGAGTTTTGTAAATAAACTTGTCATAACTATCGTTTTAAAATAATTAACTTTTAACATTTGTTATGAAAACTAAATAATAAACTGATCAGTCTAATATATCCAACAAGTACACTACATAACCAGCATAACAAGGAATATATGTTTAACATAGCTTGCATCGTATTACTGTATTGTGCTGTATGTTACTATCAACCTATTATATTAATCTTTATTCGTTCCAGCTGCAACCACCAGCAGAAGTTATTTGTCACAAGATGATAACATCATGGGGACAAATGCTGTGATGATTGGGAAAATGACAAAAAACACTGTAAGACTTACTATCACATAAGAAGAAAAAACATTTCATATTGAAATAAACAAAAATACATAATCTGTATTTATTAAATTAGAGAAAAGAAATAATAAGTTGTTTGTTTATTCTTAAAGATAAATATGGTATGATCACCTACCAGTTCATGTAGAAAATTGTTATTATAAAAACATGGTTTATAAAATGAAATGGCATAATAACATATTTATCTGAATGTTTACGTATTATAAAGCTTTCCTTATCTTAAGGTTTTTCAAGCATTAGGTCCACTCTGATTTGTTAGAAGAAGAAAAGTAGAGAAACTCATTGTTAGTTGATCAATAAAATGAAACTGAGTTTATTGTCTATTTGATAATAGACAAACATTGTTTACTGTAACACACAGTGTTTAATAATAGACAAACATTGTTTACTGTAACACACAGTGTTTAATAATAGACAAACATTGTTTACTGTAACACACAGTGTTTAATTATAGACAAACATTGTTTACTGTAACACACAGTGTTTAATAATAGACAAACAGTGTTTACTGTAACATACATTGTTAAGTAATAAACAAACAGTGTTTACTGTAACATACATTGTTAAGTAATAGACAAACATTGTTCACTGTAACATACATTGTTTAATTATAGACAAACATTGTTTACTGTAACACACAGTGTTTAATTATAGACAAACAGTGTTTACTGTAACATACATTGTTAAGTAATACACAAACAGTGTTTACTGTAACATACATTGTTAAGTAATACACAAACAGTGTTTACTGTAACATACATTGTTAAGTAATAAACAAACAGTGTTTACTGTAACATACATTGTTAAGTAATAAACAAACAGTGTTTACTGTAACATACATTGTTAAGTAATAAACAAACATTGTTTACTGTAACACACAGTGTTTAATTATATACAAACAGTGTTTACTGTAACACACATTGTTTAATAATAGACCAACAATGTTTACTGTAACATACATTGTTAAGTAATAGACAAACAGTGTTTACCATAACATACATTGTTAAGTAATAGACAAACAGTGTTTACTGTAACATATATTGTTTGATAATAGACAAACAATGTTTACTGTTACATACTTTGTTTAATAATAGACAAAGTATGTAAGGTAGACATATAACATTTATTATCATGAAATAAAACTGTGTTTACTGTAACATACATTGTTTAATTATAGACAAACATTGTTTACTGTAACACACAGTGTTTAATTATAGACAAACAGTGTTTACTGTAACATACATTGTTAAGTAATAAACAAACAGTGTTTACTGTAACATACATTGTTAAGTAATAAACAAACAGTGTTTACTGTAACATACATTGTTATGTAATAAAAAAACAGTGTTTACTGTAACATACATTGTTAAGTAATAAACAAACAGTGTTTACTGTAACATACATTGTTAAGTAATAAACAAACAGTGTTTACTGTAACACACAGTGTTTAATAATAGACAAACAGTGTTTACTGTAACATACATTGTTAAGTAATAAACAAACAGTGTTTACTGTAACATACATTGTTAAGTAATAGACAAACATTGTTCACTGTAACACACAGTGTTTAATTATAGACAAACAGTGTTTACTGTAACATACATTGTTAAGTAATAAACAAACAGTGTTTACTGTAACATACATTGTTAAGTAATAAAAAAACAGTGTTTACTGTAACATACATTGTTAAGTAATAAACAAACAGTGTTTACTGTAACATACATTGTTAAGTAATAAACAAACAGTGTTTACTGTAACATACATTGTTAAGTAATAAACAAACAGTGTTTACTGTAACATACATTGTTAAGTAATAAACAAACATTGTTTACTGTAACACACAGTGTTTAATTATATACAAACAGTGTTTACTGTAACACACATTGTTTAATAATAGACCAACAATGTTTACTGTAACATACATTGTTAAGTAATAGACAAACAGTGTTTACCATAACATACATTGTTAAGTAATAGACAAACAGTGTTTACTGTAACATATATTGTTTGATAATAGACAAACAATGTTTACTGTAACATACATTTTTTTAATAATAGACAAACGGTTTACTGTAACAATGATTAATAATAAACAAACAATGTTAACTAGTCATTTCCCACTTATTATTGTGAAATATAATTGAGTTTACTGTATCATAGATTGTTCAATAATAGACAGTTTTCACTGTGATATACATTGTTTATTAATAGACAAACAATGCTTATTGTAACATACACTGTTTAATCATAAACAAACAGTGTAAACTTGTCATTTACCACACATTATCGTGAAATAAGACAGTGTTTACATTGTTTAATAATAAACAAACAGTGTAAATTAGTCATTTGCCATTTGTTACTGTAAAAAATGGTAGTGTTTATGGTAACATATGTTGTTTAATAACAGACAAGCAGTGTAAGCTCTAAGCTCATCATTTACCATATACCATCGTGAAATAAAGTTGTGTTTACTGAAACATACAATGTTTAATAACAGGCAAAGAGTGTAAGCTACTAATTTCATTTACCACTTATATTTGTGAAGTAAAATTTTATTTTCTGTAACATACCTTGTTTAATAATAGACAAACAGTGTTTTCTGTTACAAACATGTTTTAATAATAAACAAGCAGTGTTTACCATAACATACATTGTTTAATAATAGACAGACTGTGTCAGGTAGACATATACCACTTATTATTAATAAATATACCAGTGTTTACTGAAACGTACATTGCTTTAAAATAGACATACTGTGTAAGCTAACCATTTGCCACTTATTATCATGAAATAAAATTGTGTTTACTGTAACATATGTTATTTAATAACAGACATACAATGTAAGGTCATCATATACCACATATTATCCTGAAATAAAATTGTTTACTGCAACATAATTTGTTCAATAATAGACAGTTTTCACTGTTACATACATTGTTTAATAATAGACAACCTGTGTAAGCTAACCAGTTACCACTTATTATCGTGAAATAAGACAGTGTTTACTGTGACATACATTGTTTAATAATAGACAGTGTTTACTGTAACATATATTGTTTAATAATAGACAGTGTTTACTGTAACATACATTGTTTAATAATAGACAAAGACTGTCAGTTACTAATTTCATTTACCACTTATTATCATGAAATAATAAGTTATATAAGTTGTTTAATAATAAACAAACAGTGTTTACTGTTACGTACTTTGTTTAATAATAGACAAACAATGTTTACTGCAACATACATTGTTCAATAATAGATAAACGTTGTAAGCTAGACATGTACCACATATTACGGTGAAATAAAATTGTGTTAACTGTAAAATACATTGTTTTATAATAGATAAACAGTGTTTTCTTTAACTTACATTGCTTAATAATAAGCAAACAGTGTAAGATAGTCATTTACCACTTAGTATTATGAAATAATATTGTGTTTACTGAAACATACATTGTTTAATAATAGACCAACAGTGTTTACTGTATTATACATTGTTTAGTAATAGACAAACTGTTTACTGTAACATACATTGTTTAATAATAGAAAAACTGTGTAAGCTAGGCATATACCACTTATTATCATGTAATAAAACTGTGTTTACTCTAACATACATTGTTTAATAATATACAAACAGTGTAAGTCAGTCATTTAACACTTATTATTGTGAAATAAAATTTTGTTAACATATGTTGTTTTAAAATGTAATTACTTAAACCATGGCTATTTGAAGTATATTGCTTAATGATATTGTATATCCATACACAGAGATCAGGTTAGATATTGTGAAATGTATTTTGTGTTGACAATTATTTAAGCCATTATTTTTTGCATACATTTCTTTACAGATACAGATCATATCAGATATTGATAAACTTACTATAGGTTGAAGTTCAGGTACTTTAAACCATTTTTTAGAATGCATCTTTCTTCTCTACAGGTAGATATCATGTCAGATATTGATAAACTTACTGTCGGGTACATCTCAGATCCTCTAAACGTTTCATGGTTTCTGGCAAACCAAACCTTGTATCAAGCTGTAAAATGTCGTTACCGTGGTTTTGACCAGTTTCATCATAATGTGAGTGAAGATGGTGTCACTTTCCTTACAGCAATGGAAACAGAAAACTTGGACTATACAGTAAGTTCATTTATCTTATTAACTCATGCCTGCCCAAGGAATAACTGTAAGTGCCTTGACCCTGTCAAAATGAAGACTTATTATTCTTAATATAAGACTTCTTCAATACAGAATATATTGAGTACCACAGGATTAATGATCTAACCTGTGAAATAAAAATATAATTCCTCACTTTTTATCTTTATTATTGATGATTTATAACAGTGTTTGACTAGAATTGTGTCTTATATTAAGAAGATCCTGTAATATCTTTACATGTTTATTTATCTGAATATATATAAAAATGATAACACCTTAACAATTTGCATAATATATGATCATTCTTAACTGTTCTGTTTCACTTCTAATTGTACCTAACACTATCAGTCCCATCTTCTAAGATCACTGTATCTTTTAATTGTACAATACATAATTATCATTCACTTTCACTCCTATAATTGGAGAATATGTAATTCTCAGTCACTTTCAGTCCTATCTTGTAAGATGACTAATCATTTAATAGTAAAATGCATAATTATCAGTCACTTTCTGTCCTATCTTGTAAGATTAGTGTATCCTTTAATTGTAGAATACATAATTATCATTTGTACAAGTACAAATCGTCATTCAATTTTAGTCCTGTCTTGTTAGATGAGTGTATTTTTTATTTGTAATATACATAATTATCTGTCACTTTCACTCCTGTCTTCTAAGATGAGTGTATCTCTTTGTTGGTATTTATGTGTAGAAGTTATAACTAAGAGATATTTATGTAAAGATAATTTTCTAAAACCTTTCTTTTGATGTACATATGAAGTATTCAGTCAACATCATTGATGGATAATCCATTTTTATATAAAAATTATTGAACATTGTTACCTACATTTGTAGGTGTGATAAGTTTAAATCAAGTTATTATTAAACAGTGGTGGTTTAAAGCTTATAAAAATGAAATACAAACGAGGATTTTTTTTCATATGTGAAAATAACACCAATGTCATAATCACAAAGGAGTTATATAAAACCCCATTTTTAGATTCATGAGTTGAGTATCCTTGATATTTACATCCAATCTTACAAGGTTTGGCTAGCTTAGAGTTAGTTCTTAGTTGAAGAAGAACTCTGAGAATGTAAAATAACTTCAGAAGAGGAACGATTATTATTATAACTGTAAAAGAAAATAGAATATATCAATTGTTGTTTTCTACTCTACTACATTCCTGATAGTGTGTGAACTACACAAGAAACTGAAAACAGTTTTTAGCTTCACTAAATCAAAAGCTGTCTCCAGGCTGAACTTATTATTATTGTTATTATTTAATATTTCCATTTTCCACCTGAATCCAAAAATGTTCAATATGTTTAGTAAAATTAATGTTTTGATGGGACTGAAATTCATACATATATTTTCAAGCTTCTTTTATTCATCTAATGTGGATACATTTGTATATTGTTATATACATATATGTGTGTGTGTATGTATTTGCAGGCGATCTTCCATTCACCTAACATGGATGCATTTGTACATTGGTTATGTGATAATGATGGACTTTGTTACGGCCCTTGTATAGCTTATTGGCATTTAGAAAAAGAGCTTGGACTAATGCTTTTAAACGTACCTGGAGAACTGAAACAGTTTCAGCTGATTAACCCTGAAACAGGACAAAATATTCATGTCCAAGGTTTTGAAAGTATTTTCTTGTTTTCTCTACAAACACAAAATGAGTGGATACCTGATGGAAAGCTAGTTACAGTAAGTATAGATTACAATAAGTACATGAAAACAAGTTTCTGTAATTAATTTGTATGGGAGAGCATCTTACAATGAAACACATAAGCTATATAAGACACATAATATTTACAGGAAGGTAAGGTGTAGTTAGTATAGCTTAAAACACATGTAACATAAAGTACTTTAGTTCCTAAACAATTTAACTTTAAAACTGAATTGATACTCTTAATTTCAAGATAAATTTTATGCAATACGTACTCTGAGCTACATGATTCAACACTCACTATGTACTCTGAACTAGGTGATTTAACACTCACTATGTACTCTGAACTAGGTGATTTAACACTCACTATATACTCTGAGCTAGGTGATTCAACACTCACTATGTACTCTGAGCTACGTGATTCAACACTCACTATGTACTCTGAGCTAGGTGATTCAACACTCACTATGTACTCTGAGCTAGGTGATTCAACACTCACTATGTACTCTGAGCTAGGTGATTCAACACTCACTATGTAGACCCCCCCTCATGGCCCTCTTGTACTCCATCACTAACATCATAATGGGCAGACTGTAATGGAACTATTCTTTCTGAACAAATGTATTTTAGCTTTTATGTAGGTTGGATAAACAAGTGTCTACACTTTGCATATAAAATAATATATTTCATGTTGTACAGTTACATCAAGTATATAATCCCAAGACCTTTACATGAATGACTGTACACAAGATGTAACGTCCAGTTCTTGTTTCATAACAACTGTTCTGTCCTCTAGTGTGGAAGACTGGATACTACCAGCATGAACTGGACAACTGATGGATGCAATACAACCCAACACAAGATCCCACACTACACTGTGCTCATGTGTTCCTGCAAGTTAATGGGGATTTTTGGGTAAAATGTTGATCATTATTTCATATGTGTGTGTGTATGTGTATGCAAACTAACCATTTGAAAACTTTCATATAGTAAGTGACCTCTACAAAAACTGTAATTTAGGGTTTTCATCACTTTCACTTTAAATATTGAAGTTTTTAAATAACGATAGTAAAAAGACATGAGAGATAAAAAAATTGGTAAATACAATAAAAAAAAACTATAAAACTCTAGCATGTGTACCTGTCTCTTCATCGTGGACAACTATAAAACTCTAGCATGTGTACCTGTCTCTTCATCATGGACAACTATAAAACTCTAGCATGTGTACCTGTCTCTTCATCATGGACAACTTTAAAACTCTAGCATGTGTACCTGTCTCTTCATCATGGACAACTATAAAACTCTAGCATGTGTACCTGTCTCTTCATCATGGACAACTATAAAACTCTAGGGTGTGTACCTGTCTCTTTATCATAGACAACTTTAAAACTCTATCATGTGTACCTGTCTCTTCATCATGGACAACTATAAAACTCTAGCATGTGTACCTGTCTCTTTATCATGGACAACTATAAAGCTCTAGGATGTGTACCTGTCTCTTTATCATGGACAACTTTAAAACTCTAGCATGTGTACCTGTCTCTTCATCATGGACAACTATAAAACTCTAGCATGTGTACCTGTCTCTTCATCATGGACAACTTTAAAACTCTAGCATGTGTACCTGTCTCTTCATCATGGACAACTTTAAAACTCTAGCATGTGTACCTGTCTCTTCATCATGGACAACTTTAAAACTCTAGCATGTGTACCTGTCTCTTCATCATGGACAACTTTAAAACTCTAGCATGTGTACCTGTCTCTTCATCATGGACAACTTTAAAACTCTAGCATGTGTACCTGTCTCTTCATCATGGACAACTTTAAAACTCTAGCATGTGTACCTGTCTCTTCATCATGGACAACTTTAAAACTCTAGCATGTGTACCTGTCTCTTCATCATGGACAACTTTAAAACTCTAGCATGTGTACCTGTCTCTTCATCATGGACAACTATAAAACTCTAGCATGTGTACCTGACTCTTCATCATGGACAACTATAAAACTCTAGGATGTGTACCTGTCTCTTTATCATGGATAACTATAAAACTTTTAATGATACCTATGCATGGTTAACTGGTACTGACCTCGCTTTCTCATACTGTTTCACAATATCAAGTAAGAAATGGAACTTACCATATGTAGTTAATTGCAATGACCATGAAATTGTGTTTAACTCAATATATTTATGTTTTACAGTATTAACTATGACATAATACTTAACTCAATGTATATGTGTTTAACACTATTGTCTATGATATAATATTTAACTCAATGTATATGTGTTTTACACTATTGACTATGATATAATATTTAACTCAATATATATGTGGTTAACACTATTGACTATGATATAATATTTAACTCAATGTTTATGTGTTTAACACTATTGACTATGACATAATATTTAACTCAATGTATATGTGTTTAACACTATTGACTATGATATAATATTACATTGTAATGTATTACATTAAGGAATGCAGTGGCAAGTTGAGCACATAAGCACTAACTTGAGGAAGTTTATAGTTAAGGTAACGAATCTGACTCTGAGACAAAGATTCACACAATAAAACACTTTTGATATGCTTTTCAGAATATTCTATGTCACAGTCAATTTGTAGAATAACTTTGAATAAACTAACATATGATCCTTAATTATGTTTACAATAACATTACAAAATCATTACAACTATATCAAGTCAACCATATTGTAATCATTCTATTTGATTCTATAGAAGATGACAAATAGTTACTTACAGAGAGCTTAGGCGAGAAACATTAGGCAAGTTTATTATAAAGCCAGCTAGACTTCTTCTATCAGCCTCGAAGACTCTGCTAGTGATCGCTGTAACTTCTTGACTTTTCAGCTTCAAACATGGGTTATTTACAAACTCTTTCTGTATTTCTTATGATCTTCCAAATAGTGTACACAATTACCTGCAAGTAGATCTAACATTGAATTGTTTGTTTTTCTTTGATTATTTTGCAATTCTCAAACCACCTGTTCATTTATTGCAGATAAATTAAATAAATTGGCAGCCTTCTTACTTCTATTCTGACACTCACTTTTGATATGGATACTACATCAAAGTTCTGACTTATTTCCTTTCTTGGCAACTTTGTATGAGATAATGTAAGCATTCGCTGTAGCTCTCTCACTGCTGTAGTGGCACCAGTTTATAGGTGAAGATCTAACTTCCAGTCTCTGTAATGAGGCTTTTGTCACCTTTCTCATAACCTCTGTAGCATTGTATGTAGTTACCGTAAACAAGAATGTTTCTCAACATACCTGTCTTCTTAGTCGATGATTATATAATATTTTTCATGCTTTTGTGAATGTATACCATGCTTCTCTATATTTGTGAACATATACAAATTATATATACTTCTCCTTACTGCATATATTTGCTCAATACTTGGAGCATTTGAAATGTTTCATATATACGTGTTTCAAACTATTGACTGTGAAATATTTATCTCAATGTGGGTGTTTTACAGTAATGACTGTGAACTTGGATTTAACTCCATGTATCTTTTACAATTTTATCAGTGAAATGGGACTTAACTCAGTGTACGTAAATATTTATCAGTGGTGGTTAAAATAGGCTTAAACTCAACATGCTGACACATTTTACCATATTAGCTATGAAATTATATTTAATGTATATACATGTTTTATGGTATTGGCTGTTTTTATTACTGTTCTTTTTTTACAGTTTTTAAGCCATGTGTTATAATAATATTTTTTTAAATATTTATTATAGTGCTGTTTTACAAGACATTCCTTCAACCTCAGTGGATCCTACAGAACCTTACATTACTTTAAATGACACCAGCAGTTCTGAAACAATGAAGATGTACCAAAATGAAGAAGACAGGAAGACTGTTCAAGTTAAAATTCGACTTAATATTGACTACGATAAAGCAGTGTCTGGAAGAAGGGCAGAATTTGCTGAACATATTTCTCAGCAAATAGCAAACCTTTTAAGACTTAAAATGGAACAAATAAAGAATTTGACAGTTTCTAGAGGTGTATAGTCTTATATTTTTATTTTCTTTGTAAAGCTTTAATCATAAGTCTTGATTGCAATTTCAAGAATCCTTTAAACAGTAAGGTAATTTCAGTCAATTTAATTGCAACTATCCAGTGAAATATATATAGAGTGCCCACTCAAACACAGTGTTCAGAACTTGATAAGGCTAAACACCCTATATTCACCACCAACAGTCATCATTGTCATCTTTTATTCACCATCAACAGTCATCATGTCATCCTTTCTTCATCATAAACAATCATCACCGTCACCCTTCCTTTACTATCAAATTACCACTGTCAATTCAATTCTTTTATCTATTATTAACAGTCATCATGATGGTTAAGATGAATAGATATGTGGTTTAGTAGACATGCTGAAAGTAATTGCATGTTTACAGTGATTGAGTTTTCAAGAAATGCCAACCCCATAATTCTTGCATAAGTGTAACAGATCACTGTTGTTTGATACATTTAACAGAAATAGCAGTTTCCAAAAGTTGCATTGTATTACCTAATATTAATATATTTATACATTGTTTCCTTTCCTCCTGACAGTATTTTAACAAACTGCATGACCCAGGCATGACAGATAGAATGGAGCCACAGGCCTAACTAGCCTTATTGTAGCTACTTTAATGATCAAGATAAAAGAGAAATACTGGAACCTTACATACTTTAACCATTTTGCAAAATGTTTTGTATTTCATGTAGAACAGCTTAAGATATTTCTTATGTGTTGTATATTTCAGAAGACATAAAAGTTCTGTATTACATATACAGCAACTTAGTACATTTCTTGTGTTGTATATTACAGAAGATATAATTTTTGTAATACATATACAGAAACTAAACACATTCATGTTGTGTGTTGTGCATTGTGGAAGTTAAAAGTTTCATGTTACATATTCTGGAACTCTGCATAAACATTACGCTTAGCAAAAAGATCACAGAACAACTTGAGGGCATCTATTTTATGTAAGTGGAATACTGTATAGACAATTTTTTGCCTTTGTTATATCAGTTTTTGAAATTATCTTAAAACATGAAAGTTTTTTTTAAAAAAGGAATCAAACCTAATCCATGAATGATTAATTACAGGAAGTGTCATCGTGGATTTTAACCTAACACATTTGAATGACTCAGGAGATAAGGTTGAAGAGCTCCAGAGCATGAATAAAAATGGGACATTAGCACTCACAGATTTAGAAGGAAAGAAAATGCCTATTGATTCTTTAAGTGCAGATATTTCTGGATCAGAAGATCATGGTGAGGAAACCTCAGTTTCTGAAATAACAACAGAAGCAAGCAGTCAAACACAAATACTCAGTTCTTCTAACCAAACATCAAATGACCAGTTATTAACAAAGACTTTAGCCACCGCTTCAACAACCATACGTAACAAGGCCAATTCAGAATATGAAAATGCTAAAAAGCTGCCAGTATTATTTAAAGTCAAAGATGAATATGACATTGTTGTCAAAGGAAGAAAGAAACAGTTCATCAGCCATGTTATTCCTCAGCTTTCCTCTAAGATGAGAGTTCCCATACGGTGTTTTCAGGACTTTGATGTAAAACCAGGTAATCAATTGAGTTTCTAAAGATGCTTCTTTGAAAACTTTACATACATTATCACAATGGTTCCTAAATTATATTTTTCGCATAATGCTGATCCTTACAAATTAATGAAAAATAGTGTGGTACCAAAAAACTATAGGTCTTTTTTCTCTCTTTAAATCAGTGTTAATGTTTCATTCCTGGTTTAGTTTTTCTCATTCATCTTCATACAGGAAGTGTTCTGTTCGACTTTAATTTGGTTCCAGTTCACAAAGGATCCATTATAATTGATGAATCATCACTTGAAGATGCCAAACATGAACTGGAGAGTAAAATTCAGAAAGGAGAAGTTACCTTGTTAGATTTGGATGGAAGAGTTCTTCTTATTGTAGCTCTGACTTCAGCAGCTGCCAGTAGGTGATTTTTATAATTTTGTGTTGTATATTCATTATACTTTATGTCTATACAGTCCAAACCTACATCTCAGTCACCCTTACCCACTTTCTATCAACATTATGCAGCATATCTCAGTACTAACCAAACTTACATGTCAGTCACCCTTACCCACTTTCTATAAACAATATGCAGCATATCTCAGTACTAACCAAAGTTACATCTCAGTCACCCTTACCCACTTTCTATGAACAATATGCAACATATTTCAGTACTAACCAAACTTACATCTCAGTCACTCTTATCCATTTTCTACGAACAATACGCAGCATATCTCAGTACTAACCAAACATACATCTCAGTCACCCTTACCCACTTTCTATCAACAATACGCAGCATATCTCAGTACTAACCAAACCTACATCTCAGTCACCCTTACCCACTTTCTATGAACAATGTGCAGCATATCTCAGTACTAACCAAACATACATCTCAGTCACCCTTACCCACTTTCTATGAACAATGTGCAGCATATCTCAGTACTAACCAAACCTACATCTCAGTCACCCTTACCCACTTTCTATGAACAATGTGCAGCATATCTCAGTACTAACCAAACTTACATCTCATTCATTTGTACAAAATTTTGATCATAAAAATACTGCATGTTTCAGTGCTAACATTTTACCAAAAGATTAAGTAGTCTGCATTAAAGATAGTTTACTTCTAAGTTGTTGTTGTATTTCAATTCATTGTACAGTTTTAACCTGTTAATCATTACTGTACAACATCAGATCATTATGAACTGATGTTTCACTTGTATCATAGATTTGAAAGCCACACTTTCTTCTGATCTCATCAGCTTCTAGCCTTATTACTTTACTTTATTTTTGTTGCAATATTTTATAAAACATAAAGGAATATGTAAATCAGAAATCACTGGATTACGATACATTTTTGAATGTGTACTGATTAACATCTGGTAATATTGTTTTCTATTTAGGTGATAAGATTGATTTTGCTCCCATCATAATGGGAATTGTGATTGGCATTTTCATCTTGATGATTGTACTGGTGACATTGACAGCCATCACTGTGAAGTCCATCAATAAATATAATTGTAAAGTGGTTCCAGTTAAGGTAATGTCTTTTGATATCAATAAATAGGACTGTAATGTGACTCCCATCAAGATAAAATTATTTTACATCAGTGAATACAATTATAAAGTTAGGATAAAGCCTTTAATCAATTATATGTGGACATTCTGCTATTTTAAATTAATACTTGAGTTTTTCAGGTTTTTCTATGTTTAAGTCAGAAAATTCATGCTATTTAAACATAAACTTAAGTCTGTGACTTTACTGTGACTAGTGCATGATTTTCATGGTAATTACATGATTAATAAGAACATCAGGAAATGTTTTTAAGAAGAACTGTATAAAACAAAACATTTGGCGAGGACTGGGTTCTCAACTGTCACTTCCATCATGCCTGGACCATACCAGAACTCCAACAGTGGTGATATACCCTGCATATTACATTCGTTCATACCAGGTTTTGTGAGGAATTGGTTCTCAACTATCACTTTCCTTACTCTTGTTGACAAACTGCTATGGGGCTTTCTGAAATTGCATATCCATCACCATAACTCAGCAACAATTCTTCAATTTAAAGATGCCATTGTAAAAAGAGATTTGTATTATTCGTGGTGGAATGTTACATGTTGCAATATTCAATACCGTTGTTTAAAACGAAACTAATAGGAAATAACATTGTCAATATTGAAGAGTTGTTAAAAGTGCACCCCTAGTGCCACTTCTAGATTCCAGTAAAATGCACTCCTTGTGAACTGCATACATGTACAATATTTCTCCTAAATGTTCCATGGTTCACCTCACAGACCATTTCCAAACTGATTTATGAACCACTTTTTAAGGTCCTTAGCATCTTACTACTACACTAATCCTAATTGAAATCAATATATTTAGTATTACTTTTTTATCAAAGGATAAAAGTCCTCCACCATCATACAGAAGTACCAAACACCAGGGTTCAATGGGTGGAAAAGACAAGATTTTCTACAGAAATGAAGGTTCTCGCCGTGAGAGTGTACCATCAGCAGCAGTATACAGACCTCCAAGTGACAGTCAGTTGAACAAAACTCAACCCCCACCAACAACAGTCGTAAGTTTAGCAACCTCATAATTAATAAACTCTAGCTAGCACCCATCTCAAGGATATGGTACTTATGACAAGATAACCTAATGTGGACTTCTATTTATATAATCTTATAATTAGTTTAGTTAAAGGACATGTAGTTATGTAACATTATAATAAAGGATATGTAATTACGTAATATAATTAGCTCAGCTAAAGGACTTGTAATTACCTAACATTATAATTAGCTTATCCACAAGATGAATATTTATGTGTTATTAGCTTAGCTCAAGAAAATGTATTCATGCCATAAGTAAAATATTTTAAAACTTAATAAATTACCTGCTTTTACTATATCTATACTCATACTTGTTTCTTTTTACCCATTCTTTTGCAGTAAAAACTAATTACAAAAAGTAATTACTTTGTTAGAAACAAAATCTCTTGAAACACATTTCAGAAGCAAACATATGGTTATTTATATCAAAACGTTACTTTTTACTGTTTCTTTAGCAGTCTAAACTGAAAAATGAATGGGACATTGGTAGTGACATCTCTATAATCACCTGATGCCTACTGAGAGAGGAATATGATGGTATGCAGTCTGCTGCTTTAATTTGACTGTATTATGTGTGTACTTTTCAATAGAGTAATGTGGCAAGATTCATATATACATCATTATAGTTTAATAACTGACACCATGAATTGTCCATCCTACTGCATCAGAAGCATGCTCTTATATATAATACTATTTGAATATACTTTATATTGAAATTTATATGCTCATGTGATTCATAATTCTCTCCTGTGACAGTTTTTCACCATACAGTTGGTAAATTTGATAAATTAATGGAGTTTCTACTTAAAATATGAAAAAGAACTAATCTTTACTTGAAGTAATTAGGCCTACCACAAGCTAATAAGAATCCTGTTCATTATATTTTCATAAATAGAAGTGATATTTTTTAATTACACAAATTAACAGCCACAAACATTAATTTTGTTAGTTTTAGATACAAAATGGTGATGCCTTTTATCATGTGCGTTATTTTCATTTGCTGTTGTTTGACTGGTCAACAATGTATTCATGTGATAAATCATTTAGAAATATAGGAAGTAGCACAAGTTATTCAAATTCCTACATCCTGCACATAATGAATAATAAATAAAAAAACTGTGATAGGTTTTTTATTTATACATTCTATATTATTCTACATCATATATTATACTGCTATGTATTTGTGATAGTAATGTTATCATATGACTATTTCCTGTTCTCCATTTTTAGCTTATGTTAATGTGATGATATAATTCTTCTTAACTTGCATGATATGTAGAGCAAAATAAAATAAATATACTGGAAAACATACAGTGTGTTTGTGTTTACCATCAATAAACAATTTCAAGCCAGAAGAATATATCATCTCAGTTATGATATATGTTCTTCTCTAACACAAAGTAGTAACATTATAAAAGTGTTCTTCTCTCAGACTTGTGTTCTTTACTATTATAAATGTAGTTTTATTACATGAACTTGTGTTATTCACTATTATAAATAGTTTTATTAGATAAACTTCTGTTCTTCACTATTATACATATAGTTTTATCAGACAAACTTGTGTTCTTCACTACTGTAATGTAGTTTTATTAGACAAACTACTGTTCTTCACTGCTGTAATGTAGTTTTATCAGACAAACTTGTGTTCTTCACTATTATAAATGTAGTTTTATTACATGAACTTGTGTTATTCACTATTATACATATAGTTTTATCAGACAAACTTGTGTTCTTCACTACTGTAATGTAGTTTCATCAGACAAACTTGTGTTCTTCACTACTGTAATGTAGTTTCATCAGACAAACTTGTGTTCTTCACTACTGTAATGTAGTTTTATTAGACAAACTACTGTTCTTCACTACTGTAATGTAGTTTTATTAGACAAACTACTGTTCTTCACTGCTGTAATGTAGTTTTATCAGACAAACTTGTGTTCTTCACTATTGTAATGTAGTTTTATCAGACAAACTTGTGTTCTTCACTATTGTAATGTAGTTTTATCAGACAAACTTGTGTTCTTCACTATTATAAATGTAGTTTTATTACATGAACTTGTGTTATTCACTATTATACATATAGTTTTATCAGACAAACTTGTGTTCTTCACTACTGTAATGTAGTTTCATCAGACAAACTTGTGTTCTTCACTACTGTAATGTAGTTTTATTAAACTTGTGTTCTTCACCAGTATGGTTCTATAATTCTCACTGTTAAGTATAGAAAATGTTGATGCATCAACATAAGCAATTCCTTTTACAATCTTCAACACTTCAATCAAATCTCCTCAAATTATTTTTTTTTTTTGAAGAGAGAGGAAGGATCTTAACTTGTCCTCATATGACAGCCTCTCTATCCCAGATACCATTTTACTAACCCTTCTCTGAACTCTTTCCAACAATTCAATGTGTTTTGTAACATTAGGAACCCAAGACTGAACACAAACATGTCTTAACCAGTGATGTTTACAGTTGAATTATAATCTTTATAGATGTCGTTATACAGAAATGAACTTACTAAGAAAAGACTTTTATAAACATGAAAACTGATACACAGATCACTCAGAACACTTGTTTAATTATGAAACTATCATTGAAATTACTGAGTATAATGACAAGTTCTTTAAGAAATTGTTCATTGTTCCATTAAAGCATGTTGAACACATGCAGTAGAAAAAATAAAAATTATAACATGCTTTCTGTTTGCGAAGTTTTAAAAATATTTTATTGATTAATTCATGACAATTCTGGAGCACCTACAGTATCCATTTCAAGTTCCCAATTCTGGCCATCAAAATTCCTCTCCTCAACTGATCTTACTGTTCCTGGTTCCAGACAGTGGTGGTTAACACCTGAATTAAGGAATTATTACATTATTACAATATAAACAGAAAATGTCACAAATAAATAAAAATGTTTTTAATTCTAATTTTAAAATTAGTTAAATTGTTATAAACCACAAAACTGTACAGTAAGCTGTCTGTGCAATGTCTTATAAACCACAAAACTGTACAGTAAGCTATCTGTGCAATGTGTTATAATCCACAAAACTGTACAGTAAGCTGTCTGTGCAATGTGTTATAAACCACAAAACTGTACAGTAACCTATCTGTGCAATGTACAGATTTTATTGTTTCAAGCCCTCAGACTTGCCCTTGGTGAACACTTAATTTCAAACTTACAACAACGACATTTTAAACATACGAAAAAACTAACTGGACATGAACATACCAATTCCCTGCTGATTTGAACGAGGTTTGTAAAAACTTTGTACACCACATGTCTTACAGAAGTAATGCTTGGCCTTATAGGTATTAAACATGTACAAAGTAAGGTTGTCTTCTCCTTGCAGAAGTCGAAAATCCTCATCACTTACGACAAAGTGAGAATTTTTCTTCATTGTGCAAATGCTACAGCTGAAAAAAATATTCATGTACAAACCAACTCATAAAAATTTAGTGGTACACATATAACAGCTGCTACAAACCAACTCAGAAACTTAGTGGTGTACATATAATAGCTAGTACAAACCAGCTCATAAAAACTTAGTAACATATAAAACATATAACAGCTGGTACAAACCAACTCATAAAAGTTTAGTAACATCAAACATATAACAGCAGGAACAAACCAACTTGTAAAAACTTAGTGGTGCACACAAAACAGCTGGTACAAACCAACTCATAAAATCTTACTACTGCACGTATAACAGCTGGTACAAACCAACTCATAAAATCTTACTACTGCACGTATAACAGCTGGTACAAACCAACTCATAAAAACTTAGTAACATAAAACATATAACAGCTCGTACAAACCAACTCGTAAAAACTTTAACATATAAAACTTACAACAGCTTAAAAAAATACATTTACAAACATACTAACAACAAAATCTTAAATATAAAACAAATACAAACAAAACATACTAACACAAAATTGTAAATTTACTATAAGCCCTATCTTTAAATTAAACATATTTTTTAAACATAGAAACACACTAATGCATGATATTTACTCTCATAGGCCTAGGACACTTATAACAACTCACTTTTCTACAAAGAATGTGATATTTATGATAGTGTAGTACAGTTAGTACATCTAAATGTAGCCGACAAATGATATGGTATTTACAATATAGTGGTACAGTTGGGATACCTAAATGTAGCCTACAATTAATATGATAGTATAGTACTGTCAATACATCTAAATGTAACCTATAATTAATGTGATATTTATAGGCATAGTACTGTTCATATTTCCAAATTTAGCCTACTACTAAAGTGATATTTATCACAGTATAGTACAGTTAGTACATCTAAATTTAGCCTACTTCTAAAGTGATATTTATCACAGTATAGTACAGTTAGTACATCTAAATTTAGCCGACTTCTAAAGTGATATTTATCACAGTATAGTACAGTTAGTACATCCAAATTTAGCCTACTACTAAAGTGATGTTTATAACAGTATAGTACAGTTAGTACATCTAAATTTAGCCTACTTCTAAAGTGATATTTATCACAGTATAGTACAGTTAGTACATCCAAATTTAGCCTACTACTAAAGTGATGTTTATAACAGTATAGTACAGTTAGTACATCTAAATTTAGCCTACTACTAAAGTGATATTTATCACAGTATAGTACAGTTAGTACATCCAAATTTAGCCTACTACTAAAGTGATATTTATCACAGTATAGTACAGTTAGTACATCCAAATTTAGCCTACTACTAAAGCGATATTTATAACAGTATAGTACAGTTAGTACATCCAAATTTAGCCTACTACTAAAGTGATATTTATCACAGTATAGTACAGTTAGTACATCCAAATTTAGCCTACTACTAAACTGATATTTATCACAGTATAGTACAGTTAGTGCATCCAAATTTAGCCTACTACTAAAGTTATGTTTATCACAGTATAGTACAGTTAGTACATCCAAATTTAGCCTACTAGTAGTGATATTTATCACAGTATAATACAGTTAGTACATCCAAATTTAGCCTACTACTAAAGTGATATTTATCACAGTATAGTACAGTTAGTACATCTAAATTTAGCCTACTACTAAAGTGATATTTATCACAGTAGAGTACAGTTAGTACATCCAAATTTAGCCTACTACTAAAGTGATGTTTATCACAGTATAGTACAGTTAGTACATCCAAATTTAGCCTACTAGTAGTGATATTTATCACAGTATAATACAGTTAGTACATCTAAATTTAGCCTACTACTAAAGCGATATTTATAACATTATAGTACATTTAGTACATCCAAATTTAGCCTACTACTAAAGTGATATTTATCACAGTATAGTACAGTTAGTACATCCAAATTTAGCCTACTACTAAAGTGATGTTTATCACAGTATAGTACAGTTAGTACATCCAAATTTAGCCTACTACTAAAGTGATATTTATCACAGTATAGTACAGTTAATACATCCAAATTTAGCCTACTACTAAAGTGATATTTATCACAGTAGAGTACAGTTAGTACATCCAAATTTAGCCTACAACTGAAGTGATATTCTTTATGATAGTGTAGTACAGTTAGTACATCTAAATGCAGCCTACAACTAATGTAGTGTAGTATAGTTAATACATCTAAACATAGCCTACAACTAATGTAGTGTAGTATAGTTAATTCATCTAAACATAGCCTACAACTAATGTAGTGTACTATAGTTAATATATCTAAATGTAGCCTACAACTGTGATATTTATGACAGTGTAGTACAGTTAGTATATCTAAATGTAGCCTATAACTGTGATATTTATGACAGTATAATACAATTAATATATCTAAATGTAGCTTACAACTAATGTTTTTATGATACTGTGGTACATGTAGCATATCTGAATGTAGCCTACAATTAATTATATTTTTTTGTATTAATGTAGTACAGTTAGTATATCTATAAGATATTGTGTGTCAGTATAGTATAGTTAATATATCTGTTAATAAAGCCTATAACTATATCTTGCATGCTAATATACCCTACAAGTGGACTTTGTATATTAACATAGTGCAGTTATTATATCTGTAAAGGTAGGATGTAGATTTTTTTATGCTAATGTAGTGTATACAGTTAATGGTGTTGTATATTCAGCTGCAAACATTCTTTGCCCAATGATGTCTGTTAACGAAAAAATATAATTTTCCATTTCTACTCAGAAAAGTTTCAAAATAACTCATTAAAAATTTACATTGGATGTTTGTGCCTTTTTTAGCTAATGGATTTCTTGAGTTTAACAACTCAGTTTATCAAAACTTGTTATAAATGTAACTGTATGACTAAGGTGTGTTCAAGTCTTTGTATGAAAATTCTTTGGAATCTCCCATACTTGAATTTCCAGTGCTGACAAACATGGCCATATTATAATTAATTTATTATTTATGATAATTATATTTATTATTATTATAATTACTTCCTACATAGAATCCTTCTTGTTCTTGTGATTTATGTAAATCAGTAAAAACTACAATTTAACATATTTCACTTCTACACTTTTTGTGTGAAAGTTTCAAATGATTTATTATGAGGGTCATATATATATATATATATATAGCATTTTTTCATTAGTAGGATGGTAAAACCATGGCTGTAAGTATTTCAATAATATATCAGCACCTAATTCTTTCAACATGTAGAAGTGACAAGTTGGACAATGACTTTCATGAGCCACAGTTATATTTAACATTTCATGTATATTCTCACCAACTTTGTTCATTGTGGTCTTGCCATTTGTAAAGAAATAGTCCAAATGCATCTTCCTGTTTCAAGAAATGACCATAAACACCAATACATCACTAGTTGTTATTGTCTATTGTAGTTGCACCAACACAGTCAAGAAACTTCTTTCCATATCAAAGTTTTCTTACAGTCATTGAATATTAAAACCACATGGAATTTTAGTACTTTTCTTGTAACTTGTTGAAATGCACTAAGGGTTCCTTATGTAAAACCTGGTACCACATGATACCACTTTCAAATAACAAACAAGCAAGAAAAAAAGAACTTATAAAACTTATCAAAGGAGGAAAACTGCAGAATTGGAGGATAAGCTTGGAGAGTCGAGACCTTTTTCCTCTTAATAACAATCCCCTTTAAATACCAGGAAAGGTACTTAAGGAAATACCAGGAAAGGTACTTTTCAGCACATCAAAACCACTGTTGAACATTAGATTCTTTTCGTAGGATCTTCTCTCACATGATGGCTAGCATTTAGAATGATACTGTCTTGTTTGTATGAATTTATGTAATTTTGCTCTGATGTCATATCTTTTTGGCATACCACAAATATCTGTACCTCCACTTTAATAAGTAATTCATTACATGCTTTACTATTGCAATGAGAATCATATTTCATATTAACTTCAACAGAAATATTACAGTGCCACTCATGAAGAAAATTACAGTATATCTGTTTTGATTTACATACAGAAATAAACATTTTTAAACATAGCACTGGAATCATAGTTGCTTCATAAATTTCAAGTGCATTCTTAGTGCTTTCAAAGTTGTTAACCACATACAGTATAAATTCATAGCACTATTTAATTTCAAATATACTAACTTATATTTAGTTTACTGACAATCGGTACTATGTGCAATATTAATTTATTTATTATACACTGGTATTTCTATAACAAGCTATCTAGCTAAAAACTTCAACAATCAAAATATTATGTACTAATGCATTTATCCAAAACTAAACAGTCCAGTATCAAAAGACATTCTCATAATAGAGACTTAGAATTTTAAATACAATAAAGAAATATTTAATTAAAACATTATACTCTGAAATAATATACGTTTCACATGAGCTCAGTAATGAGATTACAGTGATAATTTATCTCTCATATGAACATTCAAAATTATTAGAGCAAATCTTCACGGCTCATACAGGATGCCATTTCTCTCTCAAAATATTTACAATCCATTTTATCAACAGTTCAGTTTCTCTCCACAGAAAGCATCGTGAACATGCGTGAAACTCAGTTGACCACTATCATATCATATAATAAAACTAAAAGAAAACAGCTTAAAAACAAAGTTGAGTTTATTAAATGTCTGAGTCCACCTCAACCAAGTACTGTTAAGTTACAAGATTTAACAATGTAATATATTGACAGCAGCAAACCATTCAAAATTTATTTAAGTGAAAAAAAGGCAGTGAATTTACCCACGAAAAAACACAGGACTGGATGTTGATCATACAATTGGCTGTTGTATATTAGGTGCAGGTTACAATTTGAAAACTAAAACACATCTTGGAAATTATGGATGAGGAACAAAGAAGATGGCCAATTTTATAACTTTTAATGACTTACAATTAATTAGTAATAATTTCCAACTAAATCCAAGTTACATTACGTCATTTGACTTTGAATAAGACACAATAAAGTGAATACTAACAAGCTACAAATATCGATACTATTTGAAACTAAGGCGCTCTCCCACGTTTGTGTGAGCAACTCTTTCACAGTGGCTTACTTGCAGTTGTAAACAATTAAATCTGGTTTTGCAAACACTTCGAAACGAACAGCACCACAGTGACAGCCACCAGTATGTTTAATTTTACCATTCTGTTTTCCTACCGCATCCGACATCTTACGCACTGGCGCTGGTATCGCCCTCTGAACAACATAACATTTAAATTGGTAAAAACTTTTATTATATATGGCTCAGAGCCATTCATATTATGTAATACATAAATTTAAACAAAATAAAAATACTTAACTTTAACATTTTAAAACATAACATAAGCTCACAAATACATAAAAATCTCACTACCACTTTCCTATCTTCAAGAATATTATTTAGTTTCAAAAGACACAAATGGTGTGCTGGAGCTGGACCAGACTGGCTCTCCTGTACCTTATTCATTAGGCATGATTAAAATAAGTACTTTATTTGTATAATAAATACTAATTGTAGATAAGATATTTTAACTTATTTTTTACGTTTAAAATTATGTATTTGAAAATAATAAAATCACTTAAGTATAAATAATATATAATTTATGAGATAGAGATGGTAAATAAAATGTGGATTATGCATCAGTTCTTTTCTTTAAGCTCAAATATCATAATTGTTTAAATAAACTTAAATAATAATGGATATTAATTATAAACAAATTAAATACCCTAAATGCAGACTACATTAGTACGTATAACTCAAGAATCATACATACAATTATTATTATTTATTTAGCGCTCTGGCACAGACATTTTTACCACTACACCACTAAAAGTAAGACACTTCTTTTATATTACCTACATAAAAATGACAAAACATTCCGTGTTTTTATCTTAAAGCCTTATATGTGTGGTTAAGAACCAACTGTGTGGTCTTCCGACAGGTCAATGGTAGGTTTACAAACTCACAATGCTAAAATCCAGGTTTCTGGTGAACAGAATGCAGATAGCCCATTCTGTAGCTTTGAAATGAGAATACAACTACAGTTTTATTTCCGATAAACTATGTAACATTTAATGTAGTTTTAAATTTTGTTTTGTTTTCATGAGAATACTATAATGGAAATATCTGAAAAGAGAAAGTTCTTCTAAAGTAAAATATTCTTCCATGATGCATTTGTGTTTGCTTTTTTTTTTCTGAGTTTTTTTGTAAATTTATTCCTAAACATAAGTTGCACTTTTCCAACATACGTTTGTTTAAAACAATACATAAAAGCTCTGCATGAACTAAACTAAATGTATAGTTTATAAAAAACATTTTCTGCTCAGTTGGACCTATGTTATAATTACTCTGAGAAATATAGCCTTTCCCATAAATATAAGAAGCTGGTTTACTACAAAGATAATTTTGGATTTTGTTGGTTTATTTCTTGCGTTTAGATAGTGTTGGAACTTGTAAGTTATATTTTCAATGTTTTAATTTGAATGTTGCCTAGAAGGAACATTGCAATAAGATCAAGGAAATCCTAAAATATTCTAGAATGATCAGGAGACTTTGCGAGGTGTCTAGAAGAAAGGCTAATTTATAAATATGAATATCTGTGAAACATCGAGTCAGTTGGTTTCTACTGATAGGAATGAAATATTTAGTTTTAGTAGTGTTTTGTATCCGTGTTAGTGCTAATTCTTGAAATAGGGGGAAAGGAAAGTTAGTTTATGAAAATGTTTAGCCTGAGTACCCTGTTTCTTGTTTTTCATGTGTATTTTTTATTCATTATTATAAAAGTATGTAAAATGTAAAAAATTAGAAACTTGTTAGGTTAGGCTATGTAAGATAATGAAAATAATAAATAAAACTCTTCACAAGGTATACTTGTGAAAAGCTCATGTGGTACGTATTTCGATACAGTAACGTGAGCTGCACGTTCGCCGAGTAATTGTCAAATTGTGTGTGAAAATTAAAAGTTAGGCACTGTTTAAAAGGTACTTAAACGATAAAATTAATACAACTATCGTTATATTGTTAATATTTATAGTATGAAAATTTTAATGGTTGCTTTGCGGTCATGAAAAAACTTGGTTATACCTTGTTTGTTTGTTTTGGAATTTCGCACAAAGCTACTCGAGGGCTATCTGTGCTAGCCGTCCCTAATTTAGCAGTGTAAGACTAGAGGGAAGGCAGCTAGTCATCACCACCCACCGCCAACTCTTGGGCTACTCTTTTACCAACGAAAAGTGGGATTGACCGTAACATTATAACGCCCCCACGGCTGGAAGGGCGAGCATGTTTGGCGCGACGCGGGCGCGAACCCGCGACCCTCGGATTACGAGTCGCACGAGCCTTATTTTTCCATTCAGCAAAACAGATTCTCGATCGGATTGAAATCTGGGGAACAGGGAGGAAAAAACTTAACTTGATGACATTTCAAAATTTTCCAGCACTTCAGATGTCTTATGTATTCAGCAATTATCGCAAATAACAACGCAGTTTTCCATATTAATTTCTCTTAACAGATTAAAAGATCATTTAGAAAGCCAATAAATAAAGCAGCATTATATAATTCTATAATAAATAAAGCACCATTATATATATTCCGATTTTAATTTTTTGGGGAAGCTGATCATTTTTTGTTTTCGCTGAGAAAAGAGATATATTTCTTGACTTGATCCCTGGCGCTGTCATACTTGGCGTTGTACCTCTCAATCACATACCTCTTGAAACTCATTCTGACATTAAATCCTGTTTCGTCAACAAAAACTATATTGTTTTTTGAAAACTGAGTTGATATTTCAAGAAACTCGTTAGTACAGATCTTTTGGGTACGAATATTGACATCAGAAATTCTCCACTTTGGTATAAGTCTTATTCTTTTTCATGTATAGTTAAACCCATCTAGTGTCTCTGAGATGGTTGACTCGGAAAAAATAACGTTATGAATCCGCGAAATTTTCCTTGAAAGTTCAGTGAAGGATGTATCAGAGCGGTGACCTACTATTGTCTTAATATCTCTTTTGATATCATTATTTAACTTTCTGGACTATATTTCCCCCTTTGCCAGGTTTGTTATCCTATTTTCCTTTTTATATTGATTTATTACCCTATAAACTGTGGCCCTGGGAAGATTAACCGTCCTTGTGATATCGCTAATCTGTCTTCCCTCGGCAAAATTTTGTGTAATTATTTCTCTCATTTAATTGCAGATATTCTTGCCCATAAGGAATTAAAAGAAAAAAATATGTTTATTCACGTCTCACTGTCCTTGCAAAACCCTGTAATATAAGGCTGTTTGTTTGTTTTTGAATTTTGCACAAAACTACTCGAGCGCTATTTGTGCTAGCCGTCCCTAATTTAGCAGTGGGACTAGAGGGAAGGCAGCTAGTCATCACCACCCACCACCAACTCTTGGGCTACTCTTTTACCAACGAATAGTGGGATTGACCGTCACATTATAACGCCCCCACGGCTCAAAGGGCGAGCAGTTTGGCGCGATGTGGATGCGAACACGCGACCCTCAGATTACGAGTCGCACGCCTTAACACGCTTGAATATAAGGCTAAAATCGCTAACCTTAAACATCCAGTCGTTCATAAAAGTTGAAAAAAATATAGTACCGTAGTAATAAAGCAAGTGCAGAATCACTAAACCGGAACTGATATGCGATCCAGACAGCCTCTAATATTGCTCAATATCCCATTTTTTCGTTGGTAATTTATCATTGAAACTAGTTTTAGTAATAGTAGGCCTAGTTACACAATGTATTTTGTACTTAACACTAACAACATACTGGGTTATTTTACAAAAGCAAGGTGTTCTCATGAAAAAGGAAAGGTTTCGGCCGGCAATGAAATGTACGTTAAATATGCTAATTTACTGTAGGTCTAGCAGTAGCCATGGATAGGACAATTGTGGCCAGCTTGAGTTTAGGAATCGAATCAACTTTTTCCATCGTTTATTTTTTTATCGCAAATTTGGTAGTCAGCAACTGCACTGCCTCACGCTATCTCTAATGTCGCGCGCTTCATCACTGCCACAGCCTCCACCTATTTTGTAATGGCAGTCTGGTTTAGATGTTTGCAATCGGGTTTATATTGTTTTGCAGCACTTGCAAATATATTTTTATTGTACAACTTTCAAGTGTTTAAACATATTTTTAACCCCATAATATGGATAAGTGTATAATTAGAAAACAAAACAATCCAGATGATGGTGAACACTTAGAAAATAATTTAATTAATTCTGGCATTACTGACGAAAAGAGAATGACACATGACTGGAGAAGCGTGAATTTAATGAAAGTTAGAGTTAAAATTTGTAGTTATTGATATAAATAATAAGTCAGTATGTGTTTTGTGTAACAAAGGTTTTAGGAATAATAAAGTATACAACCTAAGCAACACTTTCATAGCGAGTCAACTGTAAAATTTCCAGTTGATAGCAAAATTTGTATAAATGAAATTAACCGTCTAAAAGCACAACTTCATGATCAAAAGGGAGGCCTAAAAAGATTTTTATCATCGATAGAACTAGTTACTTTAGCTGGCTATAAAGCAGCTTGGATTCTAGCTCAAAAAAGAAATCATTTTCTGATGCTGAACTAGTAAAAAAATTGATTGTGGTCATTGAAACACTGTTGGAAAATTATGATTTAAAAATAAAAGATGATATATTCTTCAAAAAGTAAATCATTTGCAATTAAGTCGAAGAACAATTGTCAGCAGAATGCTAGAGTTAGCGAAAGACACAGAAAATCAGTTGCTTGAACAACTAAAAGACTGTATTTTTCTTTAGCACGAGATGAATTAACAGATGTTAGTGACACTGCACAGTTGAAATTTTGGGATTAGATATATAACTTCAGATCTTCAAGTGAGGGAAGAAATGTTTGGCTTTTGTGGATTACGAGATCGAACATGTAGAAAACACATCTTTGAAAAATTTCTCAAAATGTCAAAATTAATCAATCTGGATTTTTAACAAACTGGTTTTTGCCACAACAGACAGTGCTCCCGCCATGACTAGGGCGAAATTAGGATTTGTTTCTCTTTTGAATGGGCATGGCCAAGCGCGTAAGGCGTGCGACTCGTAATTCGAGGGTCGCGGGTTCGCGCCAAACATGCTTGCCCTCCCAGCCGTGGGGCGTTATAATGTGACGGTCAATCCCACTATGCATTGGTAAAAGAGTAGCCCAAGAGTTGGCGGTGGGTGGTGATGACTAGTTGCCTTCCCTCTAGTCTTACACTGCTAAATTAGGGATGGCTAGCACAGATAGCCCTCGAGTAGCTTTGTGCGAAATTTCGAAAACAAACAAACAAACTCTTTTGAATGCAGCATTTAATTGAAAATAATGTGAAGTCCACGCTGCCATCTTTACATTGCATTTTGCACCAGGAAAATTTATGTGCTCAGATGTCTAAAAGTGATGGATTGAAAAATTTGACGGGCACTGTTGTAAAAATTGTGAATTAGAAGTGGAAGCTCTCTCATCCATCGACAGTTTGTTGAGTCTTTGAAGAAAAGAAGTGACTGTACTTTCGATAATCTTACTGATTTTGTAAATGTAAGATAGTTAAGTAGAGGAAAAGTCTTGGAACGATTTACTTTCTTATTTTCTCAAATAAAACAATATATTGTTGAAAAAGGTAAGATTGAAAATTTCCCTGAAATTAAAACTTTGTCATGGTAATGTGATTTGCACTTTCTGTGTGACATGATGGCTCCCTTGAATAATTTGAATACGAAGCTTTAGGGAAGAGGTAAAATAATAAGCGAGAAATCACAGTCTATTCATGAACTTCAATTCAAGCTAAACCTCCTTGCGGAACAATTACATAAGAATGATTTGACACATTTTGCAAAGTTGAATAGTTTTCTAGAAAATAATAGAAACTATGATTTCTCCGATGCTAAAAATTTTCTCTATGTAAACTGGATCAGTTATTTTGATTAAACTAATATCTTTCGATTTTTTTATTTTATTTTTAGAATAGTGTGTGGCCATCATGAAAAATAAGTTGTCCACCCCTGGTCTAGCAGATGGTATTTAGGCCCAGTACAAATAAAAAAATTTGGCGGTCTCAACTCAAAACTGGTAACTTGCATTTTCTCAGGCCATAGCAAATTATATATAAATTATAAAAACAAAAATATGGCCTTTATACGGCTAAGCTATGTATAATCATTACAATATGCATTGCAAATAAAATTAAAACTTCAAGTAAAAAGTTAATTTTCGCGGATCACCTATGCAATGAAACACAGGTGCTTATCGATTATGTTGCTGTAGTTTCATGTGCAGCCAATTATTACGGTGAAATAACAGTCAGTTATATCCAAAACAGCTTAGGAGTGAGCGGTCTTTTAAAAACTTTATATTTAACGATATTTTGCTTCTCGTACTAAGAAATTAAAAAATAAAATAAATTATAACCTTCTGCTCTAACTTTGGTCGCGTAGGTTTTTCCTGCTCAGTGTTGTAGTATCAAATTAGAAAAACGACTGTTGGCGGTTTCGGCTTTATATTTTCATCTTGCACTGGGGCCATTCTTTGCATACGAGTGTTGTATCTACGTATATATAATCTTAGAATATGTACTACCAGTCTTCACGTGTTGCAAGAAAATTTGGCAGTAAATGCTCTTTGGCGAACTATTTTCAGCCATGAATCGCCAAGAATAAAAGTACGCAAACACTGCACTTTTCGGTATATAACAGTATGTAAATTTTAAAACCTTCAAAATACACTTACAGAGCGTTCCATCTATATTCTATATTTTGTTTAATTAGAAACGATCTATGTAGTTTTGTTTTTCGCTTAAAGTGCACAACGAAATGAACAATCTATTTTTATCAACATAGAATTTGGGAATGGCCAACCCATGTTGATAGCTCGAAAGGGTCCTTGAAAGTGCGGAGCCCGTAGCATATGCTACTTTTGCTACTAGAGTAATCCAGAAAGGGCAATATTCAGTAATGGAGATTGGAACCTGTGACATATTCAGATTACGATACAAGTGCCTTAACCGCCAGGATAAGAAAGGTTTGAGAAAAAAACAGTTTCACTCCCCAGTCCCTTAATGCTGTAAATATTTATTGCATCGTGTATTGAACCTTTCATTCTCATTAGCCTACAGTCCACTTAAGAGGTTACCGATTATTTAGAATCTCTCCTGTTGAAAACAAGTGGGTTGTTATCCCGCCCACTTCAAGCAGTGGTTACCATGTATGTATATTCAATTAATTTGTCATAAGTTTGTATAGGTTATAAGCAACGTTTTTGTACGTTATAGTATTGTTAGTTTCATCGAGATGTGTTTGTTAAATTGTCTGTCATTCAACACCCTACAGTCACCTCTTGTTGTGGAACTCTTGCTAAATACCTCAGAAAAATATGAATCACTGAGCCTTTTCTGTTCCATTAATCTTACAATCAGCACACCAGGCTAGCTTCATTTAATCAAAAGATGTCAACATGTTTCTCTACAATCTATGTCTTCACTATGTTACAGTTTGATGTTTTGTATTTCAATATTCACTTTGTATACAAGCTCCTGTATTGTCTTTTATAATGAGACTTCTTATTTTTATTATTTTGTACTTTTTTAAACTGTATGTCATAGCCATGAAACCCTAATCAAACTTTGTTATCATTAAAACACTGAAAAAATTAAATTCTAACGTGTCCTTTGTCAACTTGCACTATTATGAAACTCGGTGGTATTCATCAACAATTTTAATTAGTTTATTGTCAGGAATTGGAGATAGTTTCCATCCAGTGGAGTGGGTTTGATGCATGTCTTGGTTTGAAACCACAATAGTTACGTAATAGTTTAACTTTTCATTTCTACTGTAAAACTATGATTTTAAAAAATCCCACAAAATGAATTAGACTGCACAATAAATCACCAAGTAATAATATTTTGTTTTTTTCATTTGTGCTACAAAAACATTTTGAAAAAGCAACTGGTCTGCTATACATGTTTTGGTACAGCCATACTTCAAACTTACAACTAGTAGTAGTATAGAAATAAAAAGTAACTATTATCAAATATTCCCTTTATATCAGTACAACCATTGGTAACAGTTGCTGTCAATGGAAAAAACACTACCTGTGACAAATTATGTAATTCTTTTGTTTGTCGATGTCTTTTACACAGAAATGAGATGATTTACAGCATCAGATAACATGCTGTTAGAAGATAAGTTTGTTTTTCAACAGTATGGTGGAGTTAACTATATCCATGTGACTTTATGTGAAAGAACTCTGTATCACAGGACTTTACAGGAAACTGTAGGTACTAGTAAATATCTTGACTTAACTATCAACCACCAAAGCAGTCTAAAGATGGTTCACACAGCTTGTCTGGTCTCAAGAATGAACAAAGTTTGCAACACTATAGAAGCTAGGAAGAGAAGAATCTATCATTACAACCCTCACAGGTAATGGATACCCAAGAGTCTTAATAAAAAAGTTAGACAAATGAATAACATGCTATGTAGACATTACACAGTGATCCTAACAGTGGACAGACAGATAAATAACACACTACATCAACCCAGCACAGTGATCCTAACAGTGGACAGATAAATAACACACTACATCAACCCAGCACAGTGATCCTAACAGTGGACAGATAAATAACATACATCAACCCAGCACAGTGATCTTAACAGTGGACAGATAAATAACATACATCAACCCAGCACAGTGATCCTAACAGTGGACCGATAAATAACACACTACATCAACCCAGCACAGTGATCCTAACAGTGGACAGATAAATAACACACTACATCAACCCAGCACAGTGATCCTAACAGTGGATAGATAAATAATATGTCACATCAACCCAGCACAGTGATCCTAACAGTGGATAGATAAATAATATGTCACATCAACCCAGCACAGTGATCCTAACAGTGGACAGATAAATAATGTCACATTAACCCAGCACAGTGATCCTAACAGTGGACAGATAAATAACATGTCACATTAACCCAGCACAGTGATCCTAACAGTGGACAGATAAATAATATGTCACATCAACCCAGCACAGTGATCCTAACAGTGGACAGATAAATAATATGTCACATTAACCCAGCACAGTGATCCTAACAGTGGACAGATAAATAACACACTACATCAACCCAGCACAGTGATCCTAACAGTGGACAGATAAATAATATGTCACATCAACCCAGCACAGTGATCCTAACAGTGGACAGATAAATAATATGTCACATCAACCCAGCACAGTGATCCTAACAGTGGACAGATAAATAATATGTCACATCAACCCAGCACAGTGATCCTAACAGTGGACAGATAAATAATATGTCACATCAACCCAGCACAGTAAACAGTGGACAGATAAATAATATGTCACATCAACCCAGCACAGTGATCCTAACAGTGGACAGATAAATAACATGTCACATCAACCCAGCACAGTGATCCTAACAGTGGACAGATAAATAATATGTCACATCAACCCAGCACAGTGATCCTAACAGTGGACAGATAAATAATATGTCACATCAACCCAGCACAGTGATCCTAACAGTGGACAGATAAATAATATGTCACATCAACCCAGCACAGTGATCCTAACAGTGGACAGATAAATAACACACCACATCAACCCAGCACAGTGATCCTAACAGTGGACAGATAAATAACACACTACATCAACCCAGCACAGTGATCCTAACAGTGGACAGATAAATAATATGTCACATCAACCCAGCACAGTGATCCTAACAGTGGATAGATAAATAATATGTCACATCAACCCAGCACAGTGATCTTAACAGTGGACAGATAAATAACACACTACATCAACCCAGCACAGTGATCCTAACAGTGGACCGATAAATAACACACTACATCAACCCAGCACAGTGATCCTAACAGTGGACAGATAAATAACACACTACATCAACCCAGCACAGTGATCCTAACAGTGGACAGATAAATAATATGTCACATCAACCCAGCACAGTGATCCTAACAGTGGATAGATAAATAATATGTCACATCAACCCAGCACAGTGATCCTAACAGTGGATAGATAAATAATATGTCACATCAACCCAGCACAGTGATCTTAACAGTGGACAGATAAATAACACACACATCAACCCAGCACAGTGATCCTAACAGTGGACAGATAAATAACACACTACATCAACCCAGCACAGTGATCCTAACAGTGGACAGATAAATAACACACTACATCAACCCAGCACAGTGATCCTAACAGTGGACAGATAAATAATATGTCACATCAACCCAGCACAGTGATCCTAACAGTGGATAGATAAATAATATGTCACATCAACCCAGCACAGTGATCCTAACAGTGGATAGATAAATAATATGTCACATCAACCCAGCACAGTGATCCTAACAGTGGATAGATAAATAATATGTCACATCAACCCAGCACAGTGATCCTAACAGTGGATAGATAAATAATATGTCACATCAACCCAGCACAGTGATCCTAACAGTGGACAGATAAATAACACACACATCAACCCAGCACAGTGATCCTAACAGTGGACAGATAAATAATATGTCACATCAACCCAGCACAGTGATCCTAACAGTGGACAGATAAATAATATGTCACATCAACCCAGCACAGTGATCCTAACAGTGGACAGATAAATAATATGTCACATCAATCCAGGACAGATAAATAATATGTCAGTGATCCTAACAGTGGACAGATAAATAATATGTCACATCAACCCAGCACAGTGATCCTAACAGTGGACAGATAAATAATATGTCACATCAACCCAGCACAGTGATCCTAACAGTGGACAGATAAATAACACACTACATCAACCCAGCACAGTGATCCTAACAGTGGACACATCAACCCAGCACAGTGATCCTAACAGTGGACAGATAAATAATATGTCACATCAACCCAGCACAGTGATCCTAACAGTGGACAGATAAATAACACACTACATCAACCCAGCACAGTGATCCTAACAGTGGACAGATAAATAACACACTACATCAACCCAGCACAGTGATCCTAACAGTGGACAGATAAATAATATGTCACATCAACCCAGCACAGTGATCCTAACAGTGGATAGATAAATAATATGTCACATCAACCCAGCACAGTGATCCTAACAGTGGACAGATAAATAATATGTCACATCAACCCAGCACAGTGATCCTAACAGTGGACAGATAAATAACACACTACATCAACCCAGCACAGTGATCCTAACAGTGGACAGATAAATAACACACTACATCAACCCAGCACAGTGATCCTAACAGTGGACAGATAAATAATATGTCACATCAACCCAGCACAGTGATCCTAACAGTGGATAGATAAATAATATGTCACATCAACCCAGCACAGTGATCCTAACAGTGGACAGATAAATAACACACTACATCAACCCAGCACAGTGATCCTAACAGTGGACATAAATAACCATCAACCCACAGCACAGTGATCCTAACAGTGGACAGATAAATAATATGTCACATCAACCCAGCACAGTGATCCTAACAGTGGACAGATAAATAATATGTCACATCAACCCAGCACAGTGATCCTAACAGTGGATAGATAAATAATATGTCACATCAACCCAGCACAGTGATCCTAACAGTGGATAGATAAATAATATGTCACATCAACCCAGCACAGTGATCCTAACAGTGGACAGATAAATAACACACTACATCAACCCAGCACAGTGATCCTAACAGTGGACAGATAAATAACACACTACATCAACCCAGCACAGTGATCCTAACAGTGGACAGATAAATAATATGTCACATCAACCCAGCACAGTGATCCTAACAGTGGATAGATAAATAATATGTCACATCAACCCAGCACAGTGATCTTAACAGTGGACAGATAAATAACACACTACATCAACCCAGCACAGTGATCCTAACAGTGGACAGATAAATAATATGTCACATCAACCCAGCACAGTGATCCTAACAGTGGACAGATAAATAATATGTCACATCAACCCAGCACAGTGATCCTAACAGTGGACAGATAAATAATACATGTCACATCAACCCAGCACAGTGATCCTAACAGTGGACAGATAAATAATATGTCACATCAACCCAGCACAGTGATCCTAACAGTGGACAGATAAATAACACACTACATCAACCCAGCACAGTGATCCTAACAGTGGACAGATAAATAATATGTCACATCAACCCAGCACAGTGATCCTAACAGTGGATAGATAAATAATATGTCACATCAACCCAGCACAGTGATCCTAACAGTGGACAGATAAATAATATGTCACATCAACCCAGCACAGTGATCCTAACAGTGGACAGATAAATAATATGTCACATCAACCCAGCACAGTGATCCTAACAGTGGACAGATAAATAACACACTACATCAACCCAGCACAGTGATCCTAACAGTGGACAGATAAATAATATGTCACATCAACCCAGCACAGTGATCCTAACAGTGGACAGATAAATAATATGTCACATCAACCCAGCACAGTGATCCTAACAGTGGACAGATAAATAACACACTACATCAACCCAGCACAGTGATCCTAACAGTGGACAGATAAATAATATGTCACATCAACCCAGCACAGTGATCCTAACAGTGGACAGATAAATAAACAGTGGACAGATAAATAATCACATCAACCCAGCACAGTGATCCTAACAGTGGACAGATAAATAATATGTCACATCAACCCAGCACAGTGATCCTAACAGTGGATAGATAAATAATATGTCACATCAACCCAGCACAGTGATCCTAACAGTGGATAGATAAATAATATGTCACATCAACCCAGCACAGTGATCCTAACAGTGGATAGATAAATAATATGTCACATCAACCCAGCACAGTGATCCTAACAGTGGACAGATAAATAACAGCACAGTGATCCTAACAGTGGACAGATAAATAACACACTACATCAACCCAGCACAGTGATCCTAACAGTGGACAGATAAATAACACACTACATCAATAAATAATATGTCACATCAACCCAGCACAGTGATCCTAGTGGACAGATAAATGATCCATAACCCAGTGGATCAGATAAATAATATGTCACATCAACCCAGCACAGTGATCCTAACAGTGGACAGATAAATAATATGTCACATCAACCCAGCACAGTGATCCTAACAGTGGACAGATAAATAACACACAGTACATCAACCCAGCACAGTGATCCTAACAGTGGACAGATAAATAATATGTCACATCAACCCAGCACAGTGATCCTAACAGTGGACAGATAAATAATATGTCACATCAACCCAGCACAGTGATCCTAACAGTGGATAGATAAATAATATGTCACATCAACCCAGCACAGTGATCCTAACAGTGGACAGATAAATAATATGTCACATCAACCCAGCACAGTGATCCTAACAGTGGACAGATAAATAACACACTACATCAACCCAGCACAGTGATCCTAACAGTGGACAGATAAATAATATGTCACATCAACCCAGCACAGTGATCCTAACAGTGGATAGATAAATAATATGTCACATCAACCCAGCACAGTGATCCTAACAGTGGACAGATAAATAATATGTCACATCAACCCAGCACAGTGATCCTAACAGTGGACAGATAAATAATACACTACATCAACCCAGCACAGTGATCCTAACAGTGGACAGATAAATAATATGTCACATCAACCCAGCACAGTGATCCTAACAGTGGACAGATAAATAATATGTCACATCAACCCAGCACAGTGATCCTAACAGTGGATAGATAAATAATATGTCACATCAACCCAGCACAGTGATCCTAACAGTGGACAGATAAATAATATGTCACATCAACCCAGCACAGTACATCAACATCAACCCAGCACAGTGATCCTAACAGTGGACAGATAAATAACACACTACATCAACCCAGCACAGTGATCCTAACAGTGGACAGATAAATAACACACTACATCAACCCAGCACAGTGATCCTAACAGTGGACAGATAAATAATATGTCACATCAACCCAGCACAGTGATCCTAACAGTGGAAGATAAATAATAGCACAGTGATCCTAACAGTGGATAAATAATATGTCACATCAACCCAGCACAGTGATCCTAACAGTGGATAGATAAATAATATGTCACATCAACCCAGCACAGTGATCCTAACAGTGGACAGATAAATAATATGTCACATCAACCCAGCACAGTGATCCTAACAGTGGACAGATAAATAATATGTCACATCAACCCAGCACAGTGATCCTAACAGTGGACAGATAAATAACACACTACATCAACCCAGCACAGTGATCCTAACAGTGGACAGATAAATAACACACTGACATCAACCCAGCACAGTGATCCTAACAGTGGACAGATAAATAATATGTCACATCAACCCAGCACAGTGATCCTAACAGTGGACAGATAAATAATATGTCACATCAACCCAGCACAGTGATCCTAACAGTGGACAGATAAATAACACACTACATCAACCCAGCACAGTGATCCTAACAGTGGACAGATAAATAATATGTCACATCAACCCAGCACAGTGATCCTAACAGTGGACAGATAAATAATATGTCACATCAACCCAGCACAGTGATCCTAACAGTGGACAGATAAATAATATGTCACATCAACCCAGCACAGTGATCCTAACAGTGGACAGATAAATAATATGTCACATCAACCCAGCACAGTGATCCTAACAGTGGACAGATAAATAACACACTACATCAACCCAGCACAGTGATCCTAACAGTGGACAGATAAATAATATGTCACATCAACCCAGCACAGTGATCCTAACAGTGGATACATCAACCCAGCACAGTGATCCTAACAGTAATATGTCACATCAACCCAGCACAGTGATCCTAACAGTGGACAGATAAATAATATGTCACATCAACCCAGCACAGTGATCCTAACAGTGGATCCTAGATAAATAATATGTCACATCAACCCAGCACAGTGATCCTAACAGTGGACAGATAAATAATATGTCACATCAACCCAGCACAGTGATCCTAACAGTGGACAGATAAATAATATGTCACATCAACCCAGCACAGTGATCCTAACAGTGGACAGATAAATAACACACTACATCAACCCAGCACAGTGATCCTAACAGTGGACAGATAAATAACATGTCACATCAACCCAGCACAGTGATCCTAACAGTGGACAGATAAATAATATGTCACATCAACCCAGCACAGTGATCCTAACAGTGGACAGATAAATAACACACTACATCAACCCAGCACAGTGATCCTAACAGTGGACAGATAAATAACACACTACATCAACCCAGCACAGTGATCCTAACAGTGGACAGATAAATAATATGTCACATCAACCCAGCACAGTGATCCTAACAGTGGACAGATAAATAATATGTCACATCAACCCAGCACAGTGATCCTAACAGTGGAGAGATAAATAATATGTCACATCAACCCAGCACAGTGATCCTAACAGTGGACAGATAAATAATATACATCAACCCAGCACAGTGATCCTAACAGTGGACAGATAAATAACACACTACATCAACCCAGCACAGTGATCCTAACAGTGGATAGATAAATAGCACAGTGATCCTAACAGTGGACACATCAACCCAGCACAGTGATCCTAACAGTGGATAGATAAATAATATGTCACATCAACCCAGCACAGTGATCCTAACAGTGGATAGATAAATAATATGTCACATCAACCCAGCACAGTGATCCTAACAGTGGACAGATAAATAATATGTCACATCAACCCAGCACAGTGATCCTAACAGTGGACAGATAAATAACACACTACATCAACCCAGCACAGTGATCCTAACAGTGGACAGATAAATAATACACTACATCAACCCAGCACAGTGATCCTAACAGTGGACAGTGATAAATAATAGATAAATAATATGTCACATCAACCCAGCACAGTGATCCTAACAGTGGACAGATAAATAACACACTACATCAACCCAGCACAGTGATCCTAACAGTAACATAAATAACACACTAAACAGATAAATAACACCCACATCAACCCAGCACAGTGATCCTAACAGTGGACAGATAAATAATATGTCACATCAACCCAGCACAGTGATCCTAACAGTGGACAGATAAATAATATGTCACATCAACCCAGCACAGTGATCCTAACAGTGGACAGATAAATAACACACTACATCAACCCAGCACAGTGATCCTAACAGTGGACAGATAAATAATACACTACATCAACCCAGCACAGTGATCCTAACAGTGGACAGATAAATAATATGTCACATCAACCCAGCACAGTGATCCTAACAGTGGACAGATAAATAATATGTCACATCAACCCAGCACAGTGATCCTAACAGTGGACAGATAAATAACACACTACATCAACCCAGCACAGTGATCCTAACAGTGGACAGATAAATAACACACTACATCAACCCAGCACAGTGATCCTAACAGTGGACAGATAAATAACACACTACATCAACCCAGCACAGTGATCCTAACAGTGGACAGATAAATAATATGTCACATCAACCCAGCACAGTGATCTTAACAGTGGACAGATAAATAACACACTACATCAACCCAGCACAGTGATCCTAACAGTGGACAGATAAATAATATGTCACATCAACCCAGCACAGTGATCCTAACAGTGGATAGATAAATAATATGTCACATCAACCCAGCACAGTGATCTTAACAGTGGACAGATAAATAACACACTACATCAACCCAGCACAGTGATCGTAACAGTGGACAGATAAATAACACACTACATCAACCCAGCACAGTGATCGTAACAGTGGACAGATAAATAACACACTACATCAACCCAGCACAGTGATCCTAACAGTGGACAGATAAATAATATGTCACATCAACCCAGCACAGTGATCCTCACAGTGGATAGATAAATAATATGTCACATCAACCCAGCACAGTGATCTTAACAGTGGACAGATAAATAACACACTACATCAACCCAGCACAGTGATTCTAACAGTGGACAGATAAATAATATGTCACATCAACCCAGCACAGTGATCCTAACAGTGGACAGATAAATAATATGTCACATCAACCCAGCACAGTGATCCTAACAGTGGATAGATAAATAATATGTCACATCAACCCAGTACAGTGATCCTAACAGTGGATAGATAAATAATATGTCACATCAACCCAGTACAGTGATCCTAACAGAGGACAGATAAATAACACACTACATCAACCCAGCACAGTGATCCTAACAGTGGACAGATAAATAATATGTCACATCAACCCAGCACAGTGATCCTAACAGTGTATAGATAAATAATATGTCACATCAACCCAGCACAGTGATCCTAACAGTGGACAGATAAAAAATATGTCACATCAACCCAGCACAGTGATCCTAACAGTGGAGAGATAAATAATATGTCTCATCAGCCCAGCACAGTGATCCTAACAGTGGACAGATAAATAACATGTCACATCAACCCAGCACAGTGATCCTAACAGTGGATAGATAAATAATATGTCACATCAACCCAGCACAGTGATCTTAACAGTGGACAGATAAATAACACACTACATCAACCCAGCACAGTGATCTTAACAGTGGACAGATAAATAACACACTACATCAACCCAGCACAGTGATCCTAACAGTGGACCGATAAATAACACACTACATCAACCCAGCACAGTGATCCTAACAGTGGACAGATAAATAACACACTACATCAACCCAACACAGTGATCCTAACAGTGGACAGATAAATAACACACCACATCAACCCAGCACAGTGATCCTAACAGTAGACAGATAAATAACACACTACATCAACCCAGCACAGTGATCGTAACAGTGGACAGATAAATAATATGTCACATCAACCCAGCACAGTGATCCTAACAGTGGATAGATAAATAATATGTCACATCAACCCAGCACAGTGATCCTAACAGTGGATAGATAAATAATATGTCACATCAACCCAGCACAGTGATCTTAACAGTGGACAGATAAATAACACACTACATCAACCCAGCACAGTGATCCTAACAGTGGATAGATAAATAACACACTACATCAACCCAGCACAGTGATCCTAACAGTGGACTGATAAATAACACACTACATCAACCCAGCACAGTGATCCTAACAGTGGACAGATAAATAACACACTACATCAACCCAGCACAGTGATCCCAACAGTGGACAGATAAATAATATGTCACATCAACCCAGCACAGTGATCCTAACAGTGGATAGATAAATAATGTCACATCAACCCAGTACAGTGATCCTAACAGTGGATAGATAAATAATATGTCACATCAACCCAGCACAGTGATCCTAACAGTGGATAGATAAATAATATGTCACATCAACCCAGCACAGTGATCTTAACAGTGGACAGATAAATAACACACTACATCAACCCAGCACAGTGATCCTAACAGTGGATAGATAAATAACACACTACATCAACCCAGCACAGTGATCCTAACAGTGGACCGATAAATAACACACTACATTAACCCAGCACAGTGATCCTAACAGTGGACAGATAAATAACACACTACATCAACCCAGCACAGTGATCCTAACAGTGGACAGATAACTAATATGTCACATCATCCCAGCACAGTGATCTTAACAGTGGATAGATAAATAATATGTCACATCAACCCAGCACAGTGATCTTAACAGTGGACAGATAAATAACACACTGCATCAACCCAGCACAGTGATCCTAACAGTGGATAGATAAATAACACACTACATCAACCCAGCACAGTGATCCTAACAGTGGACAGATAAATAACACACTACATCAACCCAGCACAGTGATCCTAACAGTGGACAGATAAATAACACACTACATCAACCCAGCACAGTGATCCTAACAGTGGACAGATAAATAACACACTACATCAACCCAGCACAGTGATCCTAACAGTGGACAGATAAATAACACACTACATCAACCCAGCACACTGATCCTAACAGTGGATAGATAAATAACACACTACATCAACCCAGCACATAACACACTACATCAACCCAGCACAGTGATCCTAACAGTGGACCGATAAATAACACACTACATCAACCCAGCACAGTGATCCTAACAGTGGACCGATAAATAACACACTACATCAACCCAGCACAGTGATCCTAACAGTGGACAGATAAATAACACACTACATCAACCCAGCACAGTGATCCCAACAGTGGACAGATAAATAATATGTCACATCAACCCAGCACAGTGATCTTAACAGTGGACAGATAAATAACACACTACATCAACCCAGCACAGTGATCCTAACAGTGGATAGATAAATAATATGTCACATCAACCCAGCACAGTGATCTTAACAGTGGACAGATAAATAACACACTACATCAACCCAGCACAGTGATCCTAACAGTGGATAGATAAATAACACACTACATCAACCCAGCACAGTGATCCTAACAGTGGACAGATAAATAACACACTACATCAACCCAGCACAGTGATCCTGACAGTGGATAGATAAATAATATGTCACATCAACCCAGCACAGTGATCCTAACAGTGGACAGATAAATAACACACTACATCAACCCAGCACAGTGATCCAAACAGTGGACCGATAAATAACACACTACATCAACCCAGCACAGTGATCCTAACAGTGGACAGATAAATAATATGTCACATCAACCCAGCACAGTGATCCTAACAATGGACAGATAAATAATATGTCACATCAACCCAGCACAGTGATCCTAACAGTGGACAGATAAATAACACACTACATCAACCCAGCACAGTGATCATAACAGTGGACAGATAAATAACACACTACATCAACCCAGCACAGTGATCCTAACAGTGGACAGATAAATAACACACTACATCAACCCAGCACACTGATCCTAACAGTGGACAGATAAATAACACACTACATCAACCCAGGACAGTGATCCTAACAGTGGATAGATAAATAATATGTCACATCAACCCAGCACAGTGATCTTAACAGTGGACAGATAAATAACATACTACATCTACCCAGCACAGTGATCCTAACAGTGGATAGATAAATAATATGTCACATCAACCCAGCACAGTGATCTTAACAGTGGAGGTGTTCATATAAATAAATAAACTACTAGTATCTTCATCATGGGGACAAAGGCTTTAAATCTTTGCCACTACCATAGAAGTATTCCTTCTTATGACTTTCCTGAATATGGCAGCTAATTAGCAATTGAAATACACAATAAAAACTGTTTAGTAATTAGTACCTAGTACTAAATATAATTCATACAAAATCAATAATTACTTTATCGATTCACATATAAGAAAGACGTTGTGAAATTTAAATAATGTCCAATTAAAAATGATTAAACTTCCACAATATAAGTCGTTTTATCTTGTGGTACTTGTACAGGTGACAACTAATATCTGATCCTTTCAAGTTTGTTTTCAGTTCTTCCATAATTCCCAGAATCTCGTAAGTAAATACTTCTATCAGATGTTTGTTTCATTAAAGAAAGTGAGTCAAGAATGTCTTATCACTCTTGTAAAACTTAGTATTTAATCAATTTTATGTATTTTTCATTAGATTATTATGTTTCTTACTTAGTAGTTTGTGTGATATTACACAACAAATGGACAATTTTCTATTACCTTTCTTTCCTAACACTATACTGCAAATAAAGATATACATTTTTTATCAGTCCAACTGTAGTGTAATATAAATCACCAATCAACACATGCTTCCTCAACATTAAACACAATTCAGATAAACCAATATTACTTCAAATTATTCAATATAACACATTATCTAAATGAAATTATTTATACTTTTGTGATATAACTATTTTCTATAAAATCAGACACCTCAGAAAATTAATTCATTTGTGAGTTGTACTTAATGCACACTGTGCTAAATTTGTCTTAGAGTTGCTTATTCTACAAATTGCAAACACAGCAATTCAAGCTTTTGTAAAAAAGTGAACTTTTATCTTCAAAAATGAATTGTTCAGTGTTTTCTTAGGATAGCAGAATACATTAAATATCTAGAAATTCATCTGAAGATACAAATACATTTACACAAGTCTGTCACTGCACTTGTATTGTAATGTCTATTTTTCTTAACCCTAACACTCTAAAAACTGGGTTTAAAAAAGTTATGTGATCATGAAGAAGAAGTTACATAAGTGAAATACACAATGGACGGTTAGCATGAGGTCTGATAATAATTTCCTTTAATACAAGGGTGTTGTAGAAATAAATAGTAGCTTTTTGTCTATCATAAGACATCAACCATTAATCCAGTCACATCCATCGATTTGTTTTGGTGATCCCACACTGTAGCCCAGTTTCTTCATATTCTTGGTTACTATATTGAAGGTCACATTGACATAACCTTGTGATCGAACTCGAGTCACTGAAAGAAAAACATGTTGTTGACTACTTATAAACACAGTCCATTCTTTAGTTTAAGAACAAATATGACTATTAGATTTCTGAAAAAAAAATTGGAATATACTGTGATAATGAACAACTTAATTACTATGTCACGAAGCAAACCTACATTTAATATTCACCATTAATACTGTTACCTACCCTCCCCAGTTACTGTGTCACGAAGCAAACCTACATTTAATATTCACCATTAATACTGTTACCTACCCTCCCCATTTACTGTGTCACAACGCAAACCTACATTTAATATTCACCATTAATACTGTTACCTACCCTCCCCATTTACTGTGTCACGACGCAAGCCTACATTTAATATTCACCATTAATACTGTTACCTACCCTCCCCATTTACTGTGTCACGAAGCAAACCTACATTTAATATTCACCATTAATACTGTTACCTACCCTCCCCAGTTACTATGTCATGAAGCAAACCTACATTTAATATTCACCATTAATACTGTTACCTACCCTCCCCAGTTACTGTGTCACGAAGCAAACCTACATTTAATATTCACCATTAATACTGTTACCTACCCTCCCCAGTTACCAGTGGAATCAAACATTTCTACACAATGTCAAGATGTAGGTCTGATACCCATCATTCGACCATGACTTTATATCAGCTGTAGTTGTCACATGGTCTGCCAGTTTGCTCATTAAGAAACTCCTGAACATTCTACAACTGTACTACACAGACACACGTTCTACACTTGCATGTGTGTATTTGTTCTTACATCCAAATTACACCACTAATATACCAATAATCAGGTCAAATCTATATTTAGCACATATTAATTTGGTAATTGCTTGTATATAACTCTTTATCACCATTAAATGCAGTTCAAAATGACACTATGTATAATTTCAAAAAACGCGATGTTCATATTCATAACCTATCACTTTCTTGGTCCTTAAAAATAGCTAACAGCCAAGTCCTCATAACAGCTCTTCTTAAACCTAATCACTTCTTACACACAGATTTAAGACCCTTTATAATGTAACTAATTAAAAATTGACCATATTTTCTTTACTGATTTAGTTAACATTTTAAAAACTTTGTGTAAACATTATTTCTTTGTAGATTTTCAGACCAAAATTCACAAAGTAACTAAGTACAAGCTCTTCCAACCTTAGATGTAAACTTTAGTAGATATGTTACAAAGTAAAATTACACCATCTCTTACTCATAACATGTCCAGATTAATTATATAAAAATATCAGTATCTCTTTCATTGCCTTTGGAAAGTAATTAAGTACACAAATTTACCATCTTTACCCTTGTCTTGATATGCATTTAAATACACAAACTCACCGTCTCTTCCCTCAACTTCAAGCATTTAAAGTACACAAACTCACTGTCTCTTCCCTAAACTTCAGCAAGCATTTAAGTACACAAACTCACTGTCTCTTCCCTCAACTTCAGCAAGCATTTAAATACATAAACTCACTGTCTCTTCTCTCAACTTCAGTGAGCATTTAAATACACAAACTCAGTCTCTTCCCTCAACTTCAGCAAGCATTTAAATATACAAACTCACTGTCTCTTCTCTCAACTTCAGTGAGCATTTAAATACACAAACTCAGTCTCTTCCCCCAACTTCAGCAAGCATTTAAATATACAAACTCACTGTCTCTTCCCTCAACTTCAGCAAGCATTTAAATATACAAACTCACTGTCTCTTCCCTCAACTTCAGTGAGCATTTAAATACACAAACTCACTGTCTCTTCCCTCAACTTAAGCAAGCATTTAAATACACAAACTCATCGTCTCTTCCCTCAACTTCAGCGAGCATTTAAAGTATACAAACTCACTGTCTCTTCCCTCAACTTAAGCAAGCATTTAAATACACAATCTCGCCGTCTCTTCCCTCAACTTCAGTGAGCATTTAAAGTACACAAACTCACTGTCTCTTCCCTCAACTTGAGCAAGCATTTAAGTACATAAACTCACCATTGCTTCCCTCAACTTCAGCAAGTATTTAAGCACATTTACTGAAATCTCTTTTCTTGCCTTGAAAAAATAATGAAGTATAAAACTCACCATCTCTTCCCTCGCCTTGTGCAACTACTCTTGGATTAACAAACTCTGGACGCCTACCAATCAGCCAACTACTAAACTTTTGTAGAAGTGATGATGATTCAGGCACAAACATTGGAATACGTCTACGATGACTACAATTGTAAATAAAACTTATCAGTAAACACTATCACAGTCCTCAAAATAAGCAATAAAACTGAATGACTGTGTACAACACAAAGCCCAATGTACACTACAGTTGGGCAATTAGTGGAATTTGTTAATTAATTAAGTAATTGATGGGATGGCTAAAAGAGAAAACAGCTACAAATTGGACTTCAATACCTGTGGTGTCCAGACCACAGACAGCCCTTTGTGTAGTTTTGCACTTAACAACAAACATAATAGCAATATTTGAATTACTTGAATAGTTAGAATACTTTAAAATACTAATAATTGGAAAAAACCTGTTGCTGATTAATTATTTTCATCATACCAATAGATTTAATTATAATTTTAGTTACTGGATAGTTAAAGAGAGTCATAATAATAAAAACAAATTTCAACTGATTACTTTATGACACTAATAAATTCATTCAGTGTAGTAATTAGTAACACAAACTGGTTATTTTCACGACATAATTGATTTAACAGTAACATCAGTTGTTATTTTCTTGTGATATTGATCAACATTAACTCATTTCATAGATAATCAGTTACTTTGATAAACTGAGTTAATAACTAAGCTGTAGTGTCAATAGTTCAAAATAAACATCAGTTATGTAAACTGACATCAGCTAATCTTATCCATGCATAAAAGAACCTACACAGACTGTAGCTGTACTAAGAAAAAAATTGGTACCCAAGTAGGGAAATCACACTACATTCAGAACAGATAAGTTCTTCATATCAAGGATGAAACAGAAGATAAGTAATCGTCATTATATGCCAGCCTCAACCAGATAGCTAAGGTTCCACTACTTGAGGTTCGAATTAAGGGATCTTGGTCCATTTACCCCATATGTTGGTACACACACAATGAGAAAGTAAGGAAAAGGGCAAATTTTCTCCTTCACATGAAGAAGTTCAAAATACAACATATTCAACCAAAGGAACAAAGCATTGTGGGTATTCATACTTACTCATCAACCAAGTAAGCAAGCAGCATTCCACTTACCCCTGAGGAAGATGAACCAAGTAAACAAGCAGCATTCCACTTACCCCTGTGGAAGATATTGAACAACTGTGCTTAACCAGGATGTGACTACTCTGGGTTCATCAGAATTACGAGGTAATAGTGAACTGCCTTCCACGAACAATATCTAAACCGATATTGATAAAATAAAAGCCCAACACATACCCCAACCAGATATCTCAGTGTCAAACCTGAATTGGTACCATGAGTAGGCTCTCAACAGAGGCTGATAAAGCTTCTACCTACATATGAGAAAAATATCCAGAGAACTAGGCAGGAGGGCCCATATCTTCATACTCTTCTCCAAGAGTGGAGAAAAAATGCTCAAACACTCTGAAGGAAAAGCTCTTGTCCACCACCCCAGTGACTAGAAACTAAGTTTGGTAAGAGCTCCCTGGCTCCATAAGTGGGAGAGTCTTGAGAAATAGTGCTATGGAAACAGTGCAATAGATGTACCAAGTTCCCTGAGTTTCTGAAGGCAAACTGACCCCAATTTATTCAATCCAATGGTCAGAAGGGATGAGCAGGATCCCCTCTATCTTTACTCGCGACAGCCCATGAGTGGCAGTCAAGCACAGTATGGTAATACCATCTGATGAACTCATTGGTGGTTTTATGGAACATTTAATTTCTACAGAGCCTGTTGCAACCAATAATAACAACAGTGAAATAACAGTTGCTAGTGCAGCAGAATTGGTTTGATAAAAGCTCACTTGTCTAGGCAACACTCACCAGGGACTGGGATCCTGTGAGAACATAGTAAGAAATCCTGAAAGGTAGAAATAAAAATACTCCCTCCTCTAAATAATCTAGAAGAAATAGTTAAGATACCTACAGAGGGTAAGCCGAAACATTCTGATGAAGAGACTGTCAAATCAAACAATATGAGATAAAAGTGTTAAGAAGGTCCATCTGCACAATGACCATTAGCAAGCAATTTCACCAGGCTGCTAAAGATACATAAAAGAGAAATCTGATTATATGCAATCCCTGGAAGATATCTCACCTTTAAAGAGAGCTCTGAATAAAGCACAGTGGGAGGAAGAAGGCAAGTAAGAGTGGCATCCTATTCTATAGCATTGAGCAGGATGGGAAACAGCTGAGCCCAACAGAAATTAAAAGTAACAAATACCCAGATTGATGACATATGAAATTGAAGCAAGAGTAGATGTCACAGTCTCAGAATGGAAGCCTGCCTGGATTGTATCTGAACGTAGAATCAGGTTGTGATGGTCTAACAATTGATGAGACAGTGCCAACAGTAACCAGTTATCTGTGAAATGCTGTAGGGTACAGTACAATGGAATGAAGGTGATGAAAATTTTAAAAAATATTAATAAGACACAGCAGAACCCATGTTAGGCCTATGTAAATCTGAAGGAAAAAAACTTGGAACTGTAACTGTAATACGTGACCCTTATGCATAACAAAGGCTGATAGTGGTAGAACTCTTATCACCAAGGTAAAGGGCAGACAGGAGTTGACTATAAATCAGGATGGATATCTACAATCCCAATACAAAAAATAAAATCAACACAGATTGAGGAATGAGTAACTTTTAATCTTGGAGAACCTAAGCATTGATGTAGACAACAAAGATCAATGACTGAACACCAATCTCCGTTCTTCACAGGCCCAACAACAAAGGTTAATGCAAACTTTAAAAAACTGGCCCAACTCTTTCATTTGCCCCTTTCCCAGACCAACTCTAGATGAACTACAGGAAATGGAAACCCTACAAGCTGGGTGGATAATAGTGGATTAATTGTCACCCATGGACCTGCAGAGCTCCTGGGCCCATGGTGAAGGTTACCACACATCCAGAAATTCTCAGAACCTAACATCCACAGTCCCTGAAGGTATAAAATAATTGTTGATGTTGCTGGTAATCTAGTTAAGCAGTGGATACCTTGAACAAAGACAGAATATATTCTGAGTACCATTATACCGAAGGGACGATCTTAGTCAATGAATGTGATGAAACACTATGGCCTATGTTGAAGCAAATATGACATTCTGAGAACAACCGAGAAGAATCTGCATGCTAAGAACAGATTCAACTCACAAGCCAATGACATTTGAAATTCCAATAACAACTGAGAAGAATGTAGATGCTGAATGTGCATGCTGACAATGAATCCACTTCATCTTCATTTAAACTGGTGATTCTGAGAGTCTTTCAACAAAATCAAGTGAAACAAAATGTTGAATTTGAGTTTTAAGTCTGTAGACTTACTCTATCCTATCAGGGGACACAGATCTAAACAGGTTGGTTGGTTGATTTAGTGTTTTATGGCACAAAGCAGTTAGGCTATCTGCGCCAAACGTCCGGTAAAAAGGTAAAAGTAAATGTAGTAAAATTCATAAAAGGAAATGAAGGTAAAACAAAACAGCATTGAAAAACATAAATAGCATAAAACCAATGTTTTTAACTTCTACAAAGTTAAGAGAGAAACCAGTGTAAAAAAAGTTATAAAAGACTTTCCATAGCATAATGGTAATGATCATAACCCACCAGGAAGACTAACAGGTAAGTACAAGAACCACTGTTAGTCACATGACGTTGGCTTTTCCAGTCCCGGTTCTGAGTTATGTGTCATTACAGCCATTATCAAAAGGTAAATTAATAAAAGTGTTAAAAGACATGCAGCAAATTGTAATAACAACTCGTCAGGACGACTAATGGGTAGTTTAAAAACCAGCGTCAGTCACCTGAAGTTGGCCTTTCCAGTCCTGGTGTCGAGTTACTTAATGTTCTGGCCATTTTCTAATTTCAAATCAAACTAGAGAGATTGAGACTCTTAAAAGGGAACCACAATAAAAAAGGTTTAATGAAGAAATATAAAACACTTAAATGACATTAACAAGATAAATGGCCATTAAAAAACTAAAAACTTTATCAAGGTAGAAAGTGTCACCATCTCCAATAACACTGTCCAATGTTACAGACAAACCCTGGGACAGAACATGTTTAAAATAGTGCCGTCGTTGAGAGTTGTAACGATGGCAAGAAAGTAAAATGTGGCTTACAGTGATTTGAGTGTTACACAAACTACACACTGGTGCAACAGTTCCAGATAAAAGAAAACGATGAGTTAAAAAATGTGACCAATGCATAGTCTAGTTAGAACAACTTCCTCTTTCTGATCCTTATGGAAGCAAGATGGCCAAAGTACAATATAGGGTTTTATGTGGAAAAGCTTGTTTTCACATTGCTCACTCCCAAGTTGACTGTCAGCTGGCACGGAGCCAAGCCTTGAATACAGGACCATAGTCCATGTATGGAATAGGCACAATGGTGATAGTGCCAGAGGAGATAGATTTAGCTGCCGTGTCTGCAAGCTCATTCCCACAAATACCACTGTGCCTGGTATCCAGAAAAACTGGAGGGAAGTAGATGTTAATGAGAAATGGGCCAGTCGGTTTTGAATATCAGCGAGAACAGGGTGTAAACCATCATGAAGTGATTCCAGGGCCAGTAGAGAACTAAGCAAATCAGTATAAATAATGCAGTTTGAGTACTGCTTAGCTTTAATATGATTCAGGGCAAAAGAAATGCTGTATAGTTCAGCAGTGAACACAGAAGCTGTAGAGGGGATTCTGTGCACAACCACCGAACCGGAACAAACCATAGCAGAGCACACAGAGTCACCTGATTTGGAACCATCCGTATAAATTGGAATGGAAAGATTGTTCATTGAATAAAAGACGATACTTCCAATCGGGTGTATCTGCTTTTCTCAGATGACTTAAAGAAAGGTCACATTTGGGGACTGTAATCAGCCATGGTGAAATGGGCTGACCAGTGGATTCTGCAATGTTATCCAAGGACAGACCCAATTCATCCAATTGCACCTGGATGAGAAGGCCAAAAGGAGCAAAGGTAGATCATCTGTTCTGAAAAAATATGGCCCACCGAGAAAGAAAAACAACTCCAGGTGGGATGCTTTGGTAAGGAATGAAGTTTCAAAGAATATAATAAAATAAATAAAGACAGTTGCAAATGGCGAAGATGCAAAGAAGGTTCATGAGATTCTACATATAAGCTCTGAACTGGGGAAGTGCGGAAAGCCCCAGAGCAGAGTTGAAGTCCTTGGTGATGAATGGGGTCTAACATCTTTAAGACCAAGGATCTGGCAGAGCCATAGACCATTGATCCATACTCGAGTTTAGATCGAATAAGAGCACGATATATTTTTAACATCGAACATGGATCCGCTCCTCGACTGGTGGTAGAGAGAACACGGAAGATGTTCAGTGCTCTTGTGCATTTGGCCCGTAGCAGCTTTCAGTGTGGTATAAAGGTTAGCTTACAGTCAAAGATAAGCCCCAAGAACTTGGTCTCAGGGACCATAGGCAGCAAAACTTCACCGATACGAAGTTCAGGATCAGGGTGAATACCCTGCTGGCTGCAAAAGTGCATGAAAACAGTTTTAGAGAGAGAGAAATTAAAGCCGTTCACTATGATCCACTTCAGTACACGATTGAGGGCAGTCTGTAGCTGATGCTCAATATATATCTCATGTTCGACAACCGACACGAGATGTGAAAGTCGTCAACATAGAGCCCGTTTGCAACAGTGAGAGGGAGTTGTTCAGTGATGGCATTAATCTTTATGCTGAAAAGTGTGACACTCAAAACACAGCCCTGAGGGACCCCAAGTTCCTGTAGAAAAGAATAGGAAGTGTTGAATCCATAAAAACTTGGAATCTCCTGTCCGTTAAACAATTTTTAATAAACATGGGTAAATGGCCACGCAACCCATATATATATATATATGGAGGTCTTGCAAAATGCCATACCTCCCTGTTGTGTCATAAGCCTTCTCAATGTCAAAGAATATTGATACAAGATGTTGTCGTTTGAGAAAGGCATCTCTGATTGAAGTTTCAAGTTGAATTAGGTGGTCCATGGTGGAGTGCTTTTGTTGGAACCCACACTGGGTGGGTGAGAGGAGGTTGTTTGATTCGAGGAACCAAACAAGACGAGTATTAACCATCCCTTTCTAAGGTCTTACACAGAGAGCTCATCAAAGTAACAGGACGGTAGTTTGAAGGAATCTTGGGATCTTTCCCAGGCTCAGAGAAAGGTAAGATAATAGCCCGGTGCCAGGCATTAGGAAAAACATTCTCCAGCCAAATCCGGTTAAAAAAAAATAGAAGAATATCAAGAGAAGCAGGAGAGAGATGGTGCAGCATCTTGTAGTGTACATCATCAGGTCCAACAGATGTACTGCCAGACCGATGAAGGTCCATTGTCAGTTCCACCAGTGTAAAGGGACAATTATAGTCAAAGAGACAGTTCAAAAGGAAAGAGGTGAATGCTCCACCAAAGTCTTGATGGCCAGGAAGGTGGAGGAACAAGCAGAAGTGCTAGATACCCAGCAAAAGCTTTCACCTAGAGTATAGGTGATGCTTCAGACATCAGCTACCTCTTGGCCATCATAGAGTAAGATCAAGAGGGGGACAAAATTGTAGAGCTCACTGACCTTTCAAACCCTGTCCCATATGTCCTTGGAACTGGTGGTAGAAGATATGCTAGTTGTGACCTTAATCCAAGATTCCTTCTGGCTTTGACATCTTACCCACCTAGCATGTGCATGGGCCCGCTGGAAAGCGATGTGGTTTGAAAGTGTAGGATATCTACGGAAAGTATCCCAGGCCTGTTTTTGAGCCTTCAGTGCCATGTGGCAGGCAGAACTCCACAACAGATGAAGATATAGTGGAAAACGTGTCGATGTTTTAGGAATAAGCAGCTGCTTGTATAATACAGTCAGTTACTGCTGCCACACAGTCGTCTATTGATTACTGACAGATGATGGCAGGATCAAGTTCTGCGAAAGCAGTGAAGTGGACTAGTCTGCCTGATAGAGCTTCCACCGGGGCACATAAGTAGGATGGCATCGACCATGGCCAGTATCTCTCAAAAGTATAGGAAAATGATCACTGCCCAGTGGATTATTGTCAACCCTTCATGAAAAATGGGAGAATAATGAAGGGGAGCAAACTGAGAGATCAATAGCAGTAAAGGACTGACTAGGTACATGAAAATAAGTGGAAGAACCAGTATTGAAAAGAGAAAGTTTGTGATCAGAGAGCATACGCTCTACAGAACGACCCCTCTTATCAATATTAGCACTTCCCCAGAGGGGATTATGTCCGTTGAAGTCCCCCAGAATAAGAAAGGGAAATGGCAACTGTTCAACGAGAGCATCAAGGTCTGATTGATCATATGTCTCTCCAGGTGACAGATAGAGAGAACAAACAATGATGGTATGACCCAAGGAAACACGGGTGGCTACGGGCTTCAAGGGTGTGTCAAGTGGTAAAGACAGAGTGGATACATGCTGATCACCCAAAATTGCCACCCTTCCATGCACTTATCCATCACACAGCCTGTCATTTCTGTACAAAGAACACTGCCAAAAGGTGACTGTATCAGCAGGTTTCAGAAATGTTTCCTGTAAGGGAAGACATACAAGATGGTAGGAAACAATCAGTGTTTTGATGCCATCCAGATTAGAACATAAACCTTGACAGTTCCGTTGTATCAAGGTGGCCATTTTTAATGACGCATAGGCAAAGTGGCTGGAGAACCCTTCTGTTTATGACCACGTCTTTTTTCCTTACTGTCCTTATTTGTGGGAGGTCTATTAATTGGGCAGGTCTTGGAAGGGGATTCCAGTGAGTGATGATGCAAATAAATGATTGTTTTGCATCTTGGTGTGGGAGAAAAAATGTATCTAAAGAAATGCCTGTATTTGAAACCAAAGAATGCAGATCTTGGGGTTTGTTGGAATGTCTGGGAGGAACAGAGCTGGGTGTAGAAGTCGATTCATCAACTTTTTTAACCATGGAGGTCCAAACACTTTTCATTTGTTTGGAGAATGATTCTCTTGAAGGCACTCCCACTGTAGTTGTGGAATGAAGTGCAGCAGCATATGTCCGATATGAAGAGGTGGACAGCAATTTCCGAGCCTCAGGATAACTAATGTTATGAGTCGTTTTCAGACGCTGTACCTCCTTTTCCTAGAACCATTTAGGGCAAGAACGAAAGTAGGAAGGGTGAGAACCATTACAGTTGACACAATATGGGTCCGTGTGACACTCATAAGCTATGTGGTCCTTGCCACCACAACGAGCACATGTCAGGGAACTACGACAGGACGTCTTTGAGTGGCCGAACATCTGACATTGGAAACATCGAAGAGGGTTTGGAATGTACAGCCATATCCTGCAATTTAGATAACCTGCCTTGATGGTGGCAGGTGCACGTGGTGATGTAAATGTCAAAACGAGGATATCTGTCGGCTGTGTAACTCCATCTTTGTGAGTGGAGATTGGCCTAACTGCAGAAACTTCTTGAGTGGAGAAACCAGCAAGAATCTCTGACTTGGGCATGTTCTTCAAATCCCTCTCAACAATAACTCCTCATGATGAATTCAAGGTAGCATGAGGGGTAACCTCAATAGGTATATTCCCATTTATCTTTGAATTGAAGTGGAGTTAACTGTGTTGGGATGTGGATGTTTCAACCAGTATGTCTCCAGATCGAAGCTTCTTTACTGACTTTGGAGAGCCAGCATTTCCCTCCAGTCCCTTCTTAATAAAAAATGGGGTCATTTGCCCTAAAGGTTTTTCTGAAAGAGAATGTAGGATGAGAAAATAAGGTACAACTTGTGGTACAGACGTTGAAGATTGCTGCTCAGAGTCTTCAAGACGTGGTCATTTACCTGTTGACTGTTTTTTTCACTATTTTATTTAAATTTTTATTCGGAGAATCCATAGGAAAAAAAAGAAAATTTCGGTGCCCACAGACCCCACCCACCATGGAGCCCTACGAGGGGAAGCACTACAATGTCAAACAATGAAACTGCAGCAATGCCAGGGTTTTTTGAGCACTATACCCAAACACCAGCACCAGACAATGTCCACAACACACCCGTTGAGAACTTCCAACATTGGTACTTGGTTGACTCTACCCCAAGTGGACCAGCCGACTGACCCAAGGGGGGCCACCCAAAGGCTGCCCGTCTACAGGAATTGAAGGCCAAAGTGGTGTGTTAGGGTTGGACCCCTCAACCACCAGGATCCTCTCCTCCCATTCATGGGTCGCTACGCACGGCAAACATGTGGTGGATGTTTAGATCCCAGAGGAGGTAACCTGAAAGAACAGAACCTTCCATGGGAGGTCCTCTCACCACGTACAGGAATCCATAACGAGGGGTTCTAAACAGGTGAACTACAAATTCCATTTTAGAACTGAAAATCAGAGAAACAGATGTGTTACTTGGAAGTCAGAAAAATATTCCTCCACCAAGGGACCTTTCCAGCATCAACTGCAATATCTTTGTATGGAGAAACAAAATTTGGTTCTACATCCAGCAATTAAGTTATATGGTCAAAAGTAGCCAAGAGAAATCCAAAAACACAACAAATTTGCATAACCAACAGACTAAAAACAAATCAAAGACACCAAAGTAGCCTCCTTTTTCATAGGTCATTTAAAGACGGTGTTGATTACTATTCATGGAAATTTTGTGAGGTAAAGTAAGTTGTTTTATTATATCAAAGCATCTTCAAGCTGTTTGCCACTAACACTCTAGGAAATTAAGTCCCAGACCTTAGAGCTGTGAGTCCATAAACCTGCTACTGTCTCAGGAAAAAGTATACCCAAAGTATGTCTAAGATGTCAGATATCACACTCAATTACAGCTTCACAGCCCTCCAAGGACCATCACAGATCTGAATGTACGTATGTCTTGATTTCACTACAAACAAGATCACTGACAATCAAAACACTGTTATACAGTGATAGATATCAAATACAGGATAGGAGAGACCTAATCTGCCTCCATGCCATAAATAATATCACCAGAATTCATACCATAATTGGCTTGCAAACCAGAACTAGAAAAAACATTTTCTTTTAAATTATCATGAATATCTAAAATTCAACTATAGATAACATAATAACATTCAAAGTGTTACTGAATAACAGTAGTCTTGAAAAAACTGTAAGTGATATTTTGTTGAGAATGAGTGATACAATTACCTGAATAAGGCACCAAGATAAAGGGCACATTGGCATAGGTGAAGAGTATAACAAGCCAATTATTGATTAGGGTAATTAACTGGAATATACAAGACTGGGGCAAGTGAGAAAAAATGAGATCAATATGTAGATGTGAGAAAAATAAACCTTGGCAGTCAAGTAATTGTTATAAGAGTCATTGGAAATAAGTGTATTTACCCTAATTGTAACACACAGTATGAACAATAATTATGAACAATTGCAATTCACCAACTTCATCCAGTTCATTCCATAAAAGCTGTTGTCAACCAATAAAAATATCACCTTGACCAAACTATGTCAGTCATATACCAATTTGTCTAAAGAACCATAGTATAAAGTAAAATACCTTGTTTGCACTGGATATGCTAGATGTAGTATGGTTGACATATAATTAACCAAACGTTTTCACTTTCACTAACATCAAATTTAATAATAAACCAGCTCTGTCAATAACTGTAGCTATACAGACCACCACTAAAACAATGAACAATATTACTGAATATTCTTGATGACAAGAAAACCACTTGAAATTAAAATGTATCTCAGAACGGCTGGTATGGGTATTAACACTTTTACTGATAAGGAGAGAACAACGTTTCAACGTTCCTAGGTCATCCTCAGGTTAAGAAAGAAAGAGTTTGAATGTGACTGTTGACGGACACGTCTTAGGGACAAGAGTATTTATATAAATGGGTGCCAGATTGTAGGGGGCATTGCAGGTGGATATTAGCTTATTAATTAGTAAAGGTATAGAGGTGCTCTTTTATACTGGTTTAATTTTGGTTTTAGTTCCTGTATAATTAGGGCTTCTTTGATTTTGCATTTGTTTATATTTGTTTCCCTACTTAGTATGTGGGTGTTTTCTAAGGTTATGTTGTGTTTATTTGATTTGCAGATGTTGCACTAATAAAAAATATCCCAGGGTTCAAGTTATAATGTAGGATATACCTTATTTTCATTTCAATTATTTTTATCTTCTTTACTTTAGAGAACAGTCATCTTCCCACAACTGTCTGCTGGCAGTGAAGGGTGATGTAGATGTGGAACGTTGTGGGCTTGAGCACCCACATCTCTCTCTCCTAATTTCTATTCTATATCTATTGCTACTCCTTTATTTTGCTTCCTTATGTGAAACTGGTGAATTGACATTAAGACTGACAGACAATGTATCCCAACCACAATGTGGGTCCTACTTCAGCAGTCACCTCCAAAGCCAAGGGCATATTTTATGTCCCACACTATAGCTTGTACTCTGGGATCTTTTTAATTAGTACAGTTTATTTTGTTTATTATTTTTTAATTTATTTTTGTTTTGGCTTCTTTTCAGGTTATAACAAACTAATATATCTAGTCAAAGGTTTGGATTTGCTGTTTTTAATGTAGTCCTTCCTTTTGACTTAGTTTACTTAACTTTATCAGTATTAATTTTCTCTAAACCATATATATATATATGTATATAACTTGCAACATAGACCACCATTACAAATAAAACAACAAACAATAATACTGAATATATAAACCAAATGCATAGACATTTTTCAAAGGAATACAAACAGTGTCATGAAAACTATTAATACATTACATCTAACTTTGAGAAGTACTCTTCCTTCATAATCAATATATTCTAGTTACAACACTTTTATGAATTTAGAGTAAAGGTTATTAGAAAGTAATGAAAGATTAAGAAGACATACTGTCCTGGGATTAGAGGGATGTGAACAGTTCCATAGCCTCTGACAACATCATTTCCAAATATATCAGGACCATAAACCGATATTACAATCTGTGGCCCTGTATAATATAAAGTGAGGGTTAATACAAAACTCCATTAAAAAGTTTATACAAAACAAATATTTGAAATTTATTATGAACACAACAATGCTAAACATCACTTACAAAAATCTAAAATGAAAACAAACTTAACATAAAAAAAGTAAGTTTTAAGGGTTTTTATGCTTATATAAAATGTGGATTCATGGGTAATAATGGTCCAATAAGAATCTTATATAAAATGTGGATTCATGGGTAATAATGGTCCAATCTATTGTGACACAAGCACTAGCGTGAAAGTGATTTTATTGTCTATGTTAATCTATTTCTTTAAATTTAAGAACACTTATAATGTTTAATATTTGCTAAAAATATTATTTTTATTTTCAATTTATTTTTACTACTGATAGCAACTAGATTAACTATGAATGTAACATTGTTACTTTTCAAATTATATTACACTTGATAAATTCCTTACTAAGAAATTTCAGCTGATAAGTTCTAAATATTGGGAAATTTCAAACAATCTCTTAATATTTGTTACATTCCCAACTATTGGGAGGTTTCAAATGACCTATTCACACTTGGTAAATTCCTGACTATGGAAAGATGTCAAATGATTTCTTAATTAACATGTTTCACTTTCTTGGACTGCTGACTTGAGGAAAAGCTACTATCATGCAGTTCCCACCACCAATTTTTACTTTTCTTCCTAAACTGTTGACTAGTAGGAAGGCAACAAAAAGCAAAATTAATATTTTGGAGAATTCTAGAGAAGAAAAGAATTAATTATGGAGACAGAAAAAAGGAACAATTTAAAAGGAATTGCACTAAAATTAGGAATGATGCAAGATAAATTTTATAGGATGCGTTTTACTTGTAACACAGCTACATTGGGGTATCTGCTGTGTCCACTGAAGGGAATCAAACCCGATTCCAAATCCATAGAGACTTACTGCTCTTCCATCAGGGGTTGGTTGGTTGCTTTGTCTTTTTATGATGCAAAGCAACTAGGCTATCTGCACCAAACATCCATTAAAAAGTTAAAATTAAAATTATTAAAATTCATAAAAGTAAATTAACGTAAAACAAAACAAAGATTAACTGTTGAATTAAAAACATAAATAACATTAATTTTTACATCTAGTTTAAAGCAGTAAAAGATGAAACTACAGTAATACACGTCTTAAGAAACTTTCTGTAGCATAATTGTAGTTATCATAACTCGCCAGGGTAAGTTCAAATATCAGCGTTAGTCACCTAAGTAGGCCTTTACAGTCCTGGTTTCGAGTTATTTGACGTTACGGTCATTTTCTAATTTCATATCGAACTAGTTGTAATTTGATTTGTAAAAAGGAATCATATTAAGAAAAGGTCTGATTTATGAACTAAAAATTTTAAAGGTCAATAGATTTTAAAAACTAAAATCACTTGTACGATGGACAGTGTCACCATTCCCAATGACACTGTCCATCATTATGGATAATCCTACGGGCAAACTATGTCTAAAATGGTGCCGTCATTGAGAGTCGTAATGATGACAAAACAGTAAAATGTAGCTTATTGTGTCCTGAGTGTCACACAGACAACTCACTAGTGTATTAGTCCCAGGTAAAACAAAATGATGAATTAAAATACTGTGACCAATGCATAGTCTAGTTAGGACAACTTCCTCTTTCCAATCCTTATGGAAAAAAGAAGGCCAAAGTCCAGTAGAGGGTTTTATTTGGAAAACCTTGTTTTAACATTGCTCACTCCAAGTTGACTGCCAACTGGCATGGAGATGAGCCTTGAATATAGAACCATAGTCCATGTATGGAACAGGCACAGCTCGTATATACCTCACATTTGACAACTGACACAAGACATGAAAGTTACTGACGTAGAGCCCATTTGCAAGAGTAAGAGGGAATTGTTCAGTGATGGCATTAATCCTTATAATGAAAAGTGTGACACTCAAAACACAGCCCTGAGGGACTCCAAGTTCCTGTAGAAAATAACGAGAAAAGTGTTGAGCCCACACAAACTTGGAATTGCCTGTCCATAAAAATTTTTTAATAAAAACGGACAAATTACTATGCAACCTATATAAGTGGAAGTCTCACATCCACGTAGTATCATAAGCCTTCTTAAGGTCAAAGAATATAGATACAAGATGTTGGTGTTTGAGAAAGATTGATGTTTCAAGTTGAATCAAGTGGTCCATGGTGGAGCGCTGTCATCAAAACCCACACTGGGTGGGCGAGAAAAGGTTGTTTGATTTGAGAAACCAAATAAGATGAACATTAACTATCCTCTCTAAGGCCTTAGAGAGACAGCTCATTAAAGCAACTGGATGGTACTTTGAAGGATTCTTATGACCAATTAATGCAATGAGGGTCCGTTTTACACTCACATGCATCGTGGTCCTTGTCACCGCAACAAGCATACATCAAGGAACCACGACATGATGTCTTAGAGTATCCAAACTGCTAACACTGGAAACATCTGATAGGGTTTGGAATACATGACTGTACCTTGCAATTAAAATAGCCTGCCTTGATGGTGGCAGGTGGCTGCAGTAATGTAAATGTTAAAAGGAGGACATTGGTTGGCATCATAATTACATGTTTGTGAGTGGAGATATACCTCACTGCAGAAATTCAATGGATGGAAATACCTGATTCGGGGATTTTCTTTAAATCCCTTTCAACAATGACTTCTCGTGATGAATTTAAATTTGCAAGGTGGGTAATCTCAGTGGGTATATCTCCAATCACCTTCGAACGTAAGAAGAGTTCACTGTGTTTAGACGTGGATGTTTCCACCGATATGTCACAAGAGCAAAGCTTTTTGACTGACTTTGGAGAACCAGCAAATCCCTTTAGTCCCTTCTGAATAAAAAAAGGGAGACATTGCCCAGAAGGTTTGTCTGAAAGATAATGTAATATAAGAAAATGAGGTACAACAGATGTTACAGATGTTAAAGATTGCTGCTCAGGATCTTCAAGACATGGTCATTTACCTATGGACTGTTTTTTATAATTTTATTTCAGTTTTTATTTGGGGGGATTCATAATAAAGGAAGAATGTTTCAGTGCCCACTGACCCCACCCACCATGGAGCTCTATGAGGGGATGCAATACAATGACAAACAAGGACATTGCAGCAATGCCAGGGTTACGTGAGCACTATACCCAAACACCAGCATCAGATACAGTGTCCACAACACCTGTTGAGAACATCCAAAACTGGTACTTGGTTGACCGTAGCCCAAGTAGACCAGCCAAATGACCATAGGCAGGCCACCCCAAGGCTGCCTGTCTACAGGAATTCAAGGCCAAAATGGTGTGCTGGGGTTGAACCCCTCAACCACCATGATCGTCTCCTCCCCTTCACGGGTCACTGCAAACAGCAAACTCATGAGTATATGATTAGATCCCACAGGAGGTAAAGTGAAAGGACAGAACCTTCCCTGGGAGGTCTCCTCACCACATGTAGAAACCCACATTGAAGGGTTCAGCAGGGGACATTTTACAGGATCTAAAGACCAAGTAGGGAGAACTTTAAGGAAAGCAGAAATAGTGTATAAACAAGAAGCGTGTTAGATGGTAGTTATGTGTTGTTACATACAAAAGTCAAAATATGACAGTATGTTGTGTGCTTATTACTTGTACATGTAAAATACTGCAAATTTGAATAAGATAATGGAGAAAATGTTTCATGTGCTCACAGCTAGTAGATATAGACAATGGAAGTTTACATACAATGACAAAGCAAATGCAAATACATTATTCTGCATGTATTAGTGTACAGGTTGTCCACTACACCATTCTGCATGTATTAGTGTACAGGTTGTCCACTACACCATTCTGCATGTATTAGTGTACAGGTTGTCCACTACACCATTCTGCATGTATTAGTATACAGGTTGTCCACTACACCATTCTGTATGTATTAGTGTACAGGTTGTCCACTACACCATTCTGCATGTATTAGTGTACAGGTTGTCCACTACACCATTCTGGGTGTATTAGTGTACAGGTTGTCCACTACACCATTCTGCATGTATTAGTGTACAGGTTGCCAATACACCATTCTGCATGTATTAGTGTACACCTGTTGTATTTCACTTTATTCTGTACAGATTTTCATGTACTGTTTGTTGTGATATCCTGCATATTTCCAACACTTCACAATTATTAATACAACACTGACACATATGTATTTGAAACCTTCACTTACATCCAAATGGATTTGTGCTTTTAAAAGTAATGTCTAATGGAAAATTCCACACAAACAGTTGCCTTTCATCTTGACTCTTTCTTGTAACTTGAGAAATTCCTTCCTCTATCCCCTGTATACAAATTAAAAATACAGTGTTAAAAGCATCCTTATCCACTCATTCTTACAGTAATAAAAACATTTAACTAAAAAGTATCTAACCAGTTTTATTTAGCAAAAACAAAATGATAAAAACTACATAATGTCAGAAATCTATACATAAAAAATAAATGTCTATAGTTATTGAAATGATTGAATAATCAGTTGGGTTATAACAAAGTAAACTGAATAGATAATCACAAATTACAAGACGTTTATACCGTATCTGCATAAATCCCAAAAAGTACAATACATCAAACAAAACTACATTAATGGTAAAAATCTGTCCTTTTGAACAAAAATGTACAAAGAACAATTGTAAATTTTTCTAACATTCATGAACAATCAATACTTACAGATGTCACAACCCAATCTTGTCCATGAACAAAACAAAACTTGCAATAAATATCATCCAATTCTGGGAACTGAAAATACATTTTACATACAAAAGATCAAAAACATTCCTGTTATACTAGTATAAACAACACGAAATCAAGAGAGAGATTGTAAAACAAAAACATTCCCCTTATGATTGTACAAACAAAACTATAATAGAAAGACTGTGAAACAAAAACATTCCTCTTATGCTTGTACAAACAAAACTATATCAAGAGAAATTGTAAAACAAAAACATTCCTCTTATGCTTGTACAAACAAAACTATATCAAGAGAAATTGTAAAACAAAAACATTCCTCTTATGCTTGTACAAACAAAACTATATCAAGAGAGATTGTAAAACAAAAACATTCCTCTTATGCTTGTACAAACAAAACTATATCAAGAGAGAGATTGTGAAACAAAAACATTCCTCTTATGCTTGTACAAACAAAACTATATCAAGAGAGAGATTGTGAAACAAAAACATTTCTCTTATGCTTGTACAAACAAAACTATATCAAGAGAGATTGTGAAACAAAACATTCCTCTTATGCTTGTACAAACAAAACTATATCAAGAGAGATTTGTAAAACAAAAACATTCCTCTTACACTTGTACAAACAAAACTATATCAAGAGAGATTGTAAAACAAAAACATTCCTCTTATGCTTGTACAAACAAAACTATATCAAGAGAGAGATTGTGAAACAAAAACATTCCTCTTATGCTTGTACAAACAAAACTATATAGAGGGATTGTAAAACAAAAACATTCCTCTTATGCATGTACAAACAAAACTATATCAAGAGAGAGATTGTGAAACAAAAACATTCCTCTTATGCTTGTACAAACAAAACTATATCAAGAGAGAGATTGTGAAACAAAAACATTCCTCTAATGCTTGTACAAACAAAACTATATCAAGAGAGATTGTAAAACAAAAACATTCCTCTTATGCTTGTACAAACAAAACTATATCAAGAGAGAGATTGTAAAACAAAAACATTCCTCTTATGCTTGTACAAACAAAACTATATCAAGAGAGATTGTGAAACAAAAACATTCCTCTTATGCTTGTACAAACAAAACTATATCAAGAGAGAGACTCTGAAACAAAAACATTCCTCTTATGCTTGCACAAACAAATCTATATAGAGAGGGATTGTTAAACAAAAATCATTCCTCTTACGATTGTACAAACAAAGCTATATAGAGAGGGATTGTTCAACAAAAATCATTCCTCTTATACTTGTACAAACAAAGCTATATAGAGAGGGATTGTTAAACAAACAACATTCCTCTTATGCTTGTACAAACAAAGCTATATAGAGAGGGATTGTTAAACAAAAAACATTCCTCTTATGCTTGCACAAACAAATCTATATAGAGAGGGATTGTTAAACAAAAATCATTCCTCTTATGATTGTACAAACAAAGCTATATAGAGAGGGACTGTTCAACAAAAAACATTCCTCTTATGCTTGCACAAACAAATCTATATAGAGAGGGATTGTTAAACAAAAATCATTCCTCTTACGATTGTACAAACAAAGCTATATAGAGAGGGATTGTTCAACAAAAAACATTCCTCTTATGCTTGCACAAACAAATCTATATAGAGAGGGATTGTTAAACAAAAATCATTCCTCTTACGATTGTACAAACAAAGCTATATAGAGAGGGATTGTTCAACAAAAAACATTCCTCTTATGCTTGCACAAACAAATCTATATAGAGAGGGATTGTTAAACAAAAATCATTCCTCTTATGATTGTACAAACAAAGCTATATAGAGAGGGACTGTTCAACAAAAACATTCCTCTTATGCTTGCACAAACAAATCTATATAGAGAGGGATTGTTAAACAAAAATCATTCCTCTTACGATTGTACAAACAAAGCTATATAGAGAGGGATTGTTCAACAAAAACATTCCTCTTATGCTTGCACAAACAAATCTATATAGAGAGGGATTGTTAAACAAAAATCATTCCTCTTACGATTGTACAAACAAAGCTATATAGAGAGGGACTGTTCAACAAAAAACATTCCTCTTATGCTTGCACAAACAAATCTATATAGAGAGGGATTGTTAAACAAAAATCATTCCTCTTACGATTGTACAAACAAAGCTATATAGAGAGGGATTGTTCAACAAAAAACATTCCTCTTATGCTTGCACAAACAAATCTATATAGAGAGGGATTGTTAAACAAAAATCATTCCTCTTACGATTGTACAAACAAAGCTATATAGAGAGGGATTGTTCAACAAAAAACATTCCTCTTATGCTTGCACAAACAAATCTATATAGAGAGGGATTGTTAAACAAAAATCATTCCTCTTACAATTGTACAAACAAAGCTATATAGAGAGGGATTGTTAAACAAAAATCATTCCTCTTACGATTGTACAAACAAAGCTATATAGAGAGGGATTGTTCAACAAAAAACATTCCTCTTATGCTTGCACAAACAAATCTATATAGAGAGGGATTGTTAAACAAAAATCATTCCTCTTACGATTGTACAAACAAAGCTATATAGAGAGGGATTGTTCAACAAAAAACATTCCTCTTATACTTGTACAAACAAAGCTATATAGAGAGGGATTGTTAAACAAAAAACATTCCTCTTATACTTGTACAAACAAAGCTATATAGAGAGGGATTGTTAAACAAAAAACATTCCTCTTATACTTGTACAAACAAAACTATACAGAGATTGTAAAACAAAAATATTCCTCTTATACTTGTACAAACAAAACTATACAGAGAAATTGTAAAACAAAAATATTATTCTTATACTTGTACAAACAAAACAAAATATATATTGAAATATTATGTAACAAAAATATTCCTTTTATATTTGTATAAACAATAATAACAGAAAGAGATTATAAAACAAAAATATCTTTTTAATTTTTACAAGTTTATAGTAATTTCTGATTATTATTTTTGACTTACTAAAAGAACAAAAAGTCCACCTCCAAACAAGCAATAATATTCACTTCTTTCCTATAAGATAAATATGTATACAAACTTATTAGGTGTTCTTGCTGAAAATTCAAAGAAAAAATAACTGACTGGTCCATAAGACTAGAAATTTTTTTGCCAATACATGTATTCTGTCACAAATGTCAGAAGGCAAACAAGGCTAACTGACCTCTGCACTCTCAATCTGTCCAGCAACCATCAACATAAAAACTGAATGTGTTTCCATAGTAATGCCATTCTTCATTAGTTTCTTTTCATTTCTAAATGAAATCAACATTGAAATATATGTTAGCTAATGATCTCACAAGTTCTCTAAAAATATCTTCTACAGTAAACAAAATATGAACAGTTCTCACCAATGAACTTTTATAACACTTGTAACAAATTAGTGTTCTCAGAACATCTACTAACACTATGATTTACTTCTGGAACATCTACTAACACTATGATTTACTTCTGGAACATCTACAAATCTATGGAAAACTATGGACTACAAAGCTACGAGTTACTTCTTGAACGCCTACAAAACTATAAATTACTTCTTGTACATTTTCTACAAAATATAAGGATTGAAAATCATCTATAGCAAACTTAGCCTAGCAACTTTTATAATACTTGTATCAAGTTAGTGTGTTTATGTTCTCTTCCTATCAACTTTTATATTACTTGTATCAAGTTAGTGTGTTTATGTTCTCTTCCTATCAACTTTTATATTACTTGTATCAAGTTAGTGTGTTTATGTTCTCTTCCTAGCAACTTTTATATTACTTGTATCAAGTTAATGTGTTTATGTTCTCTTCCTATCAACTTTTATATTACTTGTATCAAGTTAGTGTGTTTATGTTCTCTTCCTAGCAACTTTTATATTACTTGTATCAAGTTAGTGTGTCTATGTTCTCTTCCTAGCAACTTTTATAATACTTGTATCAAGTTAGTGTGTTTATGTTCTCTTCCTAGCAACTTTTATAATACTTGTATCAAGTTAGTGTGTTTATGTTCTCTTCCTAGCAACTTTTATAATACTTGTGTCAAGTTAGTGTGTTTATGTTCTCTTCCTAGCAACTTTTATAATACTTGTATCAAGTTAGTGTGTTTATGTTCTCTTCCTAGCAACTTTTATAATACTTGTATCAAGTTAGTGTGTTTATGTTCTCTTCCTAGCAACTTTTATATTACTTGTGTCAAGTTAGTGTGTTTATGTTCTCTTCCTAGCAACTTTTATAATACTTGTATCAAGTTAGTGTGTTTATGTTCTCTTCCTAGCAACTTTTATAATACTTGTATCAAGTTAGTGTGTTTATGTTCTCTTCCTAGCAACTTTTATAATACTTGTATCAAGTTAGTGTGTTTATGTTCTCTTCCTAGCAACTTTTATATTACTTGTGTCAAGTTAATGTGTTTATGTTCTCTTCCTAGCAACTTTTATAATACTTGTATCAAGTTAGTGTGTTTATGTTCTCTTCCTAGCAACTTTTATAATACTTGTATCAAGTTAGTGTGTTTATGTTCTCTTCCTAGCAACTTTTATAATACTTGTATCAAGTTAGTGTGTTTATGTTCTCTTCCTAGCAACTTTTATAATACTTGTATCAAGTTAGTGTGTTTATGTTCTCTTCCTAGCAACTTTTATAATACTTGTATCAAGTTAGTGTGTTTATGTTCTCTTCCTAGCAACTTTTATAATACTTGTATCAAGTTAGTGTGTTTATGTTCTCTTCCTACACAGTAAACAGTACAACTTAAGGGAAAAGCACACCAGCCAGTTAAGATCTTTTAACACCAGTTGACTGGTGAGATATCCTTCTTTACGTATAACAGTACGTAACATAAACACTCCAAACTGTTCAGTCTGCTACTGTGAAACTCAAATCTGTTTTGAATGACAACAGTTAGAATATCTTTACTTGAAACTTTTGCCCTGGAACTTAGTCCTGTTATGTATGATGTGTGTCTGACCCTGGAACTTAGTCTTGTTATTTATGATGTGTGTCTGACCCTGGAACTTAGACTTGTTATGTATGATGTGTGTCTGATCTCTTGATGATGTTAATTATTTTACTGGTTCACTCCAAGAATGTACAGTATCAGCAAACTTATTACATAATAACACCCTAAATTACTCCAAGCTTATAGTATGAGACATGTTGTAATTAAATAAATAATCCATAACCAAGCATATAGTCTGAGATGAAGAGTGTGTGTAGTAGATGGTGCCAGTGTTGCTAAAATGTTTCTTTTATATGTGCAGATGTGATAAATACACATTAGCATCTATGTTTATGAATTTATCATGACACTGCAGTGACGTGAAACTATACCCCAAAACAAAAAAATTGTGTCAATTTTTACAAAGACTTATGCATATCCACTTATCCCTAGAAAATTGTGTTAATTTTTACAAAGACTTATGCATATCCACTTATCCCTAGAAAATTGTGTCAATTTTTACAAAGACTTATGCATATCCACTTATCCCTAGAAAATTGTGTCAATTTTTACAACGACTTATGCATATCCATTCATCCCTAGAAAATTGTGTCAATTTTTACAAAGACTTATGCATATCCACTTATCCCTAGAAAATTGTGTCAATTTTTACAAAGACTTATGCATATCCATTCATCCCTAGAAAGTTGTGTTAATTTTTACAAAGACTTATGCATATCCATTCATCCCTAGAAAGTTGTGTTAATTTTTACAAAGACTTATGCATATCCATTCATCCCTAGAAAATTGTGTCAATTTTTACAAAGTCTTATGCATATCCACTTATCCCTAGAAAATTGTGTCAATTTTTACAAAGACTTATGCATATCCACTCATCCCTAGAAAATTGTGTTAATTTTTACAAAGACTTATGCATATCCACTTATCCCTTTATATTTGTATTTTTGAGGCGAGTATCTCTTGAATCAGAATCTTCACACAAAAAAACTAATAAAGTTGATGGTATGTCAATAAAGGAAGAATTTTAAAAGGTTCCCATGTGTTCAAAACAACAGCACAAAGTATGATCAACATCTTTAGTTATGAAGTTGCGATCATCGAGGGCCTTCTGAAAGCATCAGTTATGGGGCAGGACTGATCAAATCATCGAGGGCCTTCTGAAAGCATCAGTTATGGGGCAGGACTAATCAAATCATCGAGGGCCTTCTGAAAGCATCAGTTATGGGGCAGGACTGATCAAATCATTGAGGGCCTTCTGAAAGCATCAGTTATGGGGCAGGACTGATCAAATTCATTCATTTATCATTGATAGACTAGTGAATGAAACAATAATCTTCCCCAAAGTGAAGAAGAAGGCATTTGAGTCCCTCTACGACGTGAGTGTTACAACAGAAGAGCAAAAACCATACAAGTCAATGTAGTCAGGACAAGACATCAATCTGAATAATTTATTGCAAAAGAAGGTCAGTCCAGTGCTTTTATCATTGACAAACATAGATATGAGCTAGAGATCTACAAACAAATCACAGCTAGCATAACTTTTAGAAGATGGAAATATTGAAAGATCCTTGCCAGATACACAATTATAGATGGGATGGCTCTTGTTTATGCTCTTGGGAACAGAGCTGTCGAGAGCCATTACAGGCCCCAGGGCAGCAAGCATTAAGGGGTCCCCCCCACACCAAGTCACAGGGCATTATATATAGGATCTCCTCCTGGGCCCCAGGGCACTGGCCGCCCCCTGACACCTCTTGCCAGACCTGCATGGAAAACCAAATGGGGTGAAAAACTTTGGACACAATTACACCAGCTATGACAAACAACTTTAAAGGAATTTGTGTTTGAGTTGGTACAGTGTTTAATTGATATAATCCAATGTCTATAAAATCTGAAACTAGAACAAAATATTGCAGAGGTTGTCAACCTGTGTGATGATTGGTTGAGGACAAGTTCACAAAACTGCCTGATAATTGGCAAACTTTTATGGCTCTTGATACAAAAAAAAAAAAAGAGAGAGAAATCTGGTTGACTTCTTATTGAAAGAACTGACCAAAGTCAATCTCGATTGTCAGAGAAGAATTTACTGATTGGAAGAAGACAGTTTCATCAGATTCTCAACATGATGTGACCAATATCAGTGCAACTTGTGAAGGGGTCACAAGGGTCATTCTTCATAGCCAGAAAACTGCAGCATGTGGATACCAGAGCACTGTTGCTATTATCAGAGACACATATATTTTTGTGCTATTGTTAGCATTCTATGTCAATATTGCCTTGAAGAATTTTAGATAGGAAGTGGCGATAATCAAAAACTCAAGTTTGTTGCTGTAGACAATACTGTTTTGCCAAACAATGTGGGGAAAACATATTACAGTTTCATGCACTTCCAGGATCCAAAAGGACATCACAGTTTTTAGACACTGGTAAAAGATCTGCTTAAAATGTTTTTCTCTATGGACAACAATGCTCAATTATTACAGGATCTTGGTGCAGAACATTTGAGCGGTTCAGAAGCCATATTCAACAACAAAGTATTTTTTATGGGCTATACAACCCAACAATCTTCATCATAAGCATACAGACTCTACAAGGTCTGCAATGAACACCTAAAAAGGTATTAGAATTATTACCTTCAGCCCTGAATTCACTGATTCTGCTTATACATAATGTTCCTTACCAGGTTTTTGTACAGTGCAACACAAATGTACTTCAGATTAACCTGCCTGTTCAGATGGAAAAGGAAGATGATACACTGGTTCCCATTCTTATGGATCAAGAAGCTGTACCTGAAAGCTATCTGTAATTAACAACTTGTGGATGCAAGTGACCTGAACAACAACAGAGGGGTTGACAGTGTACATGCACAAAAGCTAGCTTATGACGTACCTCTGTTTGTGCACACTATGTTGGCCCAGTTGAGGACCAGTGCAAAAACCCAAAGCAAGCTGACTTTCAAGTTTATCTTGAAGAAAACTTAAATGTTACTCATAATTAAATGTCTAAATAAAGTTTATCTTCTATATTCAACATATGTTCATACATATGTATTTAAATATTATTCAAAACATTTGTATTATTAAAGAAGCCATTGACAACTACATCTAAGCTGTTATTGTTTTTCTATACATACACACCAAAATGAGTGTTTATGTTATTTTATGGGCTAAAACAGTTTGTTTTTAACATGTCTGATCAAATTACGTATACATATATATATATATATTAGCCCAACTTACCTGTCAACTAAAGGTAGTCACTCTTCTATCTTTCAACTATAGGGGCCACTCTTCTAGCTGTTGACTATAGAATGTCAGTTTCAACCTGCAAACTTTTGTTAAGTAGAAGGTATTTATAAAATAATCCAAAAAAGCCACCCAACAACACAACACACTGCAAACATTTATAACCACCCTTATTCTTTATATTAATAAATAATGTACAGCCGATCTTATATGTACTTTTATGAAATAAATATAACCAGTTCTTATCTTAATAAAGAGTAAAAATACAATCACTGAAGAGTAGACATTCGAGCAAATAGGGATACAGTTCACTGAGAACTCTAGGTTTGGAAAATATTAGTTTTTCGAAATAACTACCGAGACATGGTGAAGGAAATAGACCTTCGTTTCACTCGTATCAGAAATGATAGAATTCTTGTTTCTGAGTGCTACAGTATGTAATCACGAATTTCAATGAGAAAAACTCATTTACTATCGCAACAATTTTGTTTCAGACTTAAATAATCATATACAGTTGAAATGTCCAAATATACAGGCATAGAACTAATAGCACTTGTAATCTAAAATATAGTGAATTTATGTTAATAATAATAACAACAATTAAATATACGAGTAAAATTTCATGTCATCAGACTCGGCTTTCTAGAGTACAGTACATCTAATTTCATTTTAAAACAATAGCTTAACAAACTATACATTATAATTTGATATTATCATTCACATTTTTTCATACAACGGCCCCTCACCTCTACGTTAAGGTTTAACTATATAACTCTAAATTAACAAGTCGAGGACAATTTTTCAAATCAACTCACAACGCTTCAGAAAATAAACAGTGCTACGAAAAAGAGCGTCCTCTCACGGTATAGATTAGTATTTGGTAAGAAGTATAATCGCACAAGGTCACAAAATTTTTACTTTTTCATGTTCCTGAGTAGAAAGTGGCCCAGACATGGCCAAGCGTATTAAGACATTCGACTCGTAATCCGAGGGTCGCGGGTTCGAATCCCGGTCGCACCAAACATGCCCGCCCTTTCAGCCGTGGGGGCGTTATAATGTTACGGTCAATCCCACTATTGGTTGATAAAAGAGTAGCCCAAGAGTTGGCGATGAGTGGTGATAACTAGCTGCCTTCCCTCTAGTCTTACACTGCTAAATTAGGGACGGCTAGCGCAAAAAGTCCTCGAGTAGCTTTGCGCGAAATTAAAAAAAAAAAAATCCCTTTTGCTTATGCCTAAAGTAAATGGAAGAGACTTATTTTTCTCTTCAAACATTGTTTTTGTGACCTGTAAGCGTATAACAAAAACATGATGGGAAACTATATTTGGTGGCTGATACGTAAAAGTGATTTACATTTCAGTCGCAAATCTCAAAAAACTACTCACTTTTAAACATTTTTCTATAACTTTAGTGTAAATACATGTAAATCTCGATTCATATGTTGTTTTATTCAGACCTTATGTAAATAAAAATGTGTACATTTACCCGTTTTTACATAGAAAATAGGTTAATTTCTGAATTTCATTATCCAGGTTACAAAAGCAAAGTTTAAAGGGAATAATGGTCATTTGCTGTACTTTTACAACGTAAGAAATTAAGAAATACCACATACTATCCAGAAATAAAATTTGTGTTACATAGTGTAATGATTTAACTGCATAACTCTAAATTAACACGTCGAGAACATTTTTTTTCAAAACCACACACAACACTCCAGAACAAATAGTGCTATGAAATAGAGCGTCCTTTTACGATATGCATTAGTAATTGATGAGAAGTATAACAATGGCGAAGAAAGCATATAATTTTAACACTTAGCGTTATTTTTAATTTCACAAATTAAAAACAAATAAAACAATGTACGAGATATTTCGAGTTAATAAAATGTATAAAACGCACTTATAGTTTGTTTGTTTTTGAATTTCGCTATCTGCGCTAGCCGTCCCTAATTTACCAGTGTAAGACTAGAGGGAAGGCAGCTTGTCATCACCATCCACCGCCAACTCTTGGGCTACTCTTTTACCAACGAATAGTGGGATTGACCGTCACATTATAACGCCCCCACGGGTGGGAGGGCGAGCATGTTTAGCGTGACGCGGGCGCGAATCCGCGACCCTCGGATTACGAATCGCACGCCTTACGCGCTTGGCCATGCCAGGCTTGAAGGTTGAAGTACCAACTTAACTACTCACAAAGAAAGTAAATTATTTTAATATTACTTTAAAATTTTCAGTGCTGACTGAAGGATGGAAAACATTTCCAAGAAAGACAACAAACAACGTCAAGTCCTCTCTCGAAAGAAGGGAAGCCGAAGAAACGGCGGGTAAAATGTCAGAAAACACTCTCTGAAGTCGTTTGTCGTCTTTCTTGAATATTGTTTTTAATGTGATTTTTTCTTTAAAGGTAGTTCTTTACAGTATCGGGAAAATATTTAACTATATAAATATAATAGCACTGTCTGTTTGATGTCCATGTAACTACTTCGCAAGGTGTAAATGTATTTTTTTTCAAATTTGGAACGGAAGTTCATTTGGCACAGGGGGGAAATACGTACATATTTTTTTGTTTTGTAGATTTTTTACCACCACCTCATTTCTGGTGGACATAACTTCACCAAATTTGGTGTAGAAATTTTAATGGGTCCATGAGGAGTGACGTTCAGATTTTCAGTTGTTTGTTTGTTGGTTTTGAATTTTCGCACAAAGCTACTCGAGGGCTATCTGTGCTAGCCGTCCCTAATTTAGCAGTGTAAGACTAAAAGGAAGGCAGCTAGTCATCACCACCCACCGCCAACTCTTGAGCTACTCTTTTACCAACGAATAGTGGGATTGACCGTCACATATAACGCCCCCACGGCTGAAAGGGCAAGCATGTTTGGCGCGACGGGGATGTGAACCCGCGACCCTCAGATTACAAGTCGCACGCCTTAACACGCTTGGCCATGTCGGGCCTCAGTTGTTCGTTTTGCAGTTGTAATAATTTTTACCACTACATAGATCCAAAAACTTTACTGAAAATGAAAATACCCTGACTGTTCCTCTCCACTGAATACGTGTAACTCATGATGACAAGAAACCCACTTGAAGTAAAAATGTATCTCAGGACGGTTTGCATTGGTATTAAAGCTCTTTTTTGGTAAAAGTGTTAATAACCATAACAACTTCCCTGAGATACAAATAACTCACTATCTTCTTAATTGGATTTTTAAAAACTTTACGATACTTTGATCGTGTTTATCATCTAGCCCTAATATTTACCAGAAATCTTTACGACAGATCTTTAAAAGTTTCTAAACCTAATTTAAAAGTCATATCTACGACCTGCAGCTTTGTATAGCTGCCATTTAAATTACAACATTAAAATATCTTATACCAATACTTACTTTTATCCCTTTTTATTTATTAATTATAAGGATTATTTTGTTGTTAACTTAATATATAAATTAAGTCTAACGTGAAGCTTATAACCTTGAGCCTAATTTTACATTATTAAAATTCCTGCAGAAAATGTTGATAACAGCGAGGGTATATACCGGATAAACCAATGCATTAGAACATCCATGAAAAATGCCAAAAGGCCCCCTGGAGGGAACACCGGCTTTAACTAGTCGCATCACAATACAGTAGTTAACGTACTGTCTGTCAGTCAGTCAGCAGACATTGAAATGATGTCACATTAGGAACGCAATTTGTAGTAGTAAAACGTGTGCATGTCATGAATCGCGAGAATAATTATGCAGTATTTAGACGACAACATAGCAAATTTTTAATAGCAGAGTGGTATGTTTGTAGACTTACAACACTAAAACCCGCGTTTCAATACGCGTGGTGAGAAGAGCACAGAAAGCACATTGTTTAGTTTGGTACGTAATTAGAAACAAACACCGTCGCACGACATATGAACTTCAAAAGCAAGAAATGAAAAAACAACAACAAATTATTATTCTTAACTTTGTTTTTACTTTTTCTTAAAACAAATCACTTTTGGGACCCTGTGGAATTAAGTCTAGTCATTATATATTTTTTTTAAACGTATTCTACTGTTAGGCGGGCCCTTTTTGATTAGTTGTTTATCATAATGATAGGTCCTGTCATGTGAAAATAGCAATTGAATTACTTTCCCTTCATTCCTGCTACTGTCGCTTTCATCTGTAGGCCTAATTCACTAATAATACATCCGCCATTGGGGCAGCTCTACGGATTTACTACGCGAAAATAAGGGGTTCGATTCCCATCGGTGGACGTAACACGTAGCCCGATGTGGCTTTGCTATAAGAAAAACACACACACTAATAACACTTATTAATAGATCGCGTCCTATTTTATCTTTTTATCAATGAATACAACTCTCCCGTTTTCATCACAAAATTTAAAGTCTCATAATGAAAGTATTTTTATTTACACACTTTTTACAAGTTTGTGCGAAGGTTTCTCTAAATAGTTACAAGTTTTAAGCATGTATGATGCGTTTGGCCTTGAATTCAAATAGCAATAAGGTATGCATTACAAAGCTAAACGTAGAGCTGGGCTAACCTCCTCAGTTATTCCTGAATAATTTATCGATTGAGTTACCTTTGACGTTTATCATCTGTAAAGATATAAAAATCAGATGCTTTGGTTTCCTTTTTTCCCTTAAGGCATTTCTGATAGAACGAAGATAGTTCTCTCTCTGAGTCCATCTCACACCATTTTTAACACATTTTTTAAATATATTATACCTAAGTAAATAATATAAGCTATTTATTTGGTTTGTTGTGATTAACATTGATTCAACTTTAAATACACAAATAATAATTGCATTATATTGTTAAAACACGAAGACTACCTTGTTTTGTGCTTCATTTGATGATGTAGAAATTTAGAATGAAAACTGATGAAGTTATTACTTCCATTTATAAAGAATGATTTTTTAATTGCATCAAATCCATGAAATTTGTGAATTTTTTAACACTGTCAGTTTTGATATTGAGTCCTTATACACTAACATTTCACTAGATCGACTGTGGTAAAACCGTTGAAGCCACTTTCCTTAAGTTCCTTCTGTCTTTGAATTGTTTTGTCTCTTATATCGTTATCAACGTTGCAAATTCACTGAATTTTGAGCGTGCGGACTAGATCTTTAAATTATTAAGTGTAAAATATGTTTTATTCAAAACATATAACATTATTTACAATAACTCACATTACAATGTTTTGAACCGAAACCCCTTAACAATATTTGTTCAATTATTACGGTTATTTGTAATGGTAAAAACAATGATACTCGGCCACTTCATGATTTCTGTAGATGAAGAACAAAGTATAACAAATAACACAGTAAATTGTGTTTTCTCTTATAAGCCTAACCGCCAATAAGGTTCTTATTTGAAAAAACAAACACCAGCAACAATATTGGTCGAACAAAAACCTTCTTTGATTCCGTACCTGATAATATTAGCAAAAGAAAAGCTTTGAATAATTTCTTTATGTTAAATATTAAAATAAATACTCTAAAATATAAGTGGAATATACATTTAGTATTGTAAATATTAGCTAAGATAAGATTGTTGAGAATCTTGAATACAGAAACATGGGTGAAGGGGCTTGATTTTGACAGAGGACAAGCAAGATTTGATCGAAAATATATATGTCTCCTAGATATCAAATTATGAGAATGAACGATCTCACGGGGCGTTTTGTCTCCATGACCAGTGGTAAGGTAACATTTACACACTACATAATTGCATATTCTCAACAAGAATATTGAACCTCTTTTAGTTTATGTTCAGATTAATAAATTCTGTTGCAGTATGCTATTATTTAGAGAGTAAAGGTCGTTTTGTCTTTATAATGTTAATATCTTTTACTTTAGGACGCTAATAATTGTAGCTACAGTCTGGCTGAATATATTTGGTTGCAGTATATTATTGACTTATGGAGTGTACTAAGAAGGATCACAAGTGAAACTGTGGAATGTACTTAGTATAATCACAAGAGAACTTGTGGAGTGTACTTAGTAGGATCAACACTGATACTGTTGACTGTATTTAGAAAATTCACAAGGGGAATTGTGGGTATACGAAGTAAAATCACGAAAGGAATGTGGAGTTTACTTAGCAGGATCAAAACTGGAAGTATGGAAAAAACTTACTTACTAGGATCAAGATTGGAACTGTGGGGTTTACTTAATAGGATCAAGACAAGAACTATGGAGTGTATTTAGTAGGATCACAACTGGATATGTGGAGTGTACTTTGTAAAATCACAGGAGGAATTGTGCAGTGTACTAAGTAGGATGGAGACTGGAACAATGGAGTGTACATAGTAGGATAACAACTGAAACTGTGGAGTGTACTTTGTAAGATCACAGGAGGAATTGTGCAGTGTACTAAGTAGGATGGAGACTGGAACAATGGAGTGTACATAGTAGGATAACAACTGAAACTGTGGAGTGTACTTTGTAAGATCACAGGAGGAATTGTGCAGTGTACTAAGTAGGATGGAGACTGGAACAATGGAGTGTACATAGTAGGATAACAACTGAAACTGTGGAGTGTACTTTGTAAGATCACAAGATACAGTTATCAATAATGGAGTAACACTGTAATCAGGATATATGTTAACGATGTACAGTTATCAACACTGAAATAAGTTTGTAATAAGGTTATAGATAACTTGTGTACACTTATCAACAGTGGTATAATGCTCCAATCTAACTATGCATAACTGATATACAGTTATCAATAATGGAGTAATACGGTAATCAGGATATATGTACAGTTATCAACAGTGAAATAATGCTGTAATAAAGTTATACATAACTGGTGTACAGTTATCAATAGTTAATTAATGCTGTAATAAGGTTATACATAACTGGTGTACAGTTATCAATAGTTAAATAATGCTGTAATAAGGTTATACATAACTGGTGTACAGTTATCAATAGTTAAATAATGCTGTAATAAGGTTATACATAACTGGTGTACAGTTATAAATAGTTAAATAATGCTGTAATAAGGTTATACATAACTGGTGTACAGTTATCAATAGTTACTTAATGCTGTAATAAGGTTATACATAACTGGTGTACAGTTATCGATAGTTAATTAATGCTGTAATAAGGTTATACATAACTGGTGAACAGTTATCGATAGATAATTAATGCTGTAATAAGATTATACATAACTGGTGTACAGTTATCGATAGTTAATTAATGCTGTAATAAGGTTATACATAACTGGTATACAAGGATGATGTCCAATGTTAAAACTGTACTCTTGTAGTTTATAGAGCAGTCTTGTTATCTGGCTTTCCAGATAGACTGAAAATTCATCAGCCGCTTCAGTGCTGCACAATCTGTCCAAAATGTAAACTTTAGTCCATGTAGGTAAAGGTGGTAATGACTGAGTATAGTAATTCTTTGTGAGTTATACAATATCTACTTTCTGTAGCATTCACTACTTTGTTATAATTGGCAATCACGTTTGTATTTGATTTGCTGTATTGTAACAAAACTACTCACATTACAAAATCACTGGAATCTGTTTAAAGTGAGTGGATCTTGTAGAGTTGCATATGCTACTACAGGAGTAATGTGTTAGTTCCTTCTTTAGTTTGTTCATAATCAGCAATCCAACAGAAATTGTTTGGCTATTTCAATAGTTTATGCAAAGAATGAGCTATATAAAACAATTAATTGACAAAAACGACAAAAATACGACCATAGTCCAGGAAATCATAGAAACTATTCAGTGGACAATCTTCAATACATCTGTAGACACCTCCTTTCTGCTATTTCCCAGGAAATTCACCTATTGATGGAATAATCCAAACTTCTCAGGATTCAGCTGTACATTTTCTTTCTTCAACTGATCCAAAACTTTCTTTTCACCATCACAACAAAAAACAAAGGTTCTTCCATGTGCAGTCGTTTCATCCCAATAGATAAATATGGCATTCCTTTATAATTCAAATGAAACACATACCATAAAACATTAAAATGCAGCAGGTGCATTACATAAACAAAATTGTAACAAAACAAATGCCCAAAGTAATTTTTCTACAGTAAGGTCTGTATTTTTGTTTCCTTTGTTGTTTTGAACTTGCCAATATCTACTTTTAAGATCCAATATTTAAAACAATTTTGATCCAGACAGAGCATTCAATGTAGAGGCAGTTCTTAGTAGTTGGTAAGCATCCTTCTGTGGGACTTCATTCACCTTGAAATAGTCAATGTTCAACCTTGTGTATCCATCTTTCTTTTTTATAAGTAAAATAGGTGATGTCCAAGGAAAGACTAGTACTGGTTCTATCATGATGAACCTTTGTAGAATGGACGGCAACTACCTGTTGCAGATACACAAGTGTAGAGGATGACATTTAGAAAGTCTTCCGACTTTTAAAACGTCATCCTCCACACTTGTGTATCCACAACAGACAGTTGCCGTCCATTCTACAAAGTCTCTTCATGAATACTCTGCCTAAACAATCTATTAAAGAATGGTTCTGTCATACTTTCTTCCTTCACGACTTTTATCTCTTTGAAAGCCTCAGTCTGTTTTGCAAATAGATGTTTTCTAGTTAATTGATATATTGGGGTTGCATTTCCAGTATGTCTTTTGTTTAATTTAAGTCGCATGGTCTACTGGAGAAGATGTCTTCAGATTCTGTGAACAGACTATGTACCCGTTACTTGCAAGTGAGGTGGTAAACTGTTCTTATATAATAATTTGTTATTAGTTTTTCTACATACTTCCTCAATGGCGACTACTTCTGTTGTTATTTGCTGCAAAAAGTTTTAGTTATCTTTAAGGTCAGACCTTTTAGTTACACAAGTTTTATTTCATATTACTTAGAGTAGCGAGAATAATGTGACACCTTTCATAAAATACATGAATTTATCTGTGAAAGATTTAAACCAGCGAGTGATGTGATAAATAAAACGTCACTGCAATATAAATATTGATAACAGTGAATCCAGTCATGTTGATTTAGTATGACTGTTTATATTGATAACAGTGAATCCAGTCATGATGATTTAGTATGACTGCTTATATTGATAACAATGACTCCAGTCATATTGATTTGGTATGACTATTTATATTGACAACAGTGAATCCAGTCATGTTGATTTAGTATGACTGTTTATATTGATAACACTGAATCCAGTCATGATTTAGTATGATTGTTTATATCGATAACACTGAATCCAGTCATGTTCATTTAGTATGACTGTTTATATTGATAACAGTGAATCCAGTCATGTTGATTTAGTATGGCTGTTCATATTGATAACAGTGAATCCAGTCATGTTGATTTAGTATGGCTGCTTATATTGATAACAGTGAATCCAGTCATGTTGATTTAGTATGACTGTTTATATTGATAACAGTGTATCCAGTCATGTTGATTTAGTATGGCTGCTTATATTGATAACACTGAATCCAGTCATGATTTAGTATGATTGTTTATATCGATAACACTGAATCCAGTCATGTGCATTTAGTATGACTGTTTATATTGATAACAGTGAATCCAGTCATGTTGATTTAGTATGGCTGTTTATATTGATAACAGTGAATCCAGTCATGTTGATTTAGTATGACTGCTTATATTGATAACAGTGAATCCAGTCATGTTGGTTCAGTATGACTGTTTATATTGATAACAGTGAATCCAGTCATGTTGATTTAGTATGGCTGCTTATATTGATAACAGTGAATCCAGTCATGTTGATTTAGAATGACTGTTTATATTAATAACACTGAATCCAGTCATGTTGATTTAGTATGACTGTTTATATTGATAACATTGAATCCAGTCATGTTGATTTAGTATGGCTGCTTATATTGATAACAGTGAATCCAGTCATGTTGATTTAGTATGAGTGCTTATATTGATAACAGTGAATCCAGTCATGTTGGTTCAGTATGACTGTTTATATTGATAACAGTGAATCCAGTCATGTTGATTCAGTATGACTGTTTATATTGATAACACTGAATCCAGTCATGTTGATTTAGTATGACTACTTATATTGGTAACAGTGAATTCAGTCATGTTGGTTCAGTATGACTGTTTATATTGATAACAGTGAATCCAGTCATGTTGATTTAGTATGACTGTTTATATTGATAACAGTGAATCCAGTCATGTTGATTTAGTATGGCTGCTTATATTGATAACAGTGAATCCAGTCATGTTGATTTAGTTTCACTGCGTATATTGATAACAATGACTCCAGTCATGTTGATTTAGTATGACTGTTTATATTAATAACACTGAATCCAGTCATGTTGATTTAGTATGACTGCTTGTATTGATAACAGTGAAACCAGTCATGTTGATTTAGTATGACTGTTTGTATTGATAACACTGAATCCAGTCATGTTGATTTGGTATGACTATTTATATTGATGACAGTGAATCCAGTCATGTTGATTTAGTATGACTGTTTATATTGATAACAGTGAATCCAGTGATGTTTATTTAGTATGACTGTTTATATTGATAACAATGACTCCAGTCATGTTGATTTGGTATGACTATTTATATTGATGACAGTGAATCCAGTCATGTTGATTTAGTATGACTGTTTATATTGATAACACTGAATCTAGTCATGATTTAGTATGATTGTTTATATTGATTACACTGAATCCAGTCATGTTCATTTAGTATGACTGTTTATATTGATAACAGTGAATCTAGTCATGTTGATTTAGTATGGCTGTTTATATTGATAACAGTGAATCCAGTCATGTTGATTTAGTATGACTGCTTATATTGATAACAGTGAATCCAGTCATGTTGGTTCAGTATGACTGCTTATATTGATAACAGTGAATCCAGTCATGTTGATTTACTATGACTGCTTATATTGATAACAGTGAATCCAGTCATGTTGATTTAGTATGACTGTTTGTATTGATAACACTGAATCCAGTCATTTTGATTTAGTATGAGTGTTTATATTGATAACACTGAATCCAGTCATGTTGATTTAGTATGACTGTTTATATTGATAACAGTGAATCCAGTCATGTTGATTTAGTATGGCTGCTTATATTGATAACAGTGAATCGAGTCATGTTGATTTAGTATGACTGCTTATATTGATAACAGTGAATCCAGTCATGTTGGTTCAGTATGACTGTTTATATTGATAACAGTGCATCCAGTCATGTTGATTTAGTATGGCTGCTTATATTGATAACAGTGAATACAGTCATGTTGATTTAGTATGGCTGCTTATATTGATAACAGTGAATCCAGTCATGTTGATTTAGTATGACTGCTTATATTAATAACACTGAATCCAGTGATGTTGATTTAGTATGACTGTTTATATTGATAACAGTGAATCCAGTCATGTTGATTTAGTATGACTGTTTATATTGATAACAGTGAATCCAGTCATGTTGATTTCGTATGACTGTTTATATTGATAACACTGAATCCAGTCATGTTGATTTGGTATGACTGCTTATATTTAGAACACTGAATCCAGTCATGTTGATTTAGTAAGACTGTTTATATTGATAACAGTGAATCCAGTGATGTTGATTTAGTATGACTGTTTATATTGATAACAGTGAATCCAGTCATGTTGATTTAGTATGACTGCTTATATTGATAACAGTGAATCCAGTGATGTTGATTTAGTATGACTGCTTATATTGATAACAGTGAATCCAGTCATGTTTATTTAGTATGAGTGCTTATATTGATAACAGTGAATCCAGTCATGTTGATTTAGTATGACTGCTTGTATTGATAACAGTGAAACCAGTCATGTTGATTTAGTATGACTGCTTGTATTGATAACAGTGAAACCAGTCATGTTGATTTAGTATGACTGTTTGTATTGATAACACTGAATCCAGTCATGTTGATTTAGTATGACTGTTTATATTGATAACAGTGAATCCAGTCATGTTGATTTAGTATGACTGTTTATATTGATAACAGTGAATCCAGTCATGTTGACTTAGTATGACTGTTTATATTGATAACAGTGAATCCAGTCATGTTGATTTGGTATGACTGCTTATATTTATAACACTGAATCCAGTGATGTTGATTTAGTATGACTGTTTATATTGATAACAGTGAATCCAGTCATGTTGATTTAGTATGACTGTTTGTATTGATAACACTGAATCCAGTCATGTTGATTTAGTATGACTGTTTATATTGATAACAGTGAATCCAGTCATGTTGATTTAGTATGAGTGTTTATATTGATAACACTGAATCCAGTCATGTTGATTTAGTTTCACTGTGTATATTGATAACAATGACTCCAGTCATGTTGATTTAGTATGGCTGTTTATATTGATAACAGTGAATCCAGTCATGTTGATTTAGTATGACTGTTTATATTGATAACAGTGAATCCAGTCATGTTGATTTCGTATGACTGTTTATATTGATAACACTGAATCCAGTCATGTTGATTTGGTATGACTGCTTATATTTATAACACTGAATCCAGTGATGTTGATTTAGTATGACTGTTTATATTGATAACAGTGAATCCAGTCATGTTGATTTCGTATGACTGTTTATATTGATAACACTGAATCCAGTCATGTTGATTTGGTATGACTGCTTATATTTAGAACACTGAATCCAGTCATGTTGATTTAGTAAGACTGTTTATATTGATAACAGTGAATCCAGTGATGTTGATTTAGTATGACTGTTTATATTGATAACAGTGAATCCAGTCATGTTGATTTAGTATGACTGCTTATATTGATAACAGTGAATCCAGTGATGTTGATTTAGTATGACTGCTTATATTGATAACAGTGAATCCAGTCATGTTTATTTAGTATGAGTGCTTATATTGATAACAGTGAATCCAGTCATGTTGATTTAGTATGACTGCTTGTATTGATAACAGTGAAACCAGTCATGTTGATTTAGTATGACTGCTTGTATTGATAACAGTGAAACCAGTCATGTTGATTTAGTATGACTGTTTGTATTGATAACACTGAATCCAGTCATGTTGATTTAGTATGACTGTTTATATTGATAACAGTGAATCCAGTCATGTTGATTTAGTATGACTGTTTATATTGATAACAGTGAATCCAGTCATGTTGACTTAGTATGACTGTTTATATTGATAACAGTGAATCCAGTCATGTTGATTTGGTATGACTGCTTATATTTATAACACTGAATCCAGTGATGTTGATTTAGTATGACTGTTTATATTGATAACAGTGAATCCAGTCATGTTGATTTAGTATGACTGTTTGTATTGATAACACTGAATCCAGTCATGTTGATTTAGTATGACTGTTTATATTGATAACAGTGAATCCAGTCATGTTGATTTAGTATGAGTGTTTATATTGATAACACTGAATCCAGTCATGTTGATTTAGTTTCACTGTGTATATTGATAACAATGACTCCAGTCATGTTGATTTAGTATGGCTGTTTATATTGATAACAGTGAATCCAGTCATGTTGATTTAGTATGACTGTTTATATTGATAACAGTGAATCCAGTCATGTTGATTTCGTATGACTGTTTATATTGATAACACTGAATCCAGTCATGTTGATTTGGTATGACTGCTTATATTTATAACACTGAATCCAGTGATGTTGATTTAGTATGACTGTTTATATTGATAACAGTGAATCCAGTCATGTTGATTTAGTATGACTGTTTGTATTGATAACACTGAATCCAGTCATGTTGATTTAGTATGACTGTTTATATTGATAACAGTGAATCCAGTCATGTTGATTTAGTATGAGTGTTTATATTGATAACACTGAATCCAGTCATGTTGATTTAGTTTCACTGTGTATATTGATAACAATGACTCCAGTCATGTTGATTTAGTATGGCTGTTTATATTGATAACAGTGAATCCAGTCATGTTGATTTAGTTTCACTGCGTATATTGATAACAATGACTCCAGTCATGTTGATTTAGTATGACTGTTTATATTAATAACACTGAATCCAGTCATGTTGATTTAGTATGACTACTTATATTGATAACACTGAATCCAGTCATGTTGATTTAGTATGACTGCTTATATTGATAACAGTGAATCCAGTCATGTTGATTTAGTATGACTGCTTATATTGATAACAGTGAATCCAGTCATGTTGATTTAGTATGACTGTTTATATTGATAACAGTGAATCCATTCATGTTGATTTAGTATGGCTGTTTATATTAATAACAGTGAATCCAGTAATGTTGATTTAGTATGACTGTACAAGTCCACTAAAACAGAGAGTAATCTCCAAAGTTAAATAATGAAGTTGTTTATTGAATCCAGATGAACATACAGTCTACCAAAAGTGTCTACACCATTATCATCTTTTGAAGTATACAAGAAAGAGAACAGCCAAAAGTTTAACTCAAAAGGTTTTGTTTTTTTTATTTTGAACTTCACCCAGTGCTACATGAGGGCTAACTGTGCTAGCCATCCCTAAGTTAGCAGTGTAAGACTTCCCACGACCAACTGCTACTCCTTTATTAAAATATAGTGGAATTGACTGTAACATTATAATGTCCCCATGGCTGAGAGGGTGAGCATGTTTTGTGGGACAGGGATTTGAAAACACAACCCTCAGCTTGCAAGCCAAGCGATTTGAATACACAACCCTCAGATTGCAAGTCAAGCAATTTGAATACACAACCCTCAGATTGCAAGTCAAGCAATTTGAATACACAACCCTCAGATTGCAAGTCAAGCAATTTGAATACACAACCCTCAGATTGCAAGTCTAGCACCCTAACCACCAGTTTGACAGTTAAATTGCATTTAGGTTTTACTTTTGTATCTTAGTTAATTATGCATCATTTGTTTTATAATGCACATTTTGAAAGTTTTAATGATTTTTATAAATTTAACTTGTTGTTGCCTGGATTGTAATAGCTTATAAACACAAGGATTCTATGTTCATAAATTCTCACCAGTTACAAGAGATCACACTTTGCTGACCAAGTTGCAAGGCTCCGTTTGGGTGGTAGTGGTTCCCGTAATTAGTGAATATTCCTTTCGTTTGTAAATTATATTCAATACAAAATATACAGTTATTATCTTGCTAATTCTAATCCCCTGATCTGAACGTTAATGTCAGCCTGAGTGTTAATGTCAAAAACATAAAACTGATCCAGATTTGGTGGCATCAAGCTACACAAGAAATATAGTTATGTTACATTCACTTCTAATGTGACTTTGTGTTGGTTACAGGTAACATTACTTGCTGATTTTCATATAAAAAAACATGAAATACTCAAACCTCTGTATTTATACTCCTTAATGTGTCACAAAGTTGAACTGATAATTTCTAGAATGAGTACACAAGAAAGGACAAAGCAGAAATATATGGTATGAACAAAATACACAAACCTTTAATTAATTACACACAAATGTCAATACATCACAATAAACCTTGAAATGATCAACAGAAGACCTCGGCTCTTCTAAAATGGTTGATAACGGCAATGTGTACAGCTGTGTTACTTATCTAATAATGTACAAGAAACTTCATTCGCATCACAACCATTACCCATAACTAGCTGGCAAAGGCCTTGACTAGATGTGAGGAACAAGATGTTGTTTTCAGGGTTAACGTTAACAGTGTACATCATTAACCCCCACTTTGCAAGAGTGCACTAAAATGAACAAAATTAAGCTTACATAAATACGTTTAACTAACTTTGGCTGATAACAATAACCCAACTTGAACATAAAGACATCTGTTCAAAAATATTATTTATTCTTCCACACTGAAAGCTTATTTTACTGGATAACTTCACCAATTTAAACAAACACTAGTTTTTGATAACAAAGGTTGACTCCCAGTATGGTTACACTAGTCTAGAACCCTACCATAATAACATTTATTAAACTAGAAGTCCAGATTTAAGGCTAATTTACCCAATTATATTAAAAAAAGAAGCTGAATATCTTTCAAGGAAGCAAATACAACATACAACTAATAGTTTAAACAATTCAAGTGACTAGATAATGCATAAAATTTGTGGAAAATAATTCGTCAGATCAACAAAACAAATGATTTTTAGTGAGTGATTAAAATATACAAAACAAAAGAAAAACCAGGGAAAACTACAACATGCAATTCATGTTGGAACATTAGGCCATGTCAAGAGGAATTCCTAACACAGCATCATAGAAGAACTCCTAACAGAAAGAAATACTACTTTCAGACAAATCACACTTGATTCTATGGACCACATCAAGGATTCCTCCCAAAAAACAATTTATTATTTGTCACTATTGGTTCTGAATGTATCATCATAAAAAATACTTTTTGTCACTTTATGGTAAGTTACACCAGGAAGAAATCACAAATACAAACTGTTCCTTCTTTATCACTGTTAGTTCTGTAGGTTATATCATGAAGAATTCATAAACATAAAAACTGTTTACTTTTTGTCACCATTAGTTCTGTAAGTTATATCATGAAGAATTCATAAACATAAAAACTGTTTACTTTTTGTCACCATTAGTTCTGTAAGTTATATCATGAAGAATTCATAAACATAAAAACTGTTTACTTTTTGTCACCATTAGTTCTGTAAGTTATATCACAAAGAATTCATAAAAATAAAAACTGTTTACTTTTTGTCACCATTAGTCCTGTAAGTTATATCACAAAGAATTCATAGACATAAAAACTGTTTACTTTTTGTCACCATTAGTTCTGTAAGTTATATCATGAAGAATTCATAAACATAAAAACTGTTTACTTTTTGTCACCATTAGTTCTTTAAGTTATATCATGAAGAATTCATAAACATAAAAACTGTTTACTTTTTGTCACCATTAGTTCTGTAAGTTATATCATGAAGAATTCATAAACATAAAAACTGTTTACTTTTTGTCACCATTAGTTCTGTAAGTTATATCACAAAGAATTCATAGACATAAAAACTGTTTACTTTTTGTCACCATTAGTTCTGTAAGTTATATCATGAAGAATTCATAAACATAAAAACTGTTTACTTTTTGTCACCATTAGTTCTTTAAGTTATATCATGAAGAATTCATAAACATAAAAACTATTTACTCTTTGTCAATGTGGATTCTGCCAGTCACATCAAGATAAAAGTTGTAATTTTCCTGTGCTGAAAATGTATTTTCAAGAGGCATTTTCCATTTTTTGCATAAATAGCTATTCTTGTTCCGTGATACCCTACATATCATTTTTTTTTGTATTCCACAAGACTTGAGCTCCCACATAACCAAAGATAAAAGTGGTTCAACAGTGTCTCGCACATGTGATAGCCCTCCACACAAAGGAGAGTGACACATCCACCTAGCACACAATTCTACTGAACTATCAATCCCTCCACACAAAGGAGAGTGACACATCCACCTAGCACACAATTCTACTGAACTATCAATCCCTCCACACAAAGGAAGAGTGACACATCCACCTAGCACACAATTCTTCTGAACTATCAATCCCTCCACACAAAGGAAGGTGACATCCACCTAGCACACAATTCTACTGAACTATTAATTCAAGTTTGGGCAGAAAATGGAAGCACCAGTTTTCAGTGGGGAGGAAACATGAGAAGAGTGAAAGGGAGTTGAATACCTATTGGAAATACATTCAATAAAATTATAACTTCTGATATGATATGTTAGCTCTCTCACATAAATAGCTAGAATCCCACACTGAACAGATTGTGAGACTAGTGTGAAGGAAAAACAGAAACCTTTGAAATCATGCAAAGAACACCTTAAAAAGAGTAGATCCTCACAGTGGAGGATAATACATGGAAGACCACACCATTTCTGTATCAAGTATACTCTTCATCAGGAGTGGAAAGAGGTGTTGCAGCCATGGGCAGAGATTGAGTAAAGCATATCCAAAAGAGACAGAACAATGGTTGGTTTGGTATTTGGACCACAAGATATTGAAATCTAAATCTCATAGAGTACAGAAATGTGGCTGAAAGTAAAAGGATGCGTATCTAGATGTAGAATGACTAGAGCATGTTGGACCATACAAAGCAAGTTAAATGCCTTAAAATTCAGCTGTTAGAAATCAACATCATCAAGGATGTAGGATGTGAATCATAACATTGATAAGTCAACAATCCAAAATCCAGCTACTAGGAACCAACATCCATGTGGAGGTAGAAAAGAGAATCATACCAACAGCAAGTTAACTTCAATCAAAAATTCAGCCTTTTGGTAGTAGTAGAAAAGAGAATTTTACCATCTTCACTTCAAGTTCAGCTGACTGGAGGAAATTTTGTTCCTCGTGATCTATGAATGGGACACAATAACAGTGTGATAAATTGTGTGACCAATCTGCAAGCCCCACAATCTGATGATCAGTATAGTAAAGATGCTTCTATAATGTAAACTATCTCACTCAAAACCAATCAAACAAGAATTTTCTCCATGACAATAATATCCTCAGTATAAGAAAATCATCATAGTGAAGAACTATGTTAATATAGATGTTCTGCAACTATGATACACAACACAACAAGTATATAAGTGAGTGAGAAAACAGAGACACCCATAATACATGTGTTATATTGATTAGTTCAGCTCTGGGAACCAACATCAATGTTGGGTAGGAAGAGTAATCCCAATCAAATGGGTGAGCTGCAATTTTAACTGTTCTCTCCAAACCTACAACATCTCCTTGAATAACCTGTACAGAGATGGAGCATCAGGCTTGAAGATACCTTGTTGTATACACCAGCAGAAAAAACACTTTCCTACTCTAAACTGAATGGTTCTGTCAGTATTTGTACCATATATCATTATTACATTCAGGAGGATGCTTCCATCAACAACCAACCCAGCAGCTTGTAACTAGAAAGAGATAAGGACTCGTATTTTAATGGAAGAAAGAGTGAAGAGAAAATGCAATAGAGAGTCCATAGGAACATCAACACCAGAGAAATGAAGACCATAAAAATTATATATTTTTATGGGCAGCTATCCCAACCTGCTTCACCCATAAAGTCCATGGGTTAGTATGGTCTGGAATAGGCATATGAATGAGGCAAATATATTGGGAGGAAAACTTATGTGAAATCTTCCACAACATCTCATCTTAACAGTGTGTTTAGTAACCATGGAAGTTATCATTATTAAATTATCATGGCCTTATAGTGCAGATTTGACTAGTTTAAGTACACTTGGACAGGCATAATTTAATATAGAGTAGGATCTATAAAGATAAAGAGGGTCATGCTCCTGAAAGAGAAGAGGGGTATATATATAAAACAGGTATCTTACCCAGTCACAGTCTCACTGAAGAGTGAAGGATGGCACAAGGGAGAAGACAATACCAAACGAGGAAAGAAGAGCTATCTGACACAGATAATGGGAGATAAACATGTACGGTGTAATCCCAGTGCTTGACAGAAGAAGTACCTCCAATGTATGACAAAGGTAAAATGAAAGGTACTTAATCAGAATGAAAACATCAGAAACTGATTGCAGGGAAAAATAGACAATTAACAAAAGGCTACTCAAATCAAATATAGAAAGGAAGAAGGAAAAGGGAAAAACTAAGCAGTGATGCCAGGGAAAGAAAGAAAAGGAAAAAAAAACTAACAGAAAGAAGTCCTGAAGGCAATGAAACAACCTAGAACATGGAAGGCTATCCAGATCAGAATGGGATTAAGTTGAGAGATAGAAGGAAACAAAAATGACAAAAAGAAAGAACATGCACCATGAGCTTCCAAAGTTTATGGGCAGGAAAAATCGATTCAGAACAAAAAAGACAGATTGAGTTTAAGTGGCTGAGAAAACCAAATCTGAGTCATCCAGGAAGTAGTAGTCAGAGATCTGACTCAGAGTGACAGGGATGAATGAAATCATCTAAGGAAGGTGATGAATGGAATGAGAAAATAAATGTATAAATAATTCTCAGTCCTGCCTGAAGGCAAGTGGATGAGGAACCAGAGACAAAGACATACAGATCTGAAACAAACTCGAAGGGCAAAGCACGAAACTAGTACCTAACTCTATCATGAGCAAACTTAAGACAGCATCAGTCAGATGAAAAATAGAATGGAGACATAAGAATACAAAACATCAACAGTGAGCATCCTCAGTCCTAGAGAAAAAGTACACCATAATGTGATATCAAACAATAAAGGAAAAATGAAAAAAAACAAGAAGTGAATGAAATGAGATGGATCAATCTCCATCACGATTACATGACTAATGGAGGATGTAGGATAGATATGTGAAGGGATGGTGCTGGACTTGGAATATGGATAAAGAATGCAATGGTTAAAGAGACAAAAGAACAACCAAAAAAGAAAATAAAAATCTAGTGCAGCAATACAAATACCACCACCATGTGGCATTAAAGCCACAGTAATAACAAATCCCCCTCCAAGAAAGAGTAGTGGAAGAAAAAGAGCCATCTGTAAGTCCCAGTTAGGAAGGAAAGGAGTACAAACTTGGTACAAAACAGTGTCCCAGAAGAGAAGCCATGTATGTAGGGAAAAATCCAAAGATAGTAACTGTCCCAACATGTTGGTAAGGAGGAGGAAGGCACCTACAAAAATCCCCAAAGAACAGATAGAACACCTCAGAAAGAAGGTGTATGATGGCCTATTCCAGTAAGGAGAGGCAACAGGAGAAACACAAAAGCAAAAAGCAATCTGCCTGTTTGTAAGGTAAGGCAAAATGAATCAAAGCCTGTGGAGAGAGATAGTGATGTCATCATCATCTCTCAAAAGAGAGACAGAAAGGCCTAGTATGAAATAAAAATTCTGGGAAGGGAAGATTAAAAAAACAAAACAACAACTGTGAAAAGGGATGAGGTAGGCCTAACAAACTCTCACATTACAGGCCAATTCATAAGAAGATGTAGGAAAATCGTTAAAACAAACATTGTCTCAAATGAGTACAGCAGTTTTAAAAGGAATGCAAACAATAGTGGGAGAAAGTTGGGAAGGCCCCAGACCCATTAGTCTTTGAAAAAGAAATTTATTGAAAGAAGTATTCAGATATAATAACAAAAAAGTTATATTGTAAAATTAAGTGTATATTGACAATAAAATATTTATTAGATGGTATTTGCTGAAAATACAATATATTTAACTTAATTTACAGCTTACCAGTAAAGTCAATGATAAGTAAGTTTAAAATTACAAAGTACACATTAAGGCTAAACTAATGTTGTAGTACAAAAGGATATCTCTACTTGTTAATTAAAAAACATAACCTTACAAGAAGCAGGTAAAAGTCTAACTAAATGTATGTTATTGAAACCAAATAAATACAAATAATAATAGTACTACCAAAATATTCAAAAAGTTATAACAGTTTATCTGTCCCAAGTTGGCAGACCAATGCGTGGGCCACCAAATTCAAAGCCCAATGAAGGTCAATTGATATTACAATCAGCCTCCAAATGTATTAAACTGACAATTCTTCAGTCAAGTACTACTACCTGAAGTCTAGATATCTGTGTGGAAAGTAAGTGAAAACATTTTTAAAGAGGAGACATAAGGTTTAGTAAAAACCAAAAAACAGCAAAGAGCAATAAAGGTAAGATATTAAAAACAAAAAATATCTTCAAATTACACGATGTTTAAAAACAGAAGAAGAGAGCACAAACAAAAAGCATCTGTTGGTTCATGTACTTAACTAAAAACATAATAAAAACTAAAGGCTGAGAAAAAAGTTACTATACAGTAATTTACTTCTATTACCATAAATCAAATAATAGTTTTAGTTGTCTCCATAACATTGTTTGTAGTACCAATAGTACAGTAACTTTTGCTGCTTCCTGTATTTACTCTTGGTAAATTTTGTTACGTTGGTTTTGAATTAAGCACACTAACAACTGTTTGTAATTCTGACAGTTCAACTAATACAACAGAAAGATAATGAATATCCAAAGAAACAAAATGTTTAATGTATGTTTTTTTTTATTAAGCAACACATAACATTCCTCTAAAGAACATAAAACTATACCTTTCTGTTGATATCTGAGGATGGAAGACCAGTGAACACAGCATATAGACAGTAACATCAGATTATGAACAGCATTACAGTTGGAAAGAAGTGTTGTCTTCATTCAGCCCATCACGAAATCTTGAGGCATCTTTTAAACTTTATCAGAACATCAAAGAAGAAACTATCTGAACTTCTAAATATAACAATTCTTTCTACAGAAGTTTTGTATTCAGTAAACATCAAAATGATATTTTTATTAAATTTATTAAGATCATGATGATGTCATATTACAGTTATGAGGTATGTAACCACTTCAATACTACACCAACCTATATTGTATAACACATCTCAATCAATAACACAAATGTCTGACAGTTTACTTCTTGAAAGTGTGCGTTATAAAAGGCTATTACAGCCTCAGGCAAAATATTAACATCCTCAGCATCTAAAATACAACATTTTCACTCCTCTTTAAGATTATATAATGTAAGAGTACATAGCTGTTAAAATGATGAGTAATTTACTAAACACATTTCAAGAGAATTATATAAAAAGAACAAGGACACTAAACAAATTGGTTATCTGTTTCCCTTGTATTCAAGCTACAACTCATCAAATAAAGTTTGAAGTAATGATATATTAATGTATCACAGTGTTACTGTTCAAACATTGTATCATTTCTTGATATTCTAAAGACATCACTTACTGTATACTTGAACAAAAGTCAAACTACATGGGTTCACAACGATCAGACAGTTTAACTTGAGTGTCTCATAAGATTAAAGTACAATGAGACAGCTTAACTTGAGTGTCTCATAAGAGTAAAGTACAAAACAATAACCAAAAATAATTCTCACTATTAAAACATCATTACCAACTTTGTTAGAATTAGAAAAACTTCTAGCTTAGAGTTTCATTACAGATAAAACAAACTGATCGACACATTAACATTGCATTCTGATTAAACGTTTCTCTTGGTGCCAGAAATATACTTAAGTCTGGTTGGTTTAAGTGCATGTCAACTAAAATGAAAAGATAAACAGTGCTTTTTAAGCAATAAATCTGTAAACTGAAAATATCTTTCATCTATAAATGGGAAAAATATATTCAGCTGATAGTGATTTGAAAAAACTCCATCTTTTGTGTTTAACATAGTTTAAAAACACAAACTTTCACTTGAATCACCATTACCAAATTCACAATAACCAATAAATTACTTTCTACTATGAAACCATTTTTTGTGTTTATCACAGTTTAAAAACACAATGTTCACTTGAACCTACACATTGCTTGTGGATTGTTACACACTTCTATAATCTGTGATCAACACATAAAGGAGGTTTGTTAAAACAGGAAAATTAATTATTGTGTGTTCACAAAATGATCCAGGAACACACTACATGTCTGTAAGCTAGCACCAAGTGTTATTGTAACTTTGTGACTCAAAGAGTAAAAACTAAATTTTCTCAAAATTCATCTTTATATCTTGTAGATATGGACGGACTATAGACACTATTGTGTCAGTTGTTTGAAATGAATTTCTTGACAATGACCAAGCTGATGGAAAAAAAAAAAAGGTGCAGTACTCTCCCTATAAAATAATATTTCATTCACAGTAAAACTAACAAAATAAGTGGTCATCATACACAAATATTAATGGTAAAAATGGGTGGTACAGTGATCACCCTTTGAAGATATATTATATTAACAGGATAACTAACAAAAGAGGTGGTAATCCTACACAAACACTGATGGTCAAAAAGGGTGGTGCAGTGATCACCTTTTGAACAGCTTTTACATCAATAGGGTAAGTATTTAAACAAGGTGTTATCCTACATGAACAAACTGTTGGTGAAACAAAGTGGTAATTTCCCTATGAAGACACTTTACATTAAACAGAGTCAAGCAATAAAATAAACTCCTGTAATTCATGAACATGGTGATTTAGTTATTTTGATAAAAACATTTTAATACAAATGTCATGGACATTTTTGTAATTTGGTCAAATGAGAATTAATGAATTCCACACATTAGCCAAGAGAGCAAGATTCTGGTTCATGTGCTAACTGAAAATAAATCACAAACTTTAAACATTCCTTTCTACAAACATGCATAGATATTCACTTTTCTTTAAAAAGTTAAAATTAAAAAATACACTGTTCAAAATAATAATTCATAAAAGAGCAATCAACAACTGTGAACAATGTTTCTTAGGAGTTAAACCATGGACAAGAATTAACTGTCTATAATTCAAAATATACATAGCTTATAGTACAATTATGTAAAAAAAATAAAGCCATTGATCTGGACAAAATATCTCAGTTATAACAACATCTGATGGTTTTATAAACAAGTAATAATTCCACTGGGATAAATAAACCCTATGAATGTGATCTTCAAGGCTGGTTTTAATAAAAAGAACATCATTGTACAACTATGAAAGTAACTCTCTTCCAAATTAAATTAGAAAATAACAACGATAACAAATAATATTTAGTTTTACTTCAAAAGGTGCATTGCAATACATTTTCATCATTTTATTGAGTATGTTTTCTCTTTAAATTAGGTAAAGGTACTCTCACAGCTGGTTTTATAAGAACTAAAAATACAGATAATAAGTACTCTCACAGCTGGTTTTATAAGAACTAAAAATACAGCTAATAAGTACTCTCACAGCTGGTTTTATAAGAACTAAAAATACAGATAATAAGTACTCTCACAGCTGGTTTTATAAAAACTAAAAATACAGATAATAAGTACTCTCACAGCTGGTTTTATAAGAACTAAAAATACAGCTAATAAGTACTCTCACAGCTGGTTTTATAAGAACTAAAAATACAGATAATAAGTACTCTCACAGCTGGTTTTATAAGAACTAAAAATACAGCTAATAAGTACTCTCACAGCTGGTTTTATAAGAACTAAAAATACAGCTAATAAGTACTCTCACAGCTGGTTTTATAAGAACTAAAAATACAGCTAATAAGTACTCTCACAGCTGGTTTTATAAGAACTAAAAATACAGATAATAAGTACTCTTACAGCTGGTTTTATAAGAACTAAAAATACAGCTAATAAGTACTCTCACAGCTGGTTTTATAAGAACTAAAAATACAGATAATAAGTACTCTCACAGCTGGTTTTATAAGAACTAAAAATACAGCTAATAAGTACTCTCACAGCTGGTTTTATAAGAACTAAAAATACAGCTAATAAGTACTCTCACAGCTGGTTTTATAAGAACTAAAAATACAGATAATAAGTACTCTTACAGCTGGTTTTATAAGAACTAAAAATACAGCTAATAAGTACTCTCACAGCTGGTTTTATAAGAACTAAAAATACAGCTAATAAGTACTCTCACAGCTGGTTTTATAAGAACTAAAATACAGATAATAAGTACTCTCACAGCTGGTTTTATAAGAACTAAAAATACAGCTAATAAGTACTCTCACAGCTGGTTTTATAAGAACTAAAAATACAGCTAATAAGTACTCTCACAGCTGGTTTTATAAGAACTAAAAATACAGCTAATAAGTACTCTCACAGCTGGTTTTATAAGAACTAAAAATACAGCTAATAATGTACTCTCACAGCTGGTTTTATAAGAACTAAAAATACAGCTAATAAGTACTCTCACAGCTGGTTTTATAAGAACTAAAAATACAGCTAATAAGTACTCTCACAGCTGGTTTTATAAGAACTAAAAATACAGCTAATAAGTACTCTCACAGCTGGTTTTATAAGAACTAAAAATACAGCTAATAAGTACTCTCACAGCTGGTTTTATAAGAACTAAAAATACAGCTAATAAGTACTCTCACAGCTGGTTTTATAAGAACTAAAAATACAGATAATAAGTACTCTTAAAGTTGGTTTTGTAAGAACTAAAAATACAGCTGGTAAGTACTCTCACAGTTTTATATGAGCTAAAAATGCAGCTGATAAGTATTCTTACAGCTGGTTTTATAAGAACTAAAAAACAGCTAATAAGTACTCTTACAGCTGGTTTTATAAGAACTAAAAATACAGCTAATAAGTACTCTCACAGCTGGTTTTATAAGAACTAAAAATACAGATAATAAGTACTCTCACAGCTGGTTTTATAAGAACTAAAAATACAGCTAATAAGTACTCTCACAGCTGGTTTTATAAGAACTAAAAATACAGCTAATAAGTACTCTTAAAGTTGGTTTTGTAAGAACTAAAAATACAGCTGGTAAGTACTCTCACAGTTTTATATGAGCTAAAAATGCAGCTGATAAGTATTCTTACAGCTGGTTTTATAAGAACTAAAAAACAGCTAATAAGTACTCTTACAGCTGGTTTTATAAGAACTAAAAATACAGCTGATAAGTACTCTTATAGCTGGTTTTATAAGAACTACAAATACAGCTAATAAGTACTCTCACTCCTGGTGTTGTAAGAACTATAAATGCAGCTAATAAGTACTCTCACAGCTGGTTTTATAAGAACTACAAATACAGCTAATAAGTACTCTCACTCCTGGTGTTCTAAGAACTATAAATGCAGCTAATAAGTACTCTCACAGCTGGTTTTATAAGAACTAAAAATACAGATAATAAGTACTCTCACAGCTGGTTTTGTAAGAACTAAAAATACAGCTAATAAGTACTCTCACAGCTGGTTTTATAAGAACGAAAAATACAGCTAATAAGTACTCTCACAGCTGGTTTTATAAGAACTAAAAATACAGCTAATAAGTACTCTCACAGCTGGTTTTATAAGAACTAAAAATACAGCTAATAAGTACTCTCACAGCTGGTTTTATAAGAACTAAAAATACAGCTAACAAGTACTCTCACAGCTGGTTTTATAAGAACTAAAAATACAGCTAATAAGTACTCTCACAGCTGGTTTTATAAGAACTAAAAATACAGCTAATAAGTACTCTCACAGCTGGTTTTATAAGAACTAAAAATACAGATAATAAGTACTCTCACAGCTGGTTTTATAAGAACTAAAAATACAGCTAATAAGTACTCTCACAGCTGGTTTTATAAGAACTAAAAATACAGCTAATAAGTACTCTCACAGCTGGTTTTATAAGAACTAAAAATACAGATAATAAGTACTCTTACAGCTGGTTTTATAAGAACTAAAAATACAGCTAATAAGTACTCTCACAGCTGGTTTTATAAGAACTAAAAATACAGCTAATAAGTACTCTTACAGCTGGTTTTATAAGAACTAAAAATACAGATAATAAGTACTCTCACAGCTGGTTTTATAAGAACTAAAAATACAGCTAATAATGTACTCTCACAGCTGGTTTTATAAGAACTAAAAATACAGCTAATAAGTACTCTCACAGCTGGTTTTATAAGAACTAAAAATACAGCTAATAAGTACTCTCACAGCTGGTTTTATAAGAACTAAAAATACAGCTAATACGTACTCTCACAGCTGGTTTTATAAGAACTAAAAATACAGCTAATAAGTACTCTCACAGCTGGTTTTATAAGAACTAAAAATACAGCTAATAAGTACTCTCACAGCTGGTTTTATAAGAACTAAAAATACAGCTAATAAGTACTCTCACAGCTGGTTTTATAAGAACTAAAAATACAGATAATAAGTACTCTCACAGCTGGTTTTATAAAAACTAAAAATACAGCTAATAAGTACTCTCACAGCTGGTTTTATAAGAACTAAAAATACAGCTAATAAGTACTCTCACAGCTGGTTTTATAAGAACTAAAAATACAGATAATAAGTACTCTTAAAGTTGGTTTTGTAAGAACTAAAAATACAGCTGGTAAGTACTCTCACAGTTTTATATGAGCTAAAAATGCAGCTGATAAGTATTCTTACAGCTGGTTTTATAAGAACTAAAAAACAGCTAATAAGTACTCTTACAGCTGGTTTTATAAGAACTAAAAATACAGCTAATAAGTACTCTCACAGCTGGTTTTATAAGAACTAAAAATACAGCTAATAAGTACTCTCACAGCTGGTTTTATAAGAACTAAAAATACAGCTAATAAGTACTCTCACAGCTGGTTTTATAAGAACTAAAAATACAGCTGGTAAGTACTCTTAAAGTTGGTTTTGTAAGAACTAAAAATACAGCTGGTAAGTACTCTCACAGTTTTATATGAGCTAAAAATGCAGCTGATAAGTATTCTTACAGCTGGTTTTATAAGAACTAAAAAACAGCTAATAAGTACTCTTACAGCTGGTTTTATAAAAACTAAAAATACAGCTGATAAGTACTCTTATAGCTGGTTTTATAAGAACTACAAATACAGCTAATAAGTACTCTCACTCCTGGTGTTGTAAGAACTATAAATGCAGCTAATAAGTACTCTCACAGCTGGTTTTATAAGAACTAGAAATACAACTGATAAGTACTCTCACAGTTTTATATGAGCTAAAAATACAGCTAATAAGTACTCTCACAGCTGGTTTTATAAGAACTAATAATACAGCTAATAAGTACTCTTACAGCTGGTTTTTAAAAGTCAACTGAATATAATCAAAACTTATAGATAATTTGTATAAAACAAAAAAAGCCATATACATCCACAACTGTTTACTAAATGATAATTACATGTTTCTGTAGTAATGGAATAATAATTGTTTTTAAAATTAACTCATGCAGAGGATTTAGTTTGAAACAAAAATTTTACAATCAGATGTGTTGTAGAACACAAGTCATCCAAATTAACAAAAAATTACTTTTATACACGTGATTAGTTCTGAAAATTAATGTACATTCAATATGGTAGAAAACGATTTTTATTGTTAATTCTGGCAATCAAAATATTATTTTTCTATTCTAATTATTTTTAATCAGTACATCTGAGCATAGTGGTCATGGCCATGACACAGCCTGTTTTGTCGAGTAAAACCAAAAACAAATCTTACTTCTCCACAACATGCACTCTGATATTTATATGAATGTGCTTTTCAAACCACAAATATCTCACTATTAAAGTTAGTTATAGTAGAGAAGGTGGATATTAAGAAGTACTTCTCAAACATAGTCCAAGGTTGGAGACATTTACTCATAATACATTGTGACTGAACACAGACATATCTTGCAACATTAAAAAGCATCACCATCCAGCAATTCCCCTGGCAAGAAACAGTTCATTCTTCCACTCACAGACTGGGTGGTTCTCCATAAGCCTCTTCCCGAGCTTGAGAAAGACCCTGTTTGAGATGGTCCATCCAATTTGTTAGTAATATTCCATTCCTTTTCATGATTTGCATCACAAGCTCCACCTCCACGTGGAAACATGCTGCTTCCTTCGATGTTAGAACCAACATTTGTAGACTTCTTATTTGACCATGCAACCCCACTAGCAGATGACGACTGTCCACTTCCAGTATGATGCAAATAACTGTGGATTTCAGCCTCTGTGGGAATCTCTACGAAGATAGTAGTATTACCCAAAACACAATTATTCAGAGCTGATTGAGCTTTGGTACATTCCTCTCTTGTAGAGTACTTGACAACTGCAATTCCCTGGTTCAGAAGGAGGTGGAAGAGCTGAAGTGGACCATGTTGCAGACAAAGAGTTTTCAAGGTAGATCCATCAATCTGAAAGAAAGAAAATAATGTTGGGAAAACTTGCTTAAATACAGCAACACTAACAACTGAATAAAGCTAGAGATGTTAACTGCAGTGTCTCAGTACAGTATTTTCAGAGTACGTGACAGGTGGAGTTTAAGAAGAAAGTTATTAATTATGAAGAACATAATCGATACAATAACAGAAGGTAAACTTTCTGTTCATGATCCTACTTGTGTAATTCAGAAGTTTTTAAAGTATACACTTAGAAACTCATGCAAACATTAAATTACATTTATTACTGAATTTTCAATCAAAATGACATGTAATATTGAAACAACTCATTTAATATTAATGTGTAATTATTTCTAAAGCTTCAAGCAAAATGATGAATAAAATTAAAAAAGCAATTCATTGAAACATTAATGTGAAATTATTTAATAAAAATGATGTATGAAAGTAAAACATAACTCATGTAACCATTACACGGAAATTATCTTTAAAGTTCCAATAAAACAGAAACTGTTTGCCATAATAGTTTTCCACACCAAGCAACATGTGATTGGTAGCAATATTAAAACTGTTTACAAAGCTTTATGTTTTCATTATAGTTTTCCACACCAAGCAACATGTGATTGGTAACAATATTAAAACTGTTTACAAAGCTTTATGTTTTCATTTTCCCAACATTTTAATAATGTTTTCAAATAATTAATTTTACAATCTAAAACAAACTTAACTAAATAATGCTTTAATACATTGTGCAAAGTTTTTAAATTTAAATCACCAGTACATAATTTCATGGCATTTTTACCTATAGTGTTATAGGTGTTATACATAATAATGGTATATATTATTACTTATAAGAAAAACAAGGTTTGTGAAACCAAGCTCTATATAAGACATCTTCCAAAAAACTCTACAAGATTACCTGAGGGGTGAGATTTCGAAGCACAAGAAAGGAATTCTGCTTATCCACTGCACAAAACAACAAAAAACAATCAGAACAATTATTCATAAAAATTTTGTTTTTATCCTTAAATCAAATTACTAAATTATTTATATTATTGCTGAAAATCTTCTTGTCAGTGTCAATTAATAACTGAAAAATCCTATAATAATGTTAAAAAAAATGAAATACCAAACATAAAAAATATTATATACATCAACTCTATCCATATAAATTTTACATACATCAACTCTATCTATATAAATTTTACATACATCAACTCTATCCATATAAATTTTACATACATCAACTCTATCCATATAAATTTTTGTAAAAATTATTTTTCAGTAAATTTAATTCTGCAAAATAAATTGTAATTTTTAAAATAAACAAAATTATTACATAAAACCAAGGAAATTGGTTATTACAGACACTGATAACACAAAAACTAGACATTCTATAATTTTACTCAAAATTCAAGGCAAATACTAGCAGGATGTAAATTTTCTATTAACTGTTCTGCATGTAGTAATAACATTCTCATTAACTCTATCTCTTAAGAAAAACTTTATATAATTACCTGAGGATGTATCATTATTTAGATATATTGATGTAATATTTGTAAATTTTCTATTTTCTGTTCTGCATGTAGTAATAAGATTCTCATTATTTCTAAGTATACCACACTTTGAAAGTATGTAGTAACATCATTATTTCTGTCCTTTCTCTGTGTAGAGGCTTCAACACAAATTGTTCTCTGCAATACATTTCTCGAATCTCAAGTTCTCTAACTTATCTGCTGGACATCATTGTACCTGAATGTTACAAATGCTTTTGAACACAAATTTGTAGGTTTTACAATATTAATGAAACTCTGAGAGAACACAAAAACAATTCTAAATAGTACATATATTTATGAATAAAAACTGCATATATACTCTACAGAGTTAACCAAATTCCAGGACAAAAACAAATCTAAATATTGTAATTTGATACCTATATCTTTTTCTTTTCCAATTAATCCAGAAGGTTTATGAATCTTAGAACCTGGTGCTCCCCAGGACCCTGATAAAGGTAGTTTCCTGGGTCCAAGCAGTCCCCAGCCTGGCTTGAAGTCACTTTAGTTTGTCAGTGAAAAGGTTTTAAATAAGAAAACCACAATTAAAAAATTATTTTTTGTCAAATAATAAATACATTGTTTAGGTTTGTTTAAAGTCCAGTAATACAAAAAAATATTTTCTATAACATAATATGAATAAGGAAAATAAAGTCCAGCCTATAGCATTCTCTAAATCTTTGGGCTCAAAACTTCTAGGATAATTGTTTTATCTTTTCCAATAAGCATGCTAAAGAGATTAAAAACGTTGTATGTATAACTAAAGTACTGAACATTACTAATATACTTTATTCATAAATAAAAGGTTTACTTTCTAATTTGTTATATACGAGTTTCATTAAGTGATATATTTAACAAAACCTTTTTACTTAATTTTCTTGGTAGTTTATAAAATGTAAAATCTTACTCGTTTAAAGTTTTTAAAACCATATTTTCAATACAAATGGTCATATGGTGCTGGAGTAGCTTGTAAATACAAATGTAAAAGAAAATAGTACAAAATAACAAGTACGATGTAGCATTAAATAAAACCTAACTAGTACAAAGATCAGACAAGTTCTTCTGTTTGATGTAAGGAATTTACATGATGCATCAGTTTCCTCTTACCTATCATTAGATGTACCTGTATCAAAAGTCCAAGGGCTAGAAGTCAAAGAAGCTAGAGAGGCTACAAGAGAATCTCCACTGCTTGTGGGAGAAGGTCTAGATTTGGATGTCCAATCTGTGTTTCGGATGGAGCTCAGGGAGAAAGGTGAGCAAGCTGTACTGTTTGGCATGAGATGCTGGTCACCTTCCACACTTTTCCCATCTGAAATACTTTTCCATGGTTTACCAGGCTCAAATTCTGTTAGAAGATCGTTCAGGTTATAAGATGGTTGTGAGCTCACTGTTAAAGACGTGGTAGCTTTTGGCTCACTCTCTATGGTGCTGCTTGATGAATTAATGGATGATGAATTAGAACTATTCATGTTCACATTATTTTGTAAATGGATAATTCTGTTGCCTTCAGAAGAAGACAGGTGCCAAGCTCCAGGACAGTTTGGTGAAGTTTCAGCTGATGAAAGTGAAGCATGCAATGAAGTTCCAAGCTTAGACATGGTTCCAGGAGCACGACTAAAATCCCCTAAACCATTACTGCTTCTTTCAGTATTTCCAACTAGCAAGTTTTGGTCATCCTTATCCACAGATGGTAGCTTCCACTGGGATAGCCGAGACAGAGGCTTAAATGTGGAGGGCTCCTTGATGGAAAGTTCTGATGCTAAGTGTTCTAAACCAGGTTTGAAAAGCTCATGAGATGGTGACTGAAGGGTTGACAGGTTTACTGATTCAGGTAGCTGCTGGTGTACCTGTTGCTTATTATATAGAAACAGCACAGTTTCAATGTATTATTCATCCAAATTATCCTAAATACGACATAAGAAGACTATCCTAACAGATTAAAAATACTTCAAAAAATATTCTAAAGAGCTTTCTTTGGATTCAAATACTATCCGAAGTGATATATTCCAAATAATAACAAAAAACTTGTTTAAATAGAGACCTAACAGTTTTCATCACATGGCTACTTATATATTGTGCCATTATTTAACTAACCTGAGTTAACTGAAAATAGCAATTTGTAAAATCTTAACTCTTTCACTACATGCTTGGATCGCTCGACCAAGTTTACAACCATAAAGTAACTGTCACAGTTTTCATATTATAATTTTTTAAAGATATTCTGTGTATCTTTGTGGCATTTCTTACACTTTCAATAAACATAAAGCATTTTGTATACAAAAACTTTCTCCAAGAACTTATGGAGTCAAAGTGTTAAATGATCCATATACAAAATGATTTTCCTATTAAGATTAAAAAAATACCTTTCCTTACCTGAAAATTGTCATATTTCATTTATGTAATCTCTAAATAATTACCAAATGTTTTTACCAGAAAGATTTTATCTCTTATTTTCTCCACCCTTACTCCATGTGTGTTCAGTCAGTTTAATCAACCATAAAAAAATCACATACATTACCACCATTTTTTTCTTTCTAGAGTGACTGAAACTCTAACATAAAACAATAATTTTTTATCCTAAACAGTTTAGAGCTCATAACAGTGCACATCTGTTCATACTTAAGCTTTATTGTTTTAATGCCCTTGGAACAATATCTATCCTAACATACAAGTTGTAGCTCACACTACTGTATTGAATAATACAACACATATGCTGCTTGCATGGATAATTTTTCATTATTTGTTTCAATATATTACCTAATCTAATAAGCTTCTAATTCTTACACTTTAGTTACATTTATAATAATAAACTGGGCCTTCTTGTTTACTAACGTCAATGAAACTTAAACCTATTTTTGTTTTACATTAATGGTACTACGATTTACATAATCTTTATTGAATTAAATAATATCTTGTGTAAAGTAGACAGTTTCCTATAACTTTAACAGCCTTTAAACATTCAGGTACATACATCAATTTGACATTTGAAATGAAAGGTTTTAACTGCAGGCAAATAGATAATTACCTATACATAAAACAATGTAATATAGTATGACAGTTGATAGATTAAAAATACAGCTTTATATATAATAATATATAATATATTTATTTATTATATATACTAATATATATAATAATATATAGTAGATAATTACCTACACAGAAAACAATGTAATATAGTATGACAGTTGATAGATTAAAAATACAGCTTTATATATAATAATATATAATATATTTTTTATTATATATACTAATATATATAATAATATATAGTAGATAATTACCTACACAGAAAACAATGTAATATAGTATGACAGTTGATAGATTAAAAATATAGCTTTATATTGGTTAAAAATAATATAATGGAGAAAATTATTGATTGTTTATGAAAGACAGAATTTGACAGGAGGGTTTGATGCATACATTTGATTCTCTAGCTTATGGTTCTGCAAAAAAATAAGGTTGAAAGTAAAAACTATATTTTGCCCAATCAGTAAAAACTATATTTTGCCCAATCAGTATCTATGTTATAATGATTACTTTACATTACACTTTGAACTTCTCAGAGAGGAAAGTAAAGAAGACTAAAGCTCTGGAAAATAGATATCACAATTCTTATCCTGGGAGAGGTTGAAGACGTTTTAACTACTGCCTAACAAAATTAAGAACTTAAAACTTATATACAAATAGAAATTGATTTACTATGTTTTGATGCTAAGTTTATTACTATACAATAATAATAAAATGGTTGAATTCAATTTTCAATACAGCTTTCTTATTGGTAGTTTCATAAATTTGAACAGTAGTCATATGTTAGACCAGAAGAAAGGGATTTTCATTTACCCAGAGAAATACTTGTATTGAATATATTGTTACACAGGTACTTTAAGAATTAGTTGGTTAAAAAAAAACAATGTCCAATCCACTTTACTCTCTCAACACAGGCTGTTGATTTCACTGACCACAAGATCTCTTTGCACTTGTATAAAGTCTTTATAGATTTGATACTACTAACTTGTAATATATCTTCACAATCTTTCAGTAAACATTACAAGCCTTTCATACATGACAAATCACATTTTTTAATAAATTAAATAGAATAAATATACTGAGTACTTGTTTCTAATATTCCATTTGTGAAGTGATTCTCATTTTCAGATTAAAAATGTATTTCTTCATCTCAAAAATCTCAGGTTTGATTTGTGTAATTTCTAAAACATCTTAAATAAATTTTAAATGTTTATTTTTGGTAAAACCTTATGTTATTTTCTCGTCCCTAACTCTATAAAAGGTTAATCAATTTGACTGACCTCATAACCACATAAAAAAAAACAATCACAATAAATTACATTTGTTTTCTAGAATGACTTAAAAATTGTAACATGACATTAAGTAGCTTTAAACTTGTACGAATATATATTTATAATTAAAATTTATTGTTTTTTTGAAGCTTGTCTAACTGTTATTCATGCCTTTATAAGCTGTAAATCACTCAGGCAACGCAAAGCTCACATTATGCTTTTAAATTATGTTACTCAAGAGCTATTTGTGTGCATGCCTCACAAGAAATTTTTATTATATATTTTAACCTGATCTAACCTAAAGAGACACATTTTATTTAGTTTTACAATAATAAAAAACAAAGTCTTTACTTCAGTCTATTGTTTGTTTGTCTCAATTTCTAATGATATAAAACTGTTTTTTTTTAATACTAAAGCACTAAATTTTTATTCAGTTAAATAATACCTCAAAGAACAAAGAATAATAACATGCAAAAAGTAGACAATTTTCCCTAACTACCAAACTTTTTCTGGAATTCTAACTATGAAATAAGAACTGTTACAAGATCATCCAAGTTAGTTGTTAGGAAACAAAGCTTGTATTAACACTTTTCACAGGGGCTCAATCAATTTGACAGACCACATGACCTGTTTGTACTTATATATATAGTCTTTATAGATTTAACACTTCTTACCTTCAATATAGTTTGTATATCTTCACAATGTTTCAGTTAACATTATAAGTGTTTCTTACATACAAACAAATCTCGTTATTTAGCGAAGTATCTTAAACAAACTAAAATAATGATTTGTTCATGAATATATCGAGTATTTATTCTGAATAATCCAGATGCATTGTAATTTCCTTGCTGATATCAAACGTACTTTTCCTAATCTCAAATTTACTGTGGGTAATCCATAAAACCTCCTAAACAGATTTCACATTTTTTTTGTCAGTAAAACTTTATATTTTATCTGCTATTTTCTCTACCATATCTCAAAACAGGATCAGTTAATTTGATCAACTTTATAACCACCAAAAAAATTTTAAAAATGTAAATTAGCATTTTCTTCTTTCTAGAATTACTTCAAATTGCAACTTGAAACTACATTTGTTTATGCTAAGTTGCTTTAAACTTGTAGCAGTACATATCTAGTTATAATTAAATGTTATTATTGTATTGACCTTTGAACTGTGTCTAACTACTATCTGTGCCATTATAAGTTATAAACCACTGGGGCACATGCTACAATATCAAATTAAATTACCTACATGCAGTTCTCATGTCTGCATCATGAAACATTATTATATTATTATCTATTTTACGTAAACTAACTTAAAAAAATCTATACATTTTGCGTTTCAGTTACTTTTATATAATAAATAGAAAATAAACAAGAACAACAACAAATAAAGTACACACTCAAGCTTCTTTCTTGCTGTCGATGTCAAGGACACATAAGCTTACTATTTTATACTAATGGTAGTGATGCACTAAAGTTAATTTAACTAAATAAAAAATGCACCAATGAACATAGACTAATAACATGAAAAAGTAGACAATTTCTCCTAACTCTCAAAGAGTTGTTACAAATTCATACAAGCTAGTCTTCAAGTTTCTTGTATTCTGAGTGAAACTGATGCTTATATGTTCAAAAAACTTTATATGTTACATTATTTGACAGATGAAACCTCTGACTTTTAAAATCAGTTATAGGTAATATATAACTAAGTACAAGAGAGAATTATTAACAAATTGTATTAAAAATACAAAAATGTGTCCATATGTCTCTCATTATCAACAAACATGGACCAAAATGTGTCCATATGTCTCTCATTATCAACAAACATGGACCATTCTTGGTAGGACAATGAGGAATAACATTCTGTATATGACCACCAAGTTTCATGACTCAAATAATTTTTGACTGAGTTACATAACCTCCATTAAACAGAAGTAATAAAAAAAACAACCTAACTTACTGCAAGGTAAGGAAGAGTGGAAATACAGTATATTTTAATGGAAGAGAACTCTACACATTAATGGAAGAGAACTCTACACATAAATGGAAGAGAACTCTACATATTAATGGAAGAGAACTCTACATATTAATGGAAGAGAACTCTACATATAAATGATTAAATAACTTCAGTAACAAATATTTTTTTCATTTTGCTTACCTCAGCTTACAGTAATCATACTGTGTGGCACTAGGCATTCAGACATTGTAAATACATTTTACATAGTAATAATAAATTAAGAGTTAAACAATGAATCTTATGAAAGGAAGGTCTGCACAATTGTGACAAGTAGTAACACTTACATGATGTTTTATAAAATTAGCCTGCTGGACAGCAATCTGGTTACGTAAGTTGTTGATGCGCTGCTTGATTTGAGTCACGTGCATATTAAACTGAGGAGGTAAAGCTCCACCTTTACCAAACTGTTGAGAACCATGCAGCTGCTGGATCTCATACAGAAGTTTGATCTCTTGTAACAACTGAGAGAGAAGATGTAATGTTTGAGGGGCCAATGGCTGGTTAATAATCTGAAATTGATAAAAGGAAATGTTACAAAATTCAAAGGATCTGTTCTAAGAACTGATAGAGAAGTGAACTCTCACTATGACTGATACAGTAATTATGTCAGTTTGAGAACAAATACCTTGATATCACTTTGAAAAATGATTTAATATTTCAAAGTGGTGTTGTGAACTACTACATATAAATACTGATATGTCCAACACAACAGAAACCCAGTAATTTTGTTTATATAAATATTTCCCAACAATTTAAGTTTGCAGTAACAATATATTACTTATTCTTTCTAACTAATAATTATCCAAATCAGATCTTTGAGTTTGCCAGATTTCAGATGGACATATTATAGCCATACCTTAATGAAAAATAAATTAAAAAAAAACTGCATTTCTATATTGCAATTTATTGTACACAGTACTAAGCAGTGTATTCTATATCAAGAGAATGGTAATATGCATGGGAAAGTATTTTATTGTGTAGTAAATAACAAGTATTTATTATTATTTCTTGCACAGCTGCAGACCAGTTTGTTGTGTTTCTTTAATAATTCAACCTTTTTTGTAATAGATAATTACTTGTGTTTTGAACCACCACAATCTATTTAAGGTCAAACTCCAATTACATGTACTGATAAACTGTATAAAAACGTTACCTTACTTGAAAAGTATAATTGCATTTAAAGCAAAGAGAAATGCATAAATGTTTTATTTATAAGTTCACAAAATATGACACACACACAAGTCAGTTCACAGCATATGACTACACACACACACACAAGTCAGTGCACAGCATATTACTACACATACAAGTCAGTTCACAGCACATTACTACACACACACACACACACAAGTCAGTTCACAGCATATTATTACATACACATACAAGTCAGTTCACAGCATATTACTACACACACACACAAGTCAGTTCACAGCATATTACTACACACACACAAGTCAGTTCACAGCATATTACTACACACACACAAGTCAGTTCACAGCATATTACTACACACACACGTTAGTTCACAGCATATTACTACACACACACACACAAGTCAGTTCACAGCATATTACTACACACACACACACAAGTCAGTTCACAGCATATTACTACACACACAAGTCAGTTCACAGCATATTACTACACACACAAGTCAGTTCATAGCATATTACTACTACACATATACACACAAGTCAGTGCACAGCATATTACTACACATACAAGTCAGTTCACAGCACATTACTACACACACACACAGAAGTCAGTTCACAGCATATTACTACACACACACAAGTCAGTTCACAGCATATTACTACACACACAACAAGTCAGTTCACAGCATATTACTACACACACCGCGTTAGTTCACGGCATATTACTACACACACACACAAGTCAGTTCACAGCATATTACTACACACACACACACAGTCAGTTCACAGCATATTACTACACACACAAGTCAGTTCACAGCATATTACTACACACACAAGTCAGTTCATAGCATATTACTACTACACATATACACACAAGTCAGTGCACAGCATATTACTACACATACAAGTCAGTTCACAGCACATTACTATACACACACACACACACACACACACAAGTCAGTTCACAGCATATTATTACATACACATACAAGTCAGTTCACAGCATATTACTACACACACACACAAGTCAGTTCACAGCATATTACTACACACACAAGTCAGTTCACAGCATATTACTACACACACACAAGTCAGTTCACAGCATATTACTACACACACAAGTCAGTTCACAGCATATTACTACACACACATGTTAGTTCACAGCATATTACTACATACACACACACAAGTCAGTTCACAGCATATTACTACACACACACACACAAGTCAGTTCACAGCATATTACTACACACACACACACAAGTCAGTTCACAGCATATTACTTCACACATAAGTCAGTTCACAGCATATGACTACACACACACACACAAGTCAGTTCACAGCATATTACTACACACACAAGTCAGTTCATAGCATATTACTACTACACATATACACACAAGTCAGTTCACAGCATATTACTACACACACGCAAGTTAGTTCACAGCATATTGCTAGAGATGTAGATATTAAAATAAGTTTCTTATTGGTGCAAGAATGTGGATATTCAAAGATTAACACCAGAAACACAGCACTTTGAATTAACACCAGAAACACAGCATTTGTGTATATTAAAACTCAGTTACAACAATATTTAAAATAATTTTTTTTCTATACTTGTATATGATCTGCTATTTATATTTTCACAAAGAATTGGCTAACACTTAAAGTGTCATTCATTAAACAATGTTGCATTATGCATGGCATTTTTCTTACAATAATTTTCAAAGTTTTATTTATAAATTTTGTATGATTAAACATTACACAGTAGAGCTTCTGAATGTTACCAAGTGCGTGTCCTTACAGAATCCACTGCCTGCTGAATGGAAGCACCATCAAGGTCCATATCTCAATGGATAGCAAACCAAGGAAAATAGTCAGAGGTACTACTCCCTCTAGACACCAATGACCAAGAAACTGATGAAAAACTTTGCTTCAGGGGTTTTAAATTTCCCAACTTTGTGAGAATAAAGTTTATGCAGATCAAGAAATATCACTAATGCATCTTACACTGACAAACACTAAGCAAGCTTTTCAACTTCACAAAAGGTCATTATCCTAAGGTTTCATCATCTCAAACTTGAACAGCCCAACCATGAAAGCCCTTCAATACTCCAGTTTCTCAACTGCAAGAGCTGTGAGCATGACTGGACAACACTGCCAAAGTCTGATGCATCAGTTACACCAGCAAATATCTTGTTAATGACTGCTGAAGGCCAGATCTGACACACATTGCAGCAACTGTAGAGATTAACATGCCACTTTTACCATGGATATCCAAAGTTTCAACTGGTCACCAGGTTCAAAACACAGATATTGCTATCATTGGATGTATCTACAACATTGATCAACCAAATTTCACAGTTCTGTCACAGAGACCACAATTTAACAGCCACACAACAGAACAACCATGCCTACTCTAACCACCAAGCTTGCCTCACAACCCAGGTTGTACACTGCCAGATCTTCCATTCAGTCACAACCAGCAGAATAATTGACAACCAACAAGCATGTTCTTTGTCCCATCAGCCTTGATGCCTTCATCACAGATTTCACTCTAGCAGCTGTCACCATTGAGAGCAAAACTGAAACATTCCTGAACATAGCTTTACTTTAGGAAAACAAATTACACCTATTTTTTATAGATCACAATGTACCCACCTATCAAGATCCCATACTTCACCAGATGAAAGTTGCATCTCTACCAAAAATAACCTTACTTACTCCCTTTACACAAAGTTCTTGCATTAAATAGTGTAAAAATATCAAAATATCACCATACCCTGAGATTCAAACCCACCATTCCACAGTTAAACCCTTAACACCAAAGGCATAAATTTTCACTCAAATGCACAACATGACAGTTATTAATGACAACTCACACTTAGTACAACAGAACTTAAGTATTATTAACCTTGTTATTATTTCTCCTATGTTAGTGCACCTAACATCTAACTTTAAAGTCTACAACGTGACAGTTATTAATGACAACTCACACTTAGAACAATGGAACTTAAGTATTATTAACCTTGTTATTATTTCTGCTGTGTTAGTGCACCTAACATCTAACTTTAAAGTATACAACGTGACAGTTATTAATGACAACTCACACTTAGAACAATGGAACTTAAGTATTATTAACCTTGTTATTATTTCTGCTGTGTTAGTGCACCTAACATCTAACTTTAAAGTATACAACGTGACAGTTATTAATGACAACTCACACTTAGAACAATGGAACTTAAGTATTATTAATCGTGTTATTATTTCTGCTGTGTTAGTGCACCTAACACCTAACTTTAACCCTCATACACACGGTGGGGGTCAAAAATGGGCCCACTTGTGTTTAAGTTGTTATAGAAATATCAAAGGTGTGACTTTCGGGCCTAAAAATGTACCTAATTTAATCTATACTAATAACATACTATACTAATACGTTTAACATGTATTTTATGCAAATGGGGTATTACACCCCTTGTCTAATGTCGAAATTCACGTTTTCCACATTGGGGGTCATTTTTGACCCCCGTTTAAAAAACTCAATTACATGTCTGGTAAACAATCAAATAATATATTGATATGAAATTTTGTGCTCTAGAACATTCTAGAACACTCTATAAATGTTCTCGAGCATTCTAGAATATTCTTATCTACGTTGCATAGAGAGCCCTCAATCGATGATGAATCAGGAAAACCTGAAATAATTTCATACTATAACTCCACCAAAGGAGGAGTCGATACACTAGACCAAACAGTTAGATTCTTTTCCACAAAAAGAAAGACCAGAAGGTGGCCAATGGCACTATTTTATAACATTCTTGATGCTGCCGCATACAATGCTTACCTTCTCTATCGCCAGCCATCCAGAATTCGCATCAAAGTACCAAAAAAAGAGCAAGACGTGAATTTCTGAAGTTGCTTACTGATGAATTACTGCCTGAAGAAGATACAAATGAAGTGATCCCTCCAAAAAGACAAAAAGTTGCTGAAGAGAACGTTAGGAAATGGTGTCAAATATGCGCATGTGATTCAAGGAAAAAAACTTCTTCAAAGTGTATCAAATGTAGTAAAATGGCTTCCAATGACCATAAAGTTAGCCAGAGTGTATGCATAAATTGTATAGAATAAATATTTTGTCCAAATATATACTTTGCTTATATGAAAATAAATTTTTTGTTAATATTTTTGGTTGGGGTCAAAAATGACTCCCAGTGTGGGCAACGTAATTTTTTTGAGTGTGTGTACTAGGGTTAAAGTATACAACGTGACAGTTATTAATGATAACTCACACTTAGTACAACAGAACTTAAGTATTATTGACCTTGTAATTATTTCTCCTGTGTTAGTGCACCTAACACCTAACTTTAAAGTATACAACGTGTCAGTTATTAATGACAACTCACACTTAGTACAATAGAACTTAAGTATTATTAACCTTGTTATTATTTCTCCTGTGTTAGTGCACCTAACATTAAAGTGTACAACATGACAGTTATTAATGACAACTCACACTTAGTACAATGGAACTTAAGTATTATTAACCTTGTTATTATTTCTCCTGTGTTAGTGCACCTAACACCTAACTTTAAAGTATACAACGTGACAGTTATTAATGACAACTCACACTTAGTACAACAGAACTTAGGTATTATTAACCTTGTTATTATTTCTGCTGTGTTAGTGCACCTAACATCTAACTTTAAAGTATACAAGAAACACAGAAAGGTGACAACCCCATATCGTTCCAAATTAAAACCTGTAACTGGATTAATCTCCATAATCATAAGCTTCACCAAAACATTCTTGATTTGAACATAGTCAACATTTAATAGCTACCTTGACAATGAGTTACCAGAATTAAAAACCAAAGAAACATATAAAAACGATTTAGAAGAATATTAAAATACACAACATGAGTCACAGCCAAAAGCACAGATAATAGAGTTCTTAAAAAAGCACAAAAGACAGAACATTACACCAGAAATCCTCATCTTAACAAGAATCTGCACATTATTCAAAGAAACCAACCACACAAACCACAAATAAACAAGAAAAAAAGTGAAATGGAATGACTGACCAGAATCAAACAAAAGGAAAACTGAAAAGCCTTTAAAACGTATGTCATGAAACTATTGACTATGGTAACATTACATAAGTAGATTAGTTTGCCTCCACTGATGCCTAAATATCTGAATTATTCTAATCCAACTTTCCTGACACAACCAGTCAACATAGCCACCCACAACTCCCATAGCCTCTTAACTGAAATCTCAACCCAACCACTACAGCAGAAATCAAAATACATCCTTGTAAACTTAAAAAAACAATGTACGAGGCAAAGACAAAATCCTCAACACTGTACTTAAACATGCATCCCACAAGTTTTTAAAGTGCCTTACAAATATATACGATCTGTCTGTTTTCCAGATATTTTCCAAGTATGTGTAAGTCAGCCATTATCAATACAATTCTCAATAAAGGCCAAAATTCTAAAATCCCTAGAGACTTCCACCTAATAAACTTAATTAACTGTACTGGCAAGCTCCCACAGAAAATCATGACAATTCTACTATGATGGCTTCTCAAGAATAACAACACACTAGCACTAATTCAGAATGCAGAATGAAACATCAGACAAGCTGTGGACAACCTTGTTTGATTATTTGAAACAAAGAACATTGGCGTTAACAAACTCCTACTCATTTTTCTTGATGTACAAAAAGCCTTCGATACAGTAGGGCATAATTGAATTAAATTCAAGCTAATGAATACAAAATACTAATAGTTTTCTCTAAATGGATCTCAAACGTTTTTTAGAAAACAGATCTGTAAAAGTATGAATTAACAATGCTATCTCCTAACCCTTTTTTTTCAATAAAGGAATACCACAAGGGCCAGTCCTCTGCCCAATACTCTAACCTTTCTCTATGAACAATATACCACTACTGACTACACCTCTCATTCACGCATCTCATTAAGCTAATGATATACCAGTATGAAGCCTCTTGGATTTCCCCTTTAGCTAAACCAAAGTTCAAAAAAACCTTAAATAAAATTATTTGTAAATAGAAGATTATTCACAATCCTAACAGGATTCAAACCATTATTATTTACAAAGCTCTAAATAAAACATTCAAGACAATAAAAAACACTACATTTTTACAGATTTCTCATCACTTTCTCTAAGACAGTACAATTTCTTTGTGTTGCACACCACAAACTAACATGACACATGCATATTAAAATCTATTCAAAAACTTACAACAAGAATTATGAACCTCCAGAAAATAAGCTATCACACTCATGGGTGCAGATCACAAACAATAACACATTTATAAAACTGTATTAGACATATCATGAAATATGGATAACATGCACCATGAAGCAATTTCACCTTTCAATTCTACAAAATTTACAAAACTGGGCCACACACTTAGCTTACCATCTATCCAAGTACACACCAGTCTGCTATGTAAAAAAAACTCAACCTAACCAAAAGCATGAATAATCAAACTCACAAATGAATGCTACAAAAAATCAATTAGCTGTAACTCCCTCACATCCATTTTCCCTTCTATTGCCACCACCCCACAACCGAGGTGAAGATAAATATCTCCCCATAACTTTATTCATGAAAATACCAATATCCCACATCCCTAACAATCAACTGTTTTATATACACAACTCTGTATTTTCACAAGTTCTCAAGCTAACCAACTCCCGTCACTGCTTTTGCATGGCCACTAGCTGAGCTTTCTCAACAGTGAAAGTGGGTTTTCTTGGGGTATTCTTATTTCCCCCACACACCAAAATTCAAGGCAATGGGTCTCTCGACCTCAACCACAGAATTTAGATTTACCAATTTCTGCCAGGCTCTGATATGGATGTGGAATGTTGCTTAAATTTTCATTTGTAAAAACTGAAGTTGAATTTAATAAACCAGCCACCTCATAATCCTTTATAATCTTTCACAGGCCCTACTCCCATCTTAAAATATTATTTAACCCTAATGTATATGAAAAAATACTGTTAATTTTTACATTTTCAGCCAACCTTCATTTTCACTGACTTTTTGATTTCCTAATGCTCTGTTTGACCAACATTTTACCTTCTATAATCCTCTTAAGTCTCCCATCATAGTAGTCAATTCAATCTCTTAACTGTATTGTGTTTTTTTAGGTTCAGTCCTTATACTCTTTCTAAACAAACATGTTTCTTCACTTGCAGCCATACTTTTCTATAAGAAATGTGTCTATCTTGAACATTAACAAATTGTATTCACATTTTTCGATATTTACTCTGTACTTTCAGTTAACTCAATAGCCAAATCCACAATGGATAATTCTTGTTGCACCCCTTCAAAAATGTTATTGTCTTGAAATTTGTAACCAAAACCTAATTATTCTTGACTTCCATGTCGTGTAAAACATCAAACCTTACATGTAAGGCCTAGCATAAGTTTACTCAACAATTATATGGAAGCTATAGTTGTGAAAACCAAAACACTGAAATTAAATGATTACCTGGGGGTTAAGGTATCCTGCTTGAACTGCTACTTGTATCTGTTGAACAAGAAGTTTCAAATGAGTTGCTGAAGGTTGGTTCAATCTTCCACCAAGTACATTCAGAGATGTATATTTCTGCAGACACAACAAAATACAGATTAGAGCACTTTGACAGCTAACTGTGAAGAGCATAACAATTATGTCACATGATGTTGTTTGGAGTCCTGAACTACAACCAATAAAGTCTGTATCTATTTTGTAAGTATCTTCACCTCCCTAAAACATAGTGAAAAACCGATTCACAACTGAAACCTGTAATAACTCCATTTTTGCACTGACTTAGATACCTCTGAAAGGATAATACAATAATCTTAAGTGACTAACTTCAGTTTTTGCAATGTTACTATGAAAACTCAATACAATAAGAATTACTCAGCAGAAAGTGAACCTGCTGGAGGCAAGCAAGTTCAGCTAAGTATAGTGTTTTTAAATATGTTAAACCTGGACCAAGTCTCAGGCAGTAGAGAAGTTGAATAAAAATTTGTAATAAAAAAATAAAAATTATATCCATAGATTAACCATTATAGCAATAGGATTAAAGTTTTCACTTGTTACAAACTTTTAAACATAATTGTTTTCTTGAGAATATTTGTAAAGTTGCCAGAGAAATATCAATTGTGGCAGATAAAGTAATGATTTTATATTACTTTTTAGCTGCTAAAACCAATATGGCAAATTTCACGTTACTTCACCCAATCTCTAAGTTGAAATGTGCTTCCTTTAGAGATGAACAGAGGAAAAGAAAAAGCATTCTTTTCAAGTAGGAAGCTTCATAATTTATCATCCCAAGTGATTTCTCAAATATAATAAAAATTAAAAACCAGAAAAGCATTCAACAAAGTTCAAACCTCAGTCATGTAGCAATAATCATAAACAGCTCTCAAAACACATGAAAATGTGTCTGAATACCTGGCATTATTAAGAGACCATTCTGGGCAAACCAATAAGGAATAATATTCTACATATGTCCATCAAGTTTCATCAAAATGGAAACGTTTTTCACTAAGTTAGAGACTAGAAATAGTTGGAAAAATTGGTTCCCAAGTTAACAGAAAGGGATGTTTTTTATTTTTGTGACCTTGATTCTCCAAAGACTAAATGCTTCTATGATAGGTCATAGTCTGAACACGTACCAACTTTCATTCAAATCCATTCAACCATTTTCAAGAAGTCTTGCTGACAAACATACACACACAAGGGTGAAACAATCATCTTTAGTGGTAATTAAAATTTTATTAACTATCATTGTTTTTAATGAAGATAATTTTAAACACACTTAGATTTTTGTAATGTTTCACATACAGTTTTTCACATCAAACTAACACACTCAGGTCTTTTGTAGTGCTTTAAACACAGTTTCTTACACTGAACTAACAAAGTGAGGGTCAACCATACAATTTTCTCTCAGTCAACTATTCCAAAAAAGGAAAATCTTTCAAATTTATACCTCACATTTGGGCTATTTACTTACACCATAATTACTTGTATCTGTGTAGCTGGTATAATGGTTACTGTATCACATCACACCAAATCATAAAACAAATACCTCACATTTTGGTTATTTACTTGCACCATAATTACTTGTATCTGTGTAGCTGGTATAATGGTTACTGTATCACATCACACCAAATCATAAAACAAATTAATACCTCACATTTTGGTTATTTACTTGCACCATAATTACTTGTATCTGTGTAGCTGGTATAATGGTTACTGTATCACATCACACCAAATCATGAAACAAATTAATACCTCACATTTTGGTTATTTACTTGCACCATAATTACTTGTATCTGTGTAGCTGGTATAATGGTTACTGTATCACATCACACGAAATCATGAAAAAAATTAATGTATCAAGTTTTGTGTGACACATATAATATTGAATAAAAAAAATAAAACTTTTTTTACCAAATACAGAAACATACATTTCTTTGTAGTTATAGTACTTTCTAATGTAAAGTAAAAAGAAAATGATTAAGCCTGTTAAAAAACAAAATATTTTAATTTTCCCTTTACATGAAATATCAATATTAGGCTTAATCCAAACTCTCAACCCACCACTATTACACTTGATGTGTTCCTGAGATTTTGATTATAAACATACATTTAATAATTATAAATCAAATACAGCAAAAATTACACAACACCCACTTTTAGAAATGGTATGTAGCATAACTCTCAACCCACCACTATTACACTTGATGTGTTCCTGAGATTTTGATTATAAACATACATTTAATAATTATAAATCAAATACAGCAAAAATTACACAACAACCACTTTTAGAAATGGTATGTAGCATAAAATATTATAAAGGTTAAAAAATATTGTATGTAAAATTAAAAAAAGACCTTAGAGTCAAATACTTTTGTTTACAAGTTTGACTCTTAAGTAAAATGGAAAATCAGAAGTGAACTATAATGTTGCATTTGCAATATCCAAAAGTTTACAAGGATCTTTCAAAATGTGCCAAGATATAACTTACAATGATTTCGATCTACAGAACAATATATTGTTTAATTACTTTTATGTTTTGAACAATATACATTGTTTAATTACTTTAATCTACAGAACAATACATTAGTTAATTATTTTTATCCACAGAACAATACATTGTTTAATTACTTTTATCTACAGAACAATACATTGTTTAATTACTTTTATCTACAGAATAATACATTGTTTAATTTTATCTACAGAACAATACATTGTTTAATTACTTTTATCTACAGAACAATACATTGTTTAATTACTTTTACCTACAGAACAATACATTGTTTAATTACTTTTATCTACAGAACAATACATTGTTTAATTACTTTTATCTACAGAACAATACATTGTTTAATTACTTTAATCTACAGAACAATACATTATTTAATTCCTTTAATCTACAGAACAATACATTAGTTAATTATTTTTATCCACAGAACAATACATTGTTTAATTACTTTTATCTACAGAACAATACATTGTTTAATTACTTTTATCTACAGAATAATACATTGTTTAATTTTATCTACAGAACAATACATTGTTTAATTACTTTTATCTACAGAACAATACATTGTTTAATTACTTTTACCTACAGAACAATACATTGTTTAATTACTTTTATCTACAGAACAATACATTGTTTAATTACTTTTATCTACAGAACAATACATTGTTTAATTACTTTTATCTACAGAACAATACATTATTTAATTACTTTTATCTACAGAACAATATATTATTTAACTACTTTTATCTACAGAACAATACATTTAATTATTTTTATCTACAGAACAATACATTATTTAATTACTTTTATCCACAGAACAATACATTATTTAATTACTTTTATCCACAGAACAATACATTGTTCGATGGCTTATCTACAGAATAACATATTTGTTTTATCAAATACTAGTTCACTAAAACACAGCCAAGACAGTTCACTTTGTAAAAGTCAGTTTTATATTACTGAATTTGACAACATTTGTGCATATGCACTACGTCATTGTAACATCTAAACTGTTGTTACTCCTATCATTTGTTATTACTATTTACAAACAAGTTTTAAACTTATTTTTCTTAAAACTTAGAACAATAAATGAAGAAGTATTAAAAACAATTATCTATTACCATTGTACTTGTTTGCTGATTGTTGTAGCTTAAGTCTAAAAAAATTTTGCAGGTGAAGGATGTGAAACAAAATATTTTTTAAGGGTCTTTGTAAATACACTTGAATAACCAAAAAGTCATAAATTACTGTACTAATAACATGGAATTCCATTATAATTAATCAAGTTTAGTGACTAAGTTGTGTTTAGGTCTTACAAAAATTTGACATTTCAGCTGAGCTAAAGACTCAACTTACCAGCTCAAAGGCCTGTTTTGAGGGAAAAAAAAAGACCATTATATTTGAAAATAGGTGAGAAAGTCACTTGGGGGACATTCTGAGCTTTTGACTGGTTATTCACATGTCATATTTAGAAGCAAATGTATACAAGGGACTAAATACAAAAATGGTAAACAATGAGTAGAACCACCATGTTTGATTCAGTGCTTGAATGATAAATCAGTAAACAGAAAAGATAGGAGGTTCTTATTTTATATTCTAGATTGTAAATATTGGTAATTTGAGTTTGTAATTCACATAAAACTACATGCATTGTATTTTAACCTTATAAACATCACATTTGGACCAGTGCTGCATTCAACACACCACATGACAAACAAACATGTTTAGGTTTGTTTTTTAATATTTACTTTTAAATTAAATAATGTTTACTGTAAAAATTTAAATTGTAATATATAATTTGATACCAAAATTAAGGACATAAATTCATAAAATAGTTCAATAAAATTCTGAATCCAAGTCAATGAACACGATGACACGGCCTTTGACCTGTAACACATCTGGGAAAAGTTGAAGTTGTTAGTTTCGATACTATTCATTTTTAAATACAGTATGTACATCTTTAGAAAATCTGGAAGACTTTAAGTAAATATTATACTGTTTGCATACAAAGAATATTTTTTAGTGTGAATACATTGTGAATATATCAAATTTTTTATTAGTTCATGTGCAAAGTATTTATGATCAAAAACACTTTTCATCATTTCAAAAATCTCAAATTTCATTTGTTTAAACTCTAAAACCTCCTAAATACATTTCAAATGTTTGTTTTCAGTAAAACTTTATATTTTATCCATTATTTCTTCTACCCTGTTTCAAAAGAGAATCAGTTACTTCGACTGACCTTAAAATCAAAATAAATATAAATTACCATTTATTCTTTCTCAAATATCTCCAAACTGAAACTACACCCATTTATCCTAAATAGCTTTAAACTCATAACAACATTGACTTCTTTATAATTAAATTTTATTGTTTTATTCACCTCTGAACCATGTCTAACTACCAATTATGCTGTTGTAAGTTACAAAAGATGGATCGCATGTTATGCTATTGAATTACATTACCCATGAGCTAGTGATGAAACATTTTTATTATACAAATATTATTTATTTCACCTACTCTAATGTAAAGACACCCCTACTTTTACAACTTTTATTACCTGGATTTTTTAATTTTTTTTTACTATTCATGACACTTAACTTTCCATCTTTCATACTAATGATAGTAATTCACAGTCATTTATATTTAATTAAATAATACACCAAAGAACACAAAGTAATAACATGCAAACAGACAGACAATTTTCCTTAACTATTATATTTTTCTGACTTTCTACCAATGCAACAAGAACCACTACAAAACTATCCAAGGTTATACTAACACAAAAAATGATAATTCTCTGTTTAAAAAACAATGTAACATAACATCATTTGATAGACAAAAACCCTGGCTTCCTATTAGTTATAAATAATATAGAATTGAATGTAAGAGAAGACTATTAACAAATCCTGAAACAGAAGATGTAATGGATAGGTATGTCAAGAATAGTATGATTTTCTATTTAACAGCTCTGTTACCAAGCAAAATTGAAGGCTATCTGAGCAGTAATGGTTTCATAGTTTATGTTACATTTCTTAATTATTGGAGGAACGGTGAATAACATGGAGAAGAGATGAAGAACATTTCATATACTACTGAAAATTCAAGAATTTTAAAAAAATATTGCCTTAAACAGTTAAACACTATTAAAATACTAAAACCTTGGATGAATATATGGTGCCTTTTACCTATAGAAGAATAAATTATTCAATAAAAGAAAAACAAATTAGGGATTCTTGGTTGGAACTGAAACCAGAATATTTCTTACATGTTCAGAGTTTATTAATAAATTTTGGCACAAAAGTAGAATATAATACTTTAAGTATCACTGTGATACCAAAATTACATGCTTGTTGAGTGTTCTGTGAGTTCACATAAGCCAACCTCAGTATCCTAAATGTTAAACAATTAAAAGTAAACTTGACCTGATGTTTGAAAGTTTGAGTCCCACCAAACATAGGAGGGACATGGATCCCTTCAGAATTCAGTGCAGCTCTGTGCAGTGAATCAGTCAAGGGATTGTTCAGGCTTACATCATCCACAACAGTTTGCATTTTATGATAATCACCAATAACATCCATCAGACTTTTATCCTTATTTGCCAGTGTGTGAAGTTCTCCTAAAAATATATCAAATTAGTCAAAATACATACACTAGTAAAAACAAGAACTACAAGTAAGTTTATATACCAGCAGGTCAACATTAAAACGTTAAATCGGAAAAGCAAAGTTGTTAAAAGCTACCGTCCATAGTAATATCTTGTAAATTAAAGCAAGCCATTATATCATTGTTAAGATAAATAAATTAATAAAAGGTGTGTACTCACCAAGTGCTTCTTCTAAATTCATAGTCGTGTTTTGTAAAGCATTTTCTACATCTTCTTTCTGAAAAATATTCTGTCCAGTCATCTCTCAACAATTAAAAATTAAATTAAAATTAAAAATAATACATTATAACTAAGTAGCTATCATTTCAAAATACAAAATAACAGTGAGTGTTACAAACATTCAAAGAGTTGAATTACATTAAAATATTTATATTGATAAATCTTTATATTATAAACTAATAGCTTCATGAATGGATAACAAGTTCCAAAGAGGACACATCCAAATATGTTTTGTAAAAAACCTTAATTTCTAGGTCCCTAAGTTCAAATGTGTACAAAACAAAACCCACATGTTTGTTATAACTTAAAAAGCAAACAGAAACAAAAATAAATTAAACAAAAAATGCTGCACTAACTCAAATGATCCTAGGGTACAAGCTATAATGTGGGATCATAAAATGTACCCTAGGTTTTGGAGGTAACAGCTGAAGTAGGACCCACATTGTGGTGGAGATACATCATCTATCCATCTTAACCTTCATACACCAGTCTCACATAAAGAAATAAAGGAGTAGCAATAGATATAAAAGTAGAAATTAAGAGAGCGGGATGTGGGTACTCAAGCCCACAACGTCCCACATCTATGTCACCCTTCACTGCCTGCAGACAGTTGTGGGAAAGTGACTGTTCTCCAAAGTAAGGAAGAAAAAAACTGAAATGAAAATAAGACCAAGAGAAATAAGGTACTACCATTTGGGGGTAAGTAAGTTAATAACTTACTTCTTGGAGTTAGAATTCCAGCCCCCATTATTGTAGAAAGACATTAATTGGTAGTTCAGTAAAGGAATTATACTAGTATATACAAGTCCCATCCAGTTATCTAAATAAACTAGTATAGCTCCAACCACCACCCATTTATTAAGTCAACTGTGGCTATTATGCTCTAAACCAGCTTTTATATGCAATAAGGTGTGCATTAGCATAAAGTAGTACCAAGCTATTAAATGACCTTATTCATAACTAAAAATAGTTATTAGATATTTTAAGTAAAGTTTCTCTAATTTTTGTTTCTTTATATTTATTTAATACATTCTTATATTTATTGCAGAATAGTTTCATAATTTTATTTGAAGTTTCTTTATTAAATCCATTAAATATTAATTTTTGTATCAGTATTTCAACATTATTGATAAAATATTGTAATTTATCACAAATTTTATAATTTCTGACTAATTGCAAAGTTATAATGCTTATAACAGAAGAGTGGTGGTTACCCTATTAAAAGGGGGTAAATCATCAATTGGAATGGCAAAATATTTTATTTTGTCAAATATATTTATATTAATATCCATATAAATTATTTTAATTTCTGGAAAAGTTAAGAAAGCCCCCCATGTAGTGGAGAAGCACAAGATCATGAACAGTCTCCAACATCTTCAAGGCCGAGATTCTGGCAGAACAACAGACCAGAGACTCATACTTCAGTTTCAATCGAATGGGGACATAATAGATCTTTAGCACAGATCATTGATCTGTTCCCCAAGGGGTGGAAGAGAAAACAAAAGAAATGTTCAGTGTCCTTGTATATTTGATGCACAGCTGCTTGATGTGTGAAATGAAATTCAGCTTATGGTCAAACATAAGCCCCAAGAACTTTGCTGCAGGGACCAAAAGAAGCATAACTTCACCATGACAAAGCTCAGGACTGGCAAAAGTGCAGGCAGACAGTTTTAACTTTTATCGAAAGGCAAGGTAAAATCTTTTGCTGTGGTCCACCTCACCAAACGATTGAGGGAAGTCTGTAGGTACTGCTCAATAAACCTCATAATTGATGAATGATAGGAGATGTGGAAGTTGTCAACATAGAGTGCACTTGCAACTGAAGGGAGAGAGTTGTACAGTAATGGCATTAATTTTATAATGAAAAGTGTGACACTTGAAACACAGCCCTACAGGGCTCCAAGTTCCTGTTGGAAAGAACAGGAAACTATTGAACCAAAACAAACTTGCAATCACTAGTCCAGTAAAGAAATGTACAAATGGTTATAAAACCCACATTAGTGGAGGCCTCACAAAATGCTATAGCTCCACTTTTTCAAGGCAAATAAAACAGAAACAGGATGTTGTTGCTTGAGAAAGCTTCCCTGATTAACATTTCAAGTCAAATCAGGTGCTCCATGGTGGAGTGCTGTTGTCAAAACCCTCTCTTGGTGGGTGACAGGAGGATGTTTCATTCAAGGAATCAAACAAGACGAGCATTAACCATTCTCTCCAAAATCTTACAGAGAAAGCTCATCAAAGCAACTGGATGGTAGTTTGAAGGAATCTCAGGCTCCTTCCCAGCCTTGGAAAAAGAGAAAACAACAGCTCAGTGCCAAGCATCAGGAAAAACATTCTCCTCCCAGATCCAGTTAAAAACAACTAGAAGGGCAGTAAGACAGGTAGGGGAGAAATGGAACAGCATCTTGTATTGAATAATTTCAGGTCCAACTGATGTACTGCCAAATTGATGAAGAGCAAGCACAAGTTCCACCAGCGTAAAGGGGCAATAACAGTCATAGAGACGATCAGGTCAAAAGGAAAAAGGCAATAGCTCTGCCTGAATCTTAATGGCTAAAATGGTGGGGGATGAGTCAGAAGTGCTATATGTAGGAGAAAAATTTTTGCAGAGAGTATTAGTTATGTTCTGTGCTTCAGCAACTTCCTGGCCAGAAGCAAGATCGAAAGAGGGGCAGAAGTATACCGCCCAATGACCTTCCAAATCTTGTCCCATGGGACTTTGGAACTGGTGGTAGAAGAGATGCTAGTTGTGTAGTTAATCCAAGGTTCCATCTCACTTTGATGCCTGACCTGCCAAACATGTGCATAAGGCTGCTGAAAAGCAGTGTGGTTTAAAAGTGTGGGATACCTATGAAAAGTATTCCAGGACCATTTTTGAGCCTTCTGTGTCATGTGGCAAGCAGAATTCCACCAAGGATGAGGACACCATGGAAAAACACGTTAAGGATTTGGGAAAAGACTGAGCATCTGCCTGGATACAGAGATTAACAGCAGTAAAAAATGACTAGATGCATGAAAAGAAGTATAAGAATCAGTATTGAAAAGAAAAAGTTGTGGTCAGAGAGCATATGCTATGTGAAGCAACCTCTCCCATCAAAATCAGCAATTCCCCAGAAGGGATGACATCCATTAAAACCCCCCACAATTAAAAAGTAACTGTCCATCGAGAGCATCAAGGCCTGACTGATCATAAGTGTCTCCAGGACACATGTAGAGAGAACAAAAATTGATGGTACATACCAAGGAAACATGGATGGCTATGGCCTCCAAGTGTGTATCAAGTAGCAAAGACAGGGTGGGCACATGCTGATTGACCAGCAGTGCCACTCATCTATCACACACTCTGTCATTTCTGTAAAAGAAAATTGCCAAAAGGCAACTGCATCAGCAGGTTTCACACACTTCCTGTGAGGAGAAACACACAGGATGATAAGAATCAATCAAATTTTTAATGTCATCGATATTTGAACAAAAACCCTGACAGTTCCACTGTATCAAAGTGGCCATTTTTATTTATGTGAAGAATAGGGTGAGGAGCACTTCTGTTTTTGACCATGTTTTTTCTTTATTGGACTGAGGTATTTGACCTCCATAGGTCCTGCTCTGGATTGAGTGAGTAAGCCTCTGTCTGTGGATGAAAATTCCAGTGACTGAGAGTGTGAATAAATAATCAATTTGTATACTGGGCTGGAGAAGAAGATGAGCCCAAGGAAATGCCCAAATCCAAAGCCAGAGGAAATGGACCTGGGCAGACACTGGAAAAAGTGGTAGGGACAAAGATGGGAATAAATGTAGAGTCATCAACTCTTTTAACCATGGAGGACAAAGGACTCTTCAGATGTTTTGAAAATTATTCTGCTGGAGGCACGGAGAGATCTGTCTGCACTCCCACTATGTAAGTGGAACGTAGTGCATCAGTATATGTCCAAGATGGAGAGGAGGACAATAATTTCCAAGCCTCTAGGTAGGAGATACAGTTTAAAGTCTTCAAGCATTGCACCTCTTTCTCCTCCATCCACTTAGGGCAAGAACTAGAGTAAGATACTAACTATGTCAAGAAAAAACAGAAAGTGGTCGGACGAATACGTACAATATGGATTTAGCCTTCAACTCGACAAGACCACCAACATTTCCAATCTTAGCCAGCTTGTTGTATTCGTGCACTATGTGAAGAACAAAGAGATAAAAGATTTTTTTATTTTGTAAGCCTCTTACAACAACAACTAAGGCAGCCGACATGAAGAAACTTGTGGATGACTTCTTCAGGGACAACAATCTTTCGTGGGGTATGGTTTCTGCAGTTGTTTCAGATGGAGCTCTAGTCATGCTGGGACAAAACTCTGGTTTTGGTGAGCTGGTGAAAGCCGATGCACCAGACATCATTGTAATGCACTATGTTCTGCACAGGCATGCGTTGGCAACAAAAATCTTGCCTTCAAAGCTGGCAGAAGTATTAAAAATTGTAGTGGAATGTGTGAACTTTGTGCGAAATAGTACCCTGAAGCACCGCATCTTCAAAGAGCTGCGTTATGAAATGGGCTCTGAATTTGAGGTACTTCTGCACCATTCTAACGTTTAGTGTTTATCCTGGGGAAAGGTGCTGAATCGTGTTTTTGCCATGTGTGTGGAATTAGCTCTGTTTTTTCGAGAGCACCAACATTGTCATGCAGATTGCTTCAAAAAATCTGAGTTCATTCTCATTTTGGTGTACATGGCCGATATCTTCAATGCTCTCAATCATCTCAATCAACAGATGCAGGGCGGTGGATTCAACATTATCAAAGCAGAAGAAAACCTGAAGGCTTTTCAAAAAAAGCTACTATTATGAAAATGATGAACAGAGAAATGATATCCTCGCAAACTTTCCTCTGCTGGACGACTGTGTAAGTAAGATCGAAGATGTCTCTGAAATTGGAGACATTTCTGTACCCAGGGAACTAAAGCAAGCAATTGCCTTGCACTTAGATGAGCTCGCAAAGTCTCTCGACGGATACTTCCCCACCAGAGAGTCATATCCAGCATGGGTGAGACAGCCGTTCACGTTTAGTGTTGTGACAGCAGATGTCAATGATGAATACTTCAACGAAATCATTGAAATTCAGCAGAGCCAGGTTCAACAGCAACTTTTCAGAACAACAACGCTCTTAACGTTTTGGTGTCACCAAATCATAGCGTACCCTCTTATTGCTAAGAAAGCCCTTGAGACTGTTTGTTACAACGTATCTTTGCAAGCAATCCTTTTCGAGGATGGTAGACATAAAATCAAAGAAAAGAAACAGACTTTGTTGTGAAAATGACATGAGAGTGGCACTTGCCAAGGTGAAGCTGTGCATTTCTGAACTTGTCTCTGAAAGGCAACAGCAAAAGTCACATTGATTTACAGTAAATATTCATTGAGTTATGTTTTTGTTCTTGTGTGAAATTCATGTTTTGTTGGTTTTGTTCTTTGAACACAGTGATATTGTGTGCAACTGATGCATGGTTCATTTTGTGCACTAATAAAGTATCTACTTATATTCTGAATTTTAAAAAAATCATATTTGATTTTTCCAATTACAAAGGGTTCAGTGAATGCAAGTATGAAACTTCCGGGGTTCAGTACCTCCAACAAGGTTAAGAACCACTGCTGTAGAGAATTTCTCTGAAGAGGTTAAATGTATGTATTAACTCTATTTGTTAATTTTATATATTCTGTTGCACTGAATGTACATTATAATACACAGAGTTACTGACATAGTAGAGAAAATGAAAAATAAAATATAAATATTTACTTTAAAAACTTCTGAAATTCATTTATAAGGTTCCAATAATTATACACATGAGAAAGAGTATTATTATACTTCATATAAAAAATCAAAATTAAACACTATTTTTCTGAAACTGCATACTTTTAGGAATGTTCTTGTCAAATTTCATCCACTAGTTTTATTTTTAGAATGAAATATAATGATAATGGCATTGGGTCCTTAAAATCTGAGGAAGCCATTACCACATGGTTTATTCAAATAGTTTATATTTCTCATATGTCTGTTTTTATCAGTAACTTATGTTGATGTTGACAGGGAAACAAGTTTATTTTTTTTACTAAGTGTTTTATAATGAAACACTTAAATTTAAGAGATCTAATATACATACTAGCCTTACTCTTCTGTATTTATTGTTTTCTCCCAGATAGTACTTACCTTATAGCCCATCTCCAACAAAATGCGATACTGCTTGCTTGTACAAATCAGATCTTTAGGTAGTGGCTTGCTACTCTAAAAATGCAAATTAAAACTGCTTGCCACTTCAATAATTTCTTTCCTTATCAATATTAATGAACTTGTTTTTCACCAAGTCTATATCACTTGTCATTTCACATGAGATTTATCACTTGCAGTCTTTTGAAAAGTGATCAGTTTCAAGTATATTACTGACAAACACAAGCCACATAAAGAAAACAAACTACTAAGCAGCCTTACGTATACTTAGTAGTTCAAAACTATCTTAGTACTGTCTTCCCTCAGAAAGTGATAGCATTTTTAAACTTTGTACGTCTACTGTTTCATATGGATACTGGGAGAGAGAGAAAATCTGCTTATTTAAACCATTTCTTAAGTATGACAACAGCTGTATTTCTAGGTTCTGTCAAATTTTTCCAGCACAAACTTTACCCAACATGAAGATTAATGGTTTAATGAACTAGAACACAATTTTATGAATGGTTAGAGAATCACAGAACATTTTAATAAACTCAACATGAAGATGAATGATTAGAGAATCATGTTAGTTTCATGTACTCAACATGAAGGTGAATGGTTAGAGAATCAAAATACAGTTTCATGTATTCAACATGAAGATAAATGATTACAGAATCACAAAACAGTTTAATAAGCTCAACATGAAGAGGAATGATTAGAGAATCATATTAGTTTCATGTACTCAACATGAAGTTAAATGGTTAGAGAAAAAGAATACAGTTTTATGTACCCACTCTGCCATCAGGAATTGACAGGTGACTTTACACCAGAAATTTTCCAACTGTTTTCATCTATTTATATACAACTTCTTTACATAATTGCCATTCCAAAACTGTTATTCCAGTCTCAATATATATATATTTATATATCTGCAGTGTGTGAAGCAAAATGAGACAGGTAATGACTATATATTAAAAAAACAAATAACAATAGAAAGATTCTTTGCAAATGGTTCAAATTCTGTACATTGCTAGATACCCTCAATATCCAGCAGAAACAAACACAAATATTTATTTTAACACTAAAATATGTTTTCAAAATTTTGTTTCACAAACAAAAGGCACAATTTAACAAACACTAACCCATACTATTAATATTCTACTTAAATGCACTATGAACAAAATAAATCACATTTGATAAAAATAATCAAATCTTCAGAAAGAATAGTGAGGTTTAATATTCCCATCATCGTACACTTTGACATAGATAAATAATACCAAATATGCTATTATAAAAATATTAATTATAACTGCTAAAGTAATAATCAATTTGAAGAAAAACTTGAATTTCAAAAAAGGGTTTCTTATTTATTTAAAACTACAAACTATGAGAAGGTGAATATTACAACTCACTATTCTTTCTGAAGATTTGATTATTTTTATCAAATGTAATTTATTTCATTCAAAATATATTTAAGCAGAATATTAACACCATGGGTTGGTGTTTGTGCCTTTTGGTTGTAAAACAAAATTTTGAAAACAAATTTAAGTGTTAAAATAAATATATGTGCTTATTTCTACCAGACATTGAGGTTGTACAGAACTTAAACCATATGGATATCACAGAAAACAGTAATTCATTCTACCTAAAATTCAAGTACCTGTTTAAGGTTTATAAATATATCTTAATGTTTTGATTATAACATTTTCAAAATTTTACAGAAATCTTTAATTCATTAAGATATATTCTCATAATATAGAATTTTTTATTACAGATTTTCCTTTTTCTAAAGATTGTTTGTAAATAGACAATAAACTTAAATTTAACTGATTAAAAGTTCTTGCTAACCTTCACTGAAGCCCAACCACTAGTGTTGATCTGTCCATCAAAGTTTAATGTGGAAGCAGTTTTAGGCTTTGCACCCCAATATGTTGTCCCCATGGGATGGTTGGATTCTCCCCAGTTTGTGGATCCTGGAATATTCTTCAGTGCAGGGTACACATGGGTCTCATCCCAAACCCCTGAGCCTGGGGAACATCTATGTTGCATGTCTGACCAATTTGGCCCTTGATTCAAGGCAGACATCTTACCCCACAAAGGAGGCCCCACATCTGGTTTACGTGATGATGGATTAAAGGATGGAGGTAAACATATCATTCCTGAACCATTTGGTGGAAAGCTAGGTCTAAAATGAGGCACATTATTGCCTATTATTCCTATTTCACTGATTGGTCCAGGAGGTGGCATGTCCTTCCAATTGCACTCTTTTCCTTGTCGTTGAGGGTTACACCACACAGAGGTACCATCACCAAAACTAGATGTTGGATGGCTGGTTACTGAATTTGAATACCCTTCCCATCCTGAAGCTTGAAAATCTGTTTTTTTGGGTGTATTCATAGGTGACCAATTTCTACTTGTTGCTTTGTTACACATTGAACCTCCAGTTTCTTGTCTGTTTCCTGGGCCATTACTTGCTACTCCTGGCTCAACTGTGAAGATCATTTGTTATATTAATGTTTGGGGGAAAAATTTCAGTTATTCTATTTTGCCCCAAAAGCCTGTCACATGCACCAAATTTCTCATGAATTGATATATTTTATTCAAATATCACTAGTTTGTCGTTTTTGTTCTTACATACAATTTTCACAAAATATATTTTTCAGTTAAATATATCTTCTCACAAAACAAATAAAATCAAATAATCTTGATTCACTATATAATACCTCATGTCTTACAGATTCAAGGTTATTAGAGGTTTTGAGTAAAAAATGTCTTTACCTTTTAGGGTATAACTTTATGTCTTTCTATCAAACAGCTTCATAATGAATCAAAAAAGTTCTTACCTTCTAAGGTATAACTTAATGCCATTCAAACAAGCAACTACGATAAATTAACTTCACGGGTAATTAGGTACACAACGTGGTCTTTTTGTTCTCTTCAGAGATAACCCTTAAGTTTTTTTCTTGTTTACATGATTTCTTAAACTAATTCATAGTTATGGGTAGCTTGTCAGTTCTTACCCCTTGATCTATGTCCAGATCCACACCAATGGTCCTGTCTACTAGAATTTTCAAAAATGTTTGGTCCTTGATCAGTGCCACTCCACATACTGGTATCTTTCTCTTCACCCCATATTCTTCCAGTGTGTGTAGAAGGGGTGTGACCTAAGGGTAGCGAGTTATTGCGGCCCAAGATGCCTCCTTTGTTATGATTCCGTATGTTATTTTTCCAAATCTCAGTACCACTGTTGGCTGATCCTTCCCAAACACAGCTGTTAGTTTCTCTGGGACTGGAGTTTGGGTCATCCCATGATGAATATTGATTGATAACCTAGAATAAGAGAATAGCTACAAGTCTAAATAATCTTAATGTCCTGTTCTGAAGTCCCATCTTATACCATGTGTGTCATTTGATAGTTTCTAAAACATAACATTTACAACATACCTTTAAAACACATTAGGCTATATAGTTTACAAATAGAAAATTATAAAGTATTTACGAATAAAATCATCAATCAACTACTTTCAACAACACTTCTATATTGGAGAAACAAGTAGAAAAATGGAAACCTGATTCAAAGAACATGAAAAGTCACCTTCACACGTTTTCGAACACTGCAAATCAAATAAACACAATATAACCATAGAAAGCACTCAAATACTACATGAAGAAACAAACATAAACAAACACAAAATTAAAGAAGCCTTACTTATACAACAACTCAAGCCCAAAAATAAACCAATACAAAGGAATACCTTTATACCTATATTAATAAATATATCCAACCTCTAAGCATGCCCTCTACATTCCTACACTGAATTATACAACTGCCTTTAAACATGTGGTCAGCTATCAGTCAGAAACCTTTCTTTCTTTGTGAACCTAACGATGATGGAAGAAGGTTGAAATGTTGTTTGCTCCTCTACTATCAGAGTGCTTTCTCTACCCATACCAGCTGCTTTTACACATATAATTTTCTCTACAAGTGGGTTTTCTCGTCATCACAGATTAAAACAAAACAAAGTTTAATTTTTGAATCAAAAACATAAATAGCATTAAATAAAATTTTTATATCTAGTTTACAGCAATGAGTGAAAAACCACAGTAATACAAGTTGTAAAGGACCTTCTGTAGCATAACTATAATTATCATAACTTGCCAGGATGACTAATGGGTAAGATCAAACATCAGCATTAGACACCTGAAGTTGGCCTTTCCAGTCCTGGTTTTGAGTTATTTGACTTTATGGCCATTTTCTAACTTCAAATCAAACAAGATATACTTTAAGTTTAAAAGGGAATCACATTAAAAAAATGTCAAATTTATAAATTAAAAACTTAAGTAACATTAAAAATAGTAATGGTCTTTAAAAAACTGAAAACATTTCTCAGGTGGACAGTGTCACCATCACCAATAACAGTCTAGCATTACAGATAAACCTTCAGACAAATGATGATTAAAATGGTGTCATTGTTGAGAGTCGTAATGACAGCAAGACAGTAAAATGCAGGTTATTGTGACTTGAGTGTTACACAGACAACACACTGGTGCATCAGTCCTAGATAAAAGAAAATAATGAGTTAAAAAACTGTGACCAATGTACAGTCTAGTTAGGTAAACATCCTCTTTCCAATCCTTACAGAAGCAAGACAGCCAAAGTCCAACAGAGGATTTTTTAGAAGACCATGTTTCCATGTTGCTCATTCCAAGTCGACTGCCAACTGGCACAGAGCTGAGTCTTAAATACAGGACCATAGTCCATGTATGGAACAGTCAGATTTGGCTGCAGTATTGGCGAGCTCGTTCCCACGAATGCCAACATGGCCTGGTATTAAGAAAAACTGGATAAAAGTAGATGTTAAACAGAAATGGTCGGTTTTCAATATTGGCAAAAACTAATGAAAAATGATTCCAGGACCAGTAGAGAACTAAGCAAGTCAAAATAAACAGTTAAATTTGAGTACTATTTAGTTTCTATGTGATCCAGGGCAAGAGAAATGGCATACAGTTCAGAGCGAAAACAAAAACTGCAGAGGGGATTCTGCATGCAACCACAGAACCACAACAAACCATGACAGAACCCACACAGTTACCTGATTTTGAACCATCCTTCCATTGGTATTTATAGCAAATAACAGACAGTACTTCCAATTGGGAATATCTACTTTTCTCAGACGACTTAAAGAAAGGTCGCATTTGGGAATTGTAATAAGCCATGGTGGGACGGGCTGACCAGTTGATACAGCAATGTTATCCAAGGACAGACCCAATTCATCCAACTGCATCTGAATATGAAGGCCAAAAGGAGCAATGACAGATCGTCTCTTCTAAAAAAAGCATGGCCCACCGAGGAAAAAAAACACAACCCCAGGTGGGATGCTGTGGTAAGGATCAAAGTTTCAAAGCATACAGTAAAGAGGAGGTTCATGAGACTCTGTGTATAAGCTGGGAAAGTCCCTGATAATGAATGGGGTCCAGTATCTTCAAGATCAAAATCCTAAAAAATCCATAGACCAGTGACCCATAGTCTAGTTTCTATCGAGCATGATATATTTTCAGCATAAAACATCGATCTGCTCTCAAAGTGGTGGAATAGAGGACACAGAGGATGTTCAGTGCTCTTGTACATTTGAATCATAAGTGCTAGATGTGTGGTATAAAGGTTAGCTTACAGTCAAATATAAGCCTCAAGAATTCAGAGACCACAGGCAGCACAATTTCACCAATACAGAGTTCAGGATCAGGGTGAATACCCATTGGTGGCAAAAGTGCATGCAAATAGTTTTAGAGAGAGAGAAAGTAAAGCCATTTTCTGTGATCCACTTCAGTAAACAATTGAGGGCAGTTGTAGCTGCTAATCAATATACCTCATGTTCGACAACTGACATGAGATGTAAAAGTGGTTGACAGAGCGCATTTGCAACAGTGAGAGAGAGTTGTTCAGTGATGGCATAAATTTTTATACTGAAAAGTGTGACACTCAGAACACAGCCCTGAGGGACTCCAAGTTCCTGTAGAAAAGAACAGGAGAGTGTCGAGCCCACATGAACTCTAAATCTCCTGTCCATTAAAAAAATTTTTAATAAAAATGGTCAAATGGCCATGTAACCCATGTTGTATCATAAGCCTTCTCAATGTCAAAGAATATTGATACAAGATGTTCTCATTTGAGAAAGGCTTCTCTGATTGATGTTTTAATTTGAATCAGGTGGTACATGGTAGAGCGTTGTCATTGGAACCCACATTGAGTGGGCGAGAGGAGGTTGTTCGATTCAAGGAACCAAACAAGATGAGCATTAACCATCCTCTCTAAGGTCTTACAGAGACAACTCGTCAAAGCAATTGGATGGTAGTTTGAAGGAATCTTGGGATCCTTCTCAGGCTAAGAGAAAGGTAGGACAATAGCCCGGTGCCAGGTATCAGGAAGAACATTTTCCTGCCAGATCCAGTTAAAACAATCAGAAGAATAGCAACAGAAACAGGAGATAGATGGCGCAGCATCTCATAGTGTATATCATCAGGTCTGACTTATGTACTGCCAGACTGATGAAGGGCCACTTTGAGTTCCACCAGTGTAAGGGGACGATTATGGTCAAAGAGACAATCAGCTCAAAAGGAAAGAGGTGATCACTCTGCCTGAGTTTTGATGGCGAAGAATGCTGAGGATGAAGCAAAAGTGCTAGATACCTGGAAAAAGCTTTCACCTAAAGTATTTGCAATACTTTGGGTATCAGCTACTTCCTGGCCATCAGAGAGCAAGATTGAAAGGGGAACAGGATTATATTGCCCACTAAACTTTCAAATCTTTTCCCATATATGACTTTGGAACTGGTGATAGAAGACATGCTGGTTTTGAACTTAATCCAAGATTCCTTCTGGCTTTGACTTCTTACTCACCGAGCATGTGCACGGGCCTGCTGGAAAGCTATGCAGTTCGAGAGTGTGGGATACCTACAAAATGTATCCCAGGCTCATTTCTGAGCCTTCCATGCTATGCGACAGGCTAAATTCTACCAAGGATGCTATGGAAAAACATGTCAAGGTTTTGGAAACAGACTGAGTAGCTGCTGGGATACAGAGATTAACAACAGTAAAAAAAAATGACTAGGTGCAGTATTGAAAAAAGAAAGGTTGTAATCAGAGAGCACATGCTCTACGGAGCAACCCCTCCTGTCAATATCAGCACTTACCCAGAGGGGATGATGTCCATTAAAGTCTCCCAGGATTAAAAATGGATACAGCAACTGTTCAATGAGAGAATCAAGGTCTGATTGATCATATGTCTCTCCAGGCAACAGGGAGAGAGAACAAACAGTGATGGTACAACCCAAAGAAACATGGGTGTGTCGAATGAAAAAGACAGGGTAGGCACAAGCTGATCAACCAACAGCGCTACCCCTCCATGTACTTGTCCATCACACAGCCTGTCATTTCTGTACAGAGAAAACTGCCAAAAGGTGACTGTATCAGTAGGTTTCAGAAATGTTTCCTATAAGGAAAGACAAACAGGATGGTAGGAAGCAATCAGTGCTTTGACGTCATTCAGATAAGAATGTAAACCTTGACAGTTCCATTGTATCAAGGTGGCCATTTTTATTTACGTGTAGGCAAATTGGACAGAAATCCCTTCTGTTTATGACCACATTTTTCTTTCTTTATTGTTTTTATTCCACGGAGGTCTTTCAACCTCCATGAATCCTGCCCTGGGTCGATTGAAGGGGGAAAGGGAGGAGAAGAAGATGTACCCAAGGAAATGTACCAAGAACCAAAGAAGTGGATCTTGAGGTATGTTGGAATGAATGTTAGGGGCAGAGAAGGGTGTTAATGTTGATTCATCAACTTCTTTAACAATGGAGGTCAAAAGACTTTTAATATGGTTTGAGAATGATTCTTTTGGAAGCACAGAGAGATCTGTCTACACTCCCACTGTAGTGGTGGAACAAAGTGCAGCAGCATACATCTGAGATGAAGTGGTGGACAGCAACTTTCAGCCTCAGGGTAAACAATGTTCTGAATCATCTTCAAACGTTGCACCTGTTTTTCTTCCAATCATTTAGGGCAAGAATGAAAGTAGGATAGGTAAGAGCCATTGCAATTGATGCAATGAGGGTCCATTTCACACTCGTAGGCATCATGATCCTTGCCACTGCACAACAAGTACTCATCAAGGAACCATGATGTGACGTCTTCAAGTGACCGAACCGCTGACACTGGAAACATCTGAGAGAGCTTGGAATGTTTGGTCGTACCCTGAAATTAAGATAACCTGCTTTGATGGTGGCAGGTGTACGTGGTGATGTAAATGTCAGAATGAGAATATTGGTTGGTGTCATAATTTCATCTTTGTGAGTGGAGATACACCTCATTGCAGAAACCAGTGAGAGTCTCTGACTCAGGGATGTTCTTCAAATCCCTCTCAACAACAACTCCTCATGATGAATTCGAAGTAGTACGAGATGTAACCTCAATAGGTATATCCCCAATCATCTTTGAATGAAAAGAAGTTCACTGTATTGAGATGTGGATGTTTCCACCAATATGGCACCAGAGCAAAGCTTCTTTGGTGACTTTGGAGAGCCAGCAAGTCCCTCTAGTCCCTTATGAATGAAAAAGGGAGACATTTGTCCTAAAGGTTTGTCTGAAAGTGAGTGCAAAATAAGAAAATGAAGTACAACAGGTGGTACGGATGGTGAGGATTGCTGCTCAGAATCTTCAAGACGTGGTCTTTTACTTATGGACTGTTTTTTTCACTATTTTATTTGGATAATTCTGTTGACAACATCCAACACTAGTACTTGGTTGATATTAGACCAAGTGGACCATCAGATTGGCCCTAGGGTGGCCACCCCGAGGCAGACTGTCTACGGGAATTCAAGTCCAAAGTGGGGTGTTAGAGTTGGACCCCTCAACCACCAGGACCCTCTCCTCCCCTTCATGGGTTGCCATGCACAGCAAACATGTGGGTGGATGTTTAGATCCCATGGGAGGTAAACTGAAAGAACAGAATCTTCACTGGGAAGTCCCCTCACCACCTCGTGGTGAGGAATGGATTGCCTTTGGATGTTGTGGAGGTAGTAAATTTAGGTGAGTTTGAGAGAAAGCTTGATAATTATATGAATGATAAGGGCTGGCTTTAAGATTTTTTATTTATTTATTTGATAGTTTTAGTTTGGTTTAGAGTATCATGATGGGACAGCTGAAATGGACCAATTGGGCCTTTGTTGTCCCTAAACATGATGTTACATGGGACTAAACACTAGTTTTACACCATGATACCTGGGTCAGAGAATTTGTTTTATATTATCTTATGCAAGGGATCGAGCACTGTTTAATAATATTTCCCTTGTACAAGGTGCTGAATAGTTGTTTCATACACAACTGGCTTCCATCATCTTACACCAGAGCATGAGCAGTTCTTACATTTCATCATACATACATGTGTGTTTTATATGATATCACATAAGGCTCTCAGCATAATATTTTATAAGATACATTAAATACTTTGTTCTACATAATACTAAATATGCAAGTTTATTATCAAGTATATTGACAATGCTAACTTACTGTCTTCCCCCATCCATCATTTTGAGCAGCTGTACTCTGAATCTCTGATAAATGTTCTTCACAAAGTTTCACTGAAAGTCCTTTCTCCTCCTGTGAATTTCGACGATTTAGAATATTACCATCAGTAGGATTACTGTCAAGTCCTTTTCCAGCTCTCAGTGGTCTAGTATTTAGGAGTGATCTACCTAAAGAGTAGACAAGCTCTGGCATGAACTAATGATTACACTTAGTTAAACTCTAAATACAACAGTTACTTTCTATGATATTACAGAAAACAACTGTATGTACTGTTTTAACAATTCATTAGCCCTTTTGAATACGAAGTCAAAAGCAGAAAAAAGCATTCAAAATTATATTGAAAAACATTTTTCAGCATATTATCAAATATTTTTTATAAATAATAGATCATTTAGATCAGTTTTACATCTCTCATTATTACCATACTATGTTTAAATGTTTTATGGAACCAATACCCGGATACTGTTATATATGTTTTGATTTTAACCAACACATGCTATATGCTGTTTTCCACATACACTGCTGGCCAAAATCTTAAAGCCAATGAACATAAAGAACAAATATGCATTTTACATTGTTAGACTCAACTACTTATTTGAATAGAGGTTCAAAAGATGAAAAGGGAAAACAAAAATAAAAAACGTTTTTAGCATTTAACAGGGAAAATGTGAACACTATGAAATTAGCCTAAATACTAGCTGGTCAAAAGTTTAAGACCATACTGAAACGAAGCATTAATCAGTAAACACGTAATGAAATTTAGTCATTTGTGTTCAAGCATTAGCGTTGTCAACATCTCCTGTGTTACATTGGGTAAAAACATGGCAAAGGCTGAAAAGTTGACAGAGTTTGAATATGGCAGACTTGTCAAGCTGCAAAAGCAAGGTCTCTCTCAACGTGCCATTGGTGGAGAGATTGGGTGTAGTAAAACTGCTTTATCTTTTTCTTTATGTTCATTGGCCTTAAGATTTTGGCCAAAAGTGTATATATGTATTACGACAAAGTTCATTCTCTCCAGTTTTTCATGAGTTAAAATCTGTTATACAGGTCACAGTTTCTCATGTGTTTAAACTTATAATACATTTTACAATTCTTCGTGTATTAAAACCTATGATACACGTTACAATTCTTCATGTGTTACAACCTATGATACACGTTACAATTCTTCATGTGTTACAACCTATGATACAGGTTACAATTCTTCATGTATTAAAACCTATGATACAGGTTACAATTCTTAATGTGTTACAACCTATGATACAGGCTACAATTCTTTATGTGGTAAAACCTATGATACAGGTCACAGTTTCTCATGTTAAAACCTATATGACACTGGTTACATTTCTTCATGTATTAAAACCTATGATACAGGTTACACTTTCTTATGAGTCAAAACCTATGATACAGGTTACAATTCTTCACATGTTAAAACCTATGAGACAGGTTACAATTTTTCGTGTGTTACAACCTATGATACAAATTCCTATTCTTCATGCATCAAAACTGTTATACAGGTCACAGTTCTTAATGTGTTACAAACAGTGATACAAGTCAGTTTTTCAAGTGTTTAAACCTGTAAAACAGGTTACAAATTTTAATGTGTTAAAATCAATGACAAAGATGCAGTTTTTCAAGTGTTTAAACTTTTGATACAAGTCAGTTTTTCAAATGTTAAAATCTATGATAGAGGTTATAGTTCTTCATGTATTAAAACCTATTATATAAGTTACAAGTCTTCATGCGTTAAAACCTGTGACACAGGTTATAATTCTTCATGTGTTAAAACCTACGAGACAGTTTACAATTCATCATGTGTTAAAACCTACAACACAGGTCACAGTTTCTCATGTGTTAAAACCTATTATACAGGTTAAAATTCTTCATGCATTAAAACCTACAATACAGGTTACAATTCTTAATGTGTTAATACCTATGATACATGTTACAATTCTTAATGTGTTAAAACCTATTATACAGGTTACAATTCTTCACGTTTTAAAAGTTATGATACAGGTCACAATTTCTCATCTATTAAAACCTTTCATAGAGGTCACAGTTTCTCATGTGTTAAAACCTATGGCACAGGTTACATTTCTTCGTGTGTTAAAACCTATGATACAGATTACAATCCTTCAAGTGTTAAAGCCTATAATACAGGTCACAGATTCTCATGTGTTAAAACCTATGATACAGGTTACAAGTATACAGGTTATAATTAACACTATTATAGTTCTTTATTCTAATTAGTTCTACATATTAAATAATTACATTACCCAAGTAACCTCATAATTAACACTGTTATAGTTCTTTATTTCTAATTAGTTCTATTTCTTTATTTTTTCATAACCAAAGTAAGGTCATGATTAACACTATTATAGTTCTTTATTTCTAATTACAGTGGAACCCCTCTAAAGCAGCCTTCTTTGGGACTGAAACAAACTGGCCTGATTAGAAGGGTTCCACTGTACATAATTAGGGATTATGTAAACATAAAAAGGGACTGTGATTGAATGACTGCTTTAAAGGGGTCACTGAATCTGAGGGGTGGCCACTTAGAGGGGTTCCACTGTAGTTCTATTTCTTAATTATATTTCATTACCAAAGTAATGTCATGGTTAACACTTTTATAGTTCTTTATTTTCAATTAGTTCTACATATTAATTATATTACATTACCAAAGTAACCTCATAATTAACACCATTATAGTTCTTTATTCTAATTAGTTCTACTTATTAATTATATTACATTACCATAGTAACCTCGCTATTATAGTTCTTTATTCTAATTAGTTCTATTTCTTAATTATATTACATTACCATAGTAACCTCACTATTATAGTTCTTTATTTCTAATTAGTTTTACTTATTAATCATATTACATTACCAAAGTAACCTCACTATTATAGTTCTTTATTTCTAATTAGTTTTACTTATTAATCATATTACATTACCAAAGTAACCTCACTATTATAGTTCTTTATTCTAATTAGTTCTATTACTTAATTATATTACATTACCATAGTAACCTCACTATTATAGTTCTTTATTTCTAATTAGTTCTACTTATTAATCATATTACATTACCAAAGTAACCTCACTATTATAGTTCTTTATTTCTAATTAGTTCTACTTATTAATCATATTACATTACCAAAGTAACCTCACTATTATAGTTCTTTATTCTAATTAGTTCTACTTATTAATTATATTACATCACCAAAGTAACCTCACTATTATAGTTCTTTATTCTAATTAGTTCTACTTATTAATTATATTACATTACCAAAGTAACCTCACTATTATAGTTCTTTATTTCTAATTAGTTCTACTTATTAATTATATTACATTACCAAAGTAACCTCACTATTATAGTTCTTTATTTCTAATTAGTTCTACTTATTAATTATATTACATTACCATAGTAGCCTCACTATTATAGTTCTTTATTTCTAATTAGTTCTACTTATTAATCATATTACATTACCAAAGTAACCTCACTATTATAGTTCTTTATTTCTAATTAGTTCTACTTATTAATCATATTACATTACCAAAGTAACCTCACTATTATAGTTCTTTATTTCTAATTAGTTCTACTTATTAATCATATTACATTACCAAAGTAACCTCACTATTATAGTTCTTTATTTCTAATTAGTTCTACTTATTAATCATATTACATTACCAAAGTAACCTCACTATTATAGTTCTTTATTCTAATTAGTTCTACTTATTAATTATATTACATTACCAAAGTAACCTCACTATTATAGTTCTTTATTTCTAATTAGTTCTACTTATTAATTATATTACATTACCATAGTAACCTCACTATTATAGTTCTTTATTCTAATTAGTTCTACTTATTAATTATATTACATTACCAAAGTAACCTCATTATTATAGTTCTTTATTTCTAATTAGTTCTTCTCATTAATTATATTACATTACCAAAGTAACCTCACTATTATAGTTCTTTATTTCTAATTAGTTCTACTTATTAATTATATTACATTACCATAGTAACCTCACTATTATAGTTCTTTATTTCTAATTAGTTCTACTTATTAATTATATTACATTACCAAAGTAACCTCACTATTATAGTTCTTTATTTCTAATTAGTTCTACTTATTAATTATATTACATTACCATAGTAACCTCACTATCATAGTTCTTTATTCTAATTAGTTCTACTTATTAATTATATTACATTACCATAGTAACTTCACTATTATAGTTCTTTATTCTAATTAGTTCTATTACTTAATTATATTACATTACCATTATAACCTCACTATTATAGTTCTTTATTCTAATTAGTTCTACTTATTAATCATATTACATTACCATAGTAACTTCACTATTATAGTTCTTTATTCTAATTAGTTTTATTTCTTAATTATATTACATTACCATAGTAACTTCACTATTATAGTTCTTTATTCTAATTAGTTCTATTTCTTAATTATTATTATATTACATTACCATAGTAACCTCACTATTATAGTTCTTTATTCTAATTAGTTCTATTTCTTAATTATATTACATTACCATAGTAACCTCACTATTATAGTTCTTTATTCTAATTAGTTCTACTTATTAATTATATTACACTACCAAAGTAACCTCACTATTATAGTTATTTATTTCTAATTAGTTCTACTTATTAATTATATTACATTACCAAAGTAACCTCACTATTATAGTTCTTTATTTCTAATTAGTTCTATTTCTTAATTAATTACGTTACCAAAGTAACCTCACTATTATAGTTCTTTATTTCTAATTAGTTCTACTTATTAATCATATTACATTACCAAAGTAACCTCACTATTATAGTTCTTTATTTCTAATTAGTTCTACTTATTAATCATATTACATTACCAAAGTAACCTCACTATTATAGTTCTTTATTTCTAATTAGTTCTACTTATTAATCATATTACATTACCAAAGTAACCTCACTATTATAGTTCTTTATTTCTAATTAGTTCTACTTATTAATCATATTACATTACCAAAGTAACCTCACTATTATAGTTCTTTATTCTAATTAGTTCTACTTATTAATTATATTACATTACCAAAGTAACCTCACTATTATAGTTCTTTATTTCTAATTAGTTCTACTTATTAATTATATTACATTACCATAGTAACCTCACTATTATAGTTCTTTATTCTAATTAGTTCTACTTATTAATTATATTACATTACCAAAGTAACCTCATTATTATAGTTCTTTATTTCTAATTAGTTCTTCTCATTAATTATATTACATTACCAAAGTAACCTCACTATTATAGTTCTTTATTTCTAATTAGTTCTACTTATTAATTATATTACATTACCATAGTAACCTCACTATTATAGTTCTTTATTTCTAATTAGTTCTACTTATTAATTATATTACATTACCAAAGTAACCTCACTATTATAGTTCTTTATTTCTAATTAGTTCTACTTATTAATTATATTACATTACCATAGTAGCCTCACTATTATAGTTCTTTATTTCTAATTAGTTCTACTTATTAATCATATTACATTACCAAAGTAACCTCACTATTATAGTTCTTTATTTCTAATTAGTTCTACTTATTAATCATATTACATTACCAAAGTAACCTCACTATTATAGTTCTTTATTTCTAATTAGTTCTACTTATTAATCATATTACATTACCAAAGTAACCTCACTATTATAGTTCTTTATTTCTAATTAGTTCTACTTATTAATCATATTACATTACCATAGTAACCTCACTATTATAGTTCTTTATTCTAATTAGTTCTACTTATTAATCATATTACATTACCATAGTAACTTCACTATTATAGTTCTTTATTCTAATTAGTTCTATTACTTAATTATATTACATTACCATTATAACCTCACTATTATAGTTCTTTATTCTAATTAGTTCTACTTATTAATCATATTACATTACCATAGTAACTTCACTATTATAGTTCTTTATTCTAATTAGTTTTATTTCTTAATTATATTACATTACCATAGTAACTTCACTATTATAGTTCTTTATTCTAATTAGTTCTATTTCTTAATTATTATTATATTACATTACCATAGTAACCTCACTATTATAGTTCTTTATTCTAATTAGTTCTATTTCTTAATTATATTACATTACCATAGTAACCTCACTATTATAGTTCTTTATTCTAATTAGTTCTACTTATTAATTATATTACACTACCAAAGTAACCTCACTATTATAGTTATTTATTTCTAATTAGTTCTACTTATTAATTATATTACATTACCAAAGTAACCTCACTATTATAGTTCTTTATTTCTAATTAGTTCTATTTCTTAATTAATTACGTTACCAAAGTAACCTCACTATTATAGTTCTTTATTTCTAATTAGTTCTACTTTTTCTTCAGAATATATTACCACAGTTGTTTAGGAAAATGGACAATCACTATTTTTATTCCATCTGATCTCTGAGCCATTGTTTTTATATTTTACTTTGTTACTCACTTTCCATTATGGACATTATTTTCGTGGACTTAACGAGCTTTGTTCTTGCTTTTAAAGAATGTTGTTTCAAAATAACAACTTAGATCATCAGAAATTTCACTAATGATCTTTTTGGGTATGAAAAGTTTATTTTCATTACAAGTTTAATTAATTCAGAATATCATTAAATAAAACCAACTTAAGTTCTTTGGTCATACTTATCTATCTGTTTCATACAAAAAGAAAATGTGATATACCAGTTTATCTTAATTTTGAACACGGTAATTTTAAAATAATGGTGTTTTTTTTTTCAAATAGCTATCTAGCCATTGAACAATTTTTCATGCTAATTGATGAAATGCATAAACAACAGATCCTAAAATATTAACAGAGATACCTCTTTTACAGAACAGAAAGCTAATACATTGTGCTACTGCAGAAAAGTTGTTATGTACATGCCAAACCTTTTGAATGAAACTTCCATCCCAACAAACATTTTATGATATCAGCATTAGGTTATTAACCTCCACCAATAATCACCAGTGTGATAAATCTCCCCTGCATAGCACTCCACTTGAGCACTTTGGGTATACCATAAGGTTGTTTGTAATGATGTAAAAGAAACAAAAATGGAAATGAAGAAGAAGGATATGTGGTTCCAGGAACCAGTGGATATCTACTTGAAATGCAGTTCAAATATTAACTTCAGAAGGGCTATTCACCTCCCCACAGCACAGACAGTTAGAACCCCAACAAGATAGTGATAGAACCTGTGTAAAGAAAATAAGTGGATAAGCTTCTTTCTGAGAATATAATGATAGAAAGAGAAGACTCGTGGAGTGTGTCACCTACTAGGAAGATGGTAGGGAATATCAATTGCATCAAGCAAAGAATGTTCTCTGTCCATAACAAGTGGTAACAAAAGATGGAGTCAAAAGAAACTCCCATAGAATACTAAAGTGTTATGAAATTGAACAAAATGTAAAAATATATTTTAGAGGTCAGCAGTCCTTGTACATATATTGTTGTTTGGGCACTACATCCTACAACACTTGAGAAATATTGATGTGACATTATCACCAGAATGAGCAGATGCTGGGATGAATCATATCAGACATACATCTCAAGGTGAATCAAAGAGCCATACAGCTGGTCACAATGACCAGAAATGGTCCCTTTCTTATGGTAGGGATGGCCTTAGTTACATTTCCAGATAGATAAATGACTTCCAATAATGGAAGTGGTGTATATGCTTTGTCTTGTATCAAAGATACCACACAGATCCAAAGGAGAAATCTTCATACAGACCTCCACAGTAGCTTGTTAATGGGGTTTTCCCACTCCTGTAATATGAAATATAAAGGAAAGAACACCAGAAAAAGACAAGGGCTGGACAGGAACTATCAGTTACCTGCATATGATCCCACACTAAGAGACTCTACAATGGGTTACTATCAATAGAACAAGAGAGAAATGGCCAAGTAGGAAGGCAGGTTATACTGTTGTTATTTTTGAAGAAAAAATAGAGAAACTGTCAAAGTAATATTATGGAAAACCACACCTCAACAGCAGGCACAGTTCAAGGACCAGTAGGCTTCTTGCTGCTTGTTGCAGGTTTTGAACCCAGAGGTCAGTAAGAACTTCAATATGATATAAGTAATGTGAAACAAGCATGTTGAGGGTCATCCACACCCAAGCAAGCAATGTCATCCAGAGGACATTCTTAGCTAGATGTAATGGAAGCTGTGAGATGACTAACTTGATGAGAGGTGATATAATAAAAGATCAAAGGAGTCATCTCCCATCGATGAATAGACAAGCAGAATAAGTTGTTTAACCCAATCTGTTAAGACAGAATGGAAAGTCACAATAGTACCAGTGTGATAACATCAAACTGCCTGAACAGGACAAAGGAGATTATCAAGTTCTGAATGACTGCACAGAGAAGAAAGGAAAAGGAGAGTTAATGGAGAAAATATTCAAAAACCTTTCCAAGCAGCCCAAACCTGGAGGAGGAAGGAGCAATATAGAAATAAAATCATTATAGAAATCAAAATCAATAAAATATCAGAGTAATGTCTCCCACAAGTAAGAAGAAGAATATACATCTTTAGATGGCCAATGGTTTAAATGAAGAACACACAAGCACTCTGAGAATGAAAGAGAGGTTCCTATCCAGATGAGAAATTGGATAAGAAGGATGAATGATTAGAAAAAGCTAAAACAAGTTCTGAAAGAATTGGAGAAAGAATAGGAGGATGGCCAGGGAAAAAAAAATAAGGTCAGATTACTCTCCAAAAAACCAGTGAGATAAAGACGAGTCAGGAAACTTGGAGGACTGGAGTTGTGAATGAACCAGAATCAATAAATCATCAAATTCCTCCAGTGATCTGTTTGTTTGTTTTGAATTTTGCACAAAGCTACTCAAGAGCTATCTGTGCTAGCCCTCCCTAATTTAGTAGTGTAAGACTACTAGAGGGAAGGCAGCTAGTCATCACCACCCACTGCCAACTCTTGGGCTACTCTTTTACCAACGAAAAGTGGGATTGACCGTCACATTATAACACCCCCACGGCTGAAATGGCAAACATGTTTGGCGTGACGACAATGCAAACCCGCGACCCTCAGATTACGAGTCGCACACCTTAACACACTTGGCCATGCCGAGCCTTCCTCCAGTGATAAACTGCAAGGATGGATAGTCCAGAAGAATGAGTACGAAAATGGATTACTCTCTGAAAAAAATCTGCCCATCTTTCAAAGCTGCTAGACAAAACCCACATGTGAAGATCAGAACACAGAACACCATGATGGATATTTTAAGCAGAAATAAAAATGACTTGAAAGATCACAGAAGTAGAGGCCACAGGTTCATTTGAAGACAAAGGAGCAAAAATCATAATTTCTCTGATCAAAGAAGATCAATGAGAAACATCTGGCAAAGAGTGTTGCAAATTAAAAACAGCACCCTGTAAAGAAGTCACAAAATGGAAAGAGGGTTAACGAATCCAGATTCAGAAAAAATAGTTCCAAGGCTATAAAATCTGGGACTGGTTGATGTAAAAGGAAGTCACAAATGCAATAACAAGCAGTAGGAACAAATCCACAAAAACATCCAGAAATGTAAGGGCCACTCTGTTGAAAGGGATCAGTATGGACAAGAAAGTCCATGAAAACTAAATTTATAGATCTCAAAAACAAAAGAACAAAAAACAGGTGTTACTGTCATGAGCTCAAAAGTGAAACTTGAGATAAAAATAGAACAGGTACTGATATTTATTTACTTCCTGTCATTGGATACAAAAAAGGAAAGTGGAATTGTTAAAATATATCAAAACAGAATAATCAACCAGTGGTAACAAAAGATGATGGCAAGACCCATTGAACTGCCTACGTTTCATTTATGATAATGTGGAAATATTACTCTACAAGTGACCAACACTAAAAAAATTGCAAAGGAATCCAGAATTGCACTCCACGCAGTTAAAGAATCATTCATGAAGAGGTGTAAGTCTACATAGAGTGGAGGAAGTTGGAGTCATATGGAAATGTTCAAGCCCCCATGACAACTACAGGTAAAAAGATGGAGGTAGAGAAACAAAATAAGATGGTGCTTCACAGGGTATATTCTACCATCTCCCAGGATCTACTGAAGGTAACATAAGCTCAGAGAAAGAAGGGGAAAGGGGTAAGAGTTTAGAAGAGAGAGCTTCACAAGAAAAGGATGATCTATGATAACTAGAAAAATCACATCTAAAATATGTAAAGGAGAACCTGCAAACAAGGAGATAGAGATGCCACATGAATCCAATATTAAATGAGAGTCAACATTGACATAAAAGCCTGGCCAGCCAATTCAACAAACTCCTAGATGACAAGGGAGGTCACAACAGCTGATGCTTTCACAGATAAGACTGGACAATGCCAAATATTCATAAAATGGTTGGAAATGCAGACCCAGTAAGTGCATTCTCAATGTCAAACTCTCAGAACATAATTAAAAATAGAGATGTATGAGCCCTGAACAATAAAGAAAGCTACCAAAAGAAAAACTGTGTGACCAAAAGGTTTCTTGCAAAGTGAGTCCATATCTAGATAGAGTTTGAAAGCCAAACTCCCACACAACCAATGCTGAGAGGTGACCCTAGAAACAAATAATATCAAAAGTTCACATGAGGGTTGTCCTCTCAAGAGAACATCAGAAAGGGGCCACAAGATGAAAATCTCCCCAAAAAACTTCTACATTTAGAGAATTACCAAATGAAGTTCACTGAGATAAAACTACAGGAGCTTAACTTCAGGAAATAAAGACTCCTAATAAAGCAAATCCCAGAAGAAAAAAAAACCAACATGAATTAAACTAGATAATAAGTGAAGAAAACAAATTATGGAACACAAATTAGTATGATCTTCCTCTCTAAGGTTATCAGGGTAGTGATGATGAAGATGAATAGGTTTATAAGCACTAGAAATGAGGAAGTATTCTAACCACAGGTTATAACATAAAGGAGTCTTATGTTTGAAAAGGATGCAGAATCTGAGAGCCAACACAAAGAAACCACAAAATTTGAAATAATGCATTAGTTAGGCAAGGGAAAAAAAAAATATGAATTAAGGCAGCAGGTGTCCCAAAATCTTGCAGCTTTATTAAGAGAAGGTATTAAAATTATAAAAAAATATAATAACTTGTATAATAATCTCTAATCTAAATTTTAAAATGTCCATCTTTCTTTCTCAGAACCAAGAACAGGAAGGTACGAAATATAACACTTTGAATATGAACTAAAATTTGAAATTAATAACCACAATAATTCAGTGATTATCAATAAAAAAAAAAACTACTGAACACTGCAGGGCCAGCAAAAAGAATGATATACACAAACTGTACAATGAGACTACGGGGCACAGAGGATATACCACCCTCCTACTGGTGGAAAGCTACTAGAGCCTAATACTAAATGCACTACCCTCTTACTGATGGAGAGCTACTCTAGCCTAATACTAAATGCACCACCCTCTTACTGGTTGACAGCTATTATAGCCTAATACCAAATGTACCACCCTCCTGCTGGTGGAGATCTACTACAGCCTATTATTAAATGCATTAAAAAATGAAACAGTACATAATGCACTCTAAAGATGGCTGGTGCAGGTGTTAGAACTTTAATTAAAATAAAGTACAGAGCAATGTCTTAGGTCATCTTCAGGTTAACAAAGAGAATTTGCAACTGACAGAAGGCTATTAATACAAAAGATTTTGATTGGAAAGTTTACCTTGTTGTCCATTAGAATTGAACTGAGCTCCAGCACTGCTGTTGTTATTTACACTCCAGTCTGATGCACCAGCATTATCTGAACTTGATGTTGATGTCCCATTATTCACCGAGTTTTCTCCACCTCCCAACAGCCCAAGTCTGACTGGAGGTTCACATTTATGTCTGGAATTGTTAACTTCTAATGACTGATCACATCCTCCTTCTGCACCTATCAGTTCTTCAAAGTTAACATCATTCTGACAAGTAAAAGACTTTCTAACAGATGCACTCCCAATAAGATAATTTCTCAATATATTAATTTTATTCCCTCGACTACTCAAGTCATCCTGGTTTGAAACACTTGTGGCTAGGCATTGTAATTCCTGTTCATTCAAGGAAGAGCTGCATCCATTCTCATTCAGGACGATATTTTCATGTAAGTCTCTTAAAACTATAGTATTTTTGGTATCCAAGGGACATATCATATCAGAAAGATTCACCAAAATGTCAATGGAATGGCCAATTGCTTCTTTCTCTTTCATTACACCTGGTGTATTTAATTTAGTCTCTGTTTCTACCATTAGACAGCCAAAACCTTTTGAACACTGTGTAGTCTGTGATGGTAAATGATGAAAGGTGCTTAATACACTAATCTGAGAAGCAGGATGTAATGATTCTAATTCGCTTGCCCCTGAAAGACATGATTTAGTTACAGTGATACTGCTGTCCTCAGTTCCATTCTCAAAGTCTGAAGTGTCACAAGCACTCTGACTGTTGTTGCCACGATGTGTGCTTCTGGCACATTTGACACTCATGGAAGGGCATGAGCTGCTTTCACATGACACTACCTGAGGCATTTCAACATCAACATGAGCACTACAATGGTGTTTATCTCCTCCATTTGTATTCTGTCCACCTGAGCTAGTTGTCACAGATTCAAAAGTGGAACTAGGGCAATAAGACCCCATTTGATTAAAGATATTGTCCTTTAAAGATAGATTCTATGATTCCTTGTTATGCTATGCCAACTTCTTTAACCCTCACTGTGCAGTTCTAAACTGATCATCTGAAAGAACAAAATAATCATATTAATATCCTTCAATGAAATTATAATATCTTTAAAGTCTAATGTCCTAAACATTTAACAGAATGTTAATTCACAAGTTATAATATTTATTTAACATTCACTATTTGTTCTTCAAATAAAAAAAGTGAATTTATTCAGTAATGAAAATGTAGTTTAGTTTAAATTTTACTATCACAAACCACTAAGATAACATTTTAATGATTTAATATCTAAGTTAATTTGACATCAGCAAGGAAAATATGAAATGAAATACAAAATAGGGTAAGTACCTTTCAATTTTAGTCACACATGAATTATTTGGTTATTGTCTATATTCATAGTTATAAAATGTGCATATTTTAAAATGCTTGGTAATTTTGCACACAAAAATTTACACTGCTAAATAAGAAACCCTTTTGGAAGTGAACAACAACTTTCACGGTGTACAATATAATCATCAGTGCCAGCATGTCTATGTAAATATGTATGATTTTTTGAAAGATGTGCCATTAGTTAATTTACATGTACCAGTGACATATGCAATTTCACCAACACACTACAATAAGAATTGGTGTCTACCGGTTGGACACTGTGAAAACGTCAATTTTTCTACATAGATGCTTGAACTATGTTTACAAAAAAAATAAACATGGGGTGTAACAGTATATCAATTTACTGATAGATTAGTTATGAATGTCCCAAGAGGTATGTGTCAATGGTAAGAATTGATACCAACTACCAACAGTACCCTGAATGTTTTCAACAGTTTGTAAGTTTGACTATTTCTATGTAATCTCCCTTTGATTTTATGGCCTATACTTATCTGTAAGCCTAAAAGTGCACATATCAGCTCCACCATTACCAATGCTTCTCATACAATGGACAAAGTCCATAATAGAGAATTAACAATTACTATAATTCCAAATTTAATATCTGTGTCTTCATGAAAATTACCAATATTGTAGTAAGTGTGAAAAGTATGTTGGGAACAAAGAATCTGATGTTTTAAATAAAATATTTGTGTGAATTTCATTATCTGGATAACTTGCATCTATTTTCATAATTTCTACAACCCCCTAAAAACACAAGTTTTTTTGGTAACATTGTATATTTCATCCTCTATCCAAACAACATATACTTGAATCTTCTAAACATCTACCAGATGGGGCTATTATTAATTTTACAATATATTTTGGAACCAATCAACTCCTCATAATTTCAAATGATGCTTGGAAAAGACACTGAAGTAATGCTCATGCTCAACAAAAATGACTTGGTACCAAATAAATGACCTACAATCAAATATACGTATAAAAGCTGAACATTTATGTAAACATAAATTTTATTCTACATGGTGACCAATTACCTAACATGTTACAGAATGTTATGTTTCCTGTAACAAGTGTTGATTGTGGAACAGTCCGTTTCTGTACAAAATAAATTCAAGACAAAATTCAAATGCTCTATGAAGACAAGAAAGAGACATTTGAACAATATTCACCATGTAATCATGTTTGTTGACTTGCATTCAAAATTTTACTGAACTATTATTTATCTATTTTTGTGTGTCACATGATATGTCAAATACAGCATTGGTACACACAGAGAACAGCTATTTTATGTCTGACACAACAAAGCACTTGACCACAGACAGAAGTCAACCACTGAGGACCATTTACATCTGTGCAACACACAAAATGAGGTCCAGTGTTTCTAGTAGCTCACTCCAAGAGATTCTATTAAAACAGCCAAAAATCATGAAAATAAAAATGGATAGATAAACAGCAGCTACTGAACAACAGAAAAAGGAAAGATTTTCTTTAAAGTATTTGACTGTTTAGTTATGAGTTCGGTTTCATACTGTTCCTCTGTGAATAGTAAAATAAACATTTTCATCACCAAACCTGTATTTCCTAGGATACAAAACAATGTTTCATTAGAGCAAAAATTACAGAAATAAAAAAAACAAACAAACTTTTGATGTTACATTACTATTCATAAATACAGAGTTTTATGAAAAATTACAAGTAGAATACTTGAATGCAGTAATCAAATTAAGTTGATCACCAAAATTTCTGTATTTTTTAATATATATTCATGAAGTTTTGTGAATGATGTTTCATTTGTGCACAACTGCTATAAGTTTTCTTTACATGAATTGAATTGTCATATCTTTTATATAAATATGTACAAAACATTTAAATAATAAGTTTAACACTCCTTATACATGTGTGATAACGAATCAGTGGTGCTACTGTAGCATATGGTCTACACATACACTATCATCATCACTGTTTTGATGCACTAAAACATATTTTCTTCATAAATGGTTTATATCTTTCCATGTTTTTGTTCAGGAAATAATAATAATTTAACAAATTGTGTATTCCAAAATAGTAACTTAAATTAAGGCTATAATCTCACTAGTTTTGACTTGTTTCATTCTCATTATATTTGTACCCAAAACATTATGTAATGTTATTTTGTACTTTATCAGTTTAAATGTTATTTATAATAACTGGCACCAATTCAAATAAAAGAAAGTTAAAATGGTTAAAACACTTCATACAATTTCAGTGTTAGGTCTCAGTCATTTAGTATTACAAACTATTTCTGCATGTGTTAAGTCTCAGTCATTTAGTATCACAAACTATTTCTGCATGTGTTAAGTCTCAGTCATTTAGTATTACAAACTATTTTTGCATGTGTTAAGTCTCAGTCATTTAGTATTACAAACTATTTCTGCATGTGTTAAGTCTCAGTCATTTAGTATTACAAACTATTTCTGCATGTGTTAAGTCTCAGTCATTTAGTATTACAAACTATTTCTGCATGTGTTAAGCCTCAGTCATTTAGTATTACAAACTATTTCTGCATGTGTTAAGTCTCAGTCATTTAGTATTACAAACTATTTCTGCATGTGTTAAGTCTCAGTCATTTAGTATTACAAACTATTTCTGCATGTGTTAAGTCTCAGTCATTTAGTATTACAAACTATTTCTGCATGTGTTAAGTCTCAGTCACTTAGTATCACAAACTATTTCTGCATGTGCTAAGTCTCAGTCATTTAGTATCACAAACTATTTCTGCATGTGTTAAGTCTCAGTCATTTAGTATTACAAACTATTTCTGCATGTGTTAAGTCTCAGTCATTTAGTATTACAAACTATTTCTGCATGTGTTAGGTCTGTCATTTAGTATCACAAACTATTTCTGCATGTGTTAAGTCTCAGTCATTTAGTATTACAAACTATTTCTGCATGTGTTAAGTCTCAGTCATTTAGTATTACAAACTATTTTTGCATGTGTTAAGTCTCAGTCATTTAGTATTACAAACTATTTCTGCATGTGTTAAGTCTCAGTCATTTAGTATTACAAACTATTTCTGCATGTGTTAAGTCTCAGTCATTTAGTATTACAAACTATTTCTACATGTGTTAAGTCTCAGTCATTTAGTATTACAAACTATTTCTACATGTGTTAAGTCTCAGTCATTTAGTATTACAAACTATTTCTGCATGTGTTAAGTCTCAGTCATTCAGTATTACAAACTATTTCTGCATGTGTTAGGTCTGTCATTGAGTATCACAAACTATTTCTGCATGTGTTAAGTCTCAGTCATTTAGTATTACAAACTATTTCTGCATGTGTTAGGTCTGTCATTTAGTATCACAAACAATTTCTGCATGTGTTAAGTCTCAGTCATTTAGTATTACAAACTATTTCTGCATGTGTTAAGTCTCAGTCATTTAGTATTACAAACTATTTCTGCATGTGTTAAGTCTCAGTCATTTAGTATTACAAACTATTTCTGCATGTGTTAAGTCTCAGTCATTTAGTATTACAAACTAATTCTACATGCCAGTTGATTTCATGCAAATACATTTTTGTGAATGGTAAATGCTTCTAAAATACCAGTAAAATTTATACATGGGGGCATTGTGATGTGATGGTTAATCCCAATATTTACTGGTAAAAGAGTAGCCCAAGAGTTGGTAGTAGGTGGTGATAACTAGCCACCTTCCCTCTAGTCTTATACTGCTAAATTAGGGACGGCTAGCACAGATAGCCCTCGAGTAACTTTGTGCAAAATTCAAAACAAACAGACAGCCCTCATGTAGTGTTGCATGAAATTCAAAAACAAAGATATACACAAGCTAACAGTTAAAACAAACTAATTTCAATCTGTGAAATAGGCAGTGAAGTCTTTGATTAAGAAATAGGCTTGTGGCAGTGAAGTCTTTGATTAAAATTTCTAAATCAATTTTACTGTAAAGAAAGTTCTGAAGATGGAAATATTTCCTCCTTCTTTAGAGACTTTGCCAAATAGAAAGATGTTAGTATTGACCAATTAGCTGAAGGAAGATTCATGAATAATCCACAAGCAGCAATGTATTAGGTCATCCCCTCTGAAAATTTAATATAGAAAGTGCATTATCATTTGTGTCATTGTAGAAGCCTTTAATGGCTAAAATACGAAGTAGGCCATGTATAAAAATGTTCAGACAAATAAAAGAAATTAACTCAACTCTACTTTTTCTGATTATTAATCAAATAAACCTCCATGAACATGGATATGTTTGACGAGCACATCAGGCATAAAATACTTTACAAGTTTACAAAAGGCAAAAGTGCAGCAGAAACTACATGAAACATTCAAGATGTTTATGGTGCAAAGTCCCTCAGTGAAAGAAAATGTCAAAGGTGGTTTCAGAGGTTCAAATCAGGTGACTACAGCTTAAATGATGTGCCACATTCAGGTCGTCCTGTTAAGTTTAATGATGACTTGCTGCTAGCTGCACTTGATGAAGACTGTGCTGTACCAGTTGAAGAACTAGCATAGAAGCTTAATTCAACCCATTCAACAGTTTACCAACATCTGCAACAGCTTGGAAATGTGTCAAAACTTGGAAAATGTCGTGGCAGTTATCACATTGTATTTTATAAATAATGTTGGTGTGATGTTTGTCAGTGTAGTTTTTACATAGTATAGACCTCAGTTTTGTGCCTGGTTTTTGAATAAATTTAGTATTAACTGAAATGTCATATTTTGTTACTAGTTTTTACCAAATGTTGGTATTTGTTTGCTGATGTCAGGAATATATGGTATACAGCAGTATATGGTTTCGTGATTTTTTGATTTGTGAGATATATTTACTTTAGTTAGTTGATTTTGCTTTTCGTCTAGATGTGTGTGTATAAAGTTTTATACGGTTTGTGGAGGAAACTTTTTAATGTTGATAAAGTATTGTTTTATTTTGTCTAATTCATCGTTAATTTTATCTTGTGAGCGTAGTTTTATGGCTGTGTTTATTTGGTTTCTTTGCATGTTGAGTTTTTATTTTGTTTCATGTGTTGAGTCCCAAGGAATGTATAGTCCAGTATGGGTGATTTTTCAGTGGATTTCTGTTTTAAATTGTGTATCAGTTCTTGTAATTTTGAGGTTAAGAAATGATATTTGATTGCTTTCTTCCTGTTCACATGTGAAGTTAATGTTGGGATGTATGGAGTTAATGTGATTGAAAAAATTAAGTGTGTGTTCTGTAGATCTGAATCCTGCAACCGTGTCATCTACATATCTGTACCAGTATAGTGGTGGATGTAATGCTGTGTTAATTGCTTGTGTTTCAACTTGCATCATAAAAATATTGGCTAGAACTGGTGATACTGGGTTGCCTATGCTTAGGCCATTTGTTTGTATATAGTTGTGGTTGTTGAACATGAAGTTTGTCTTCATCATGGTGAATTCTACAAGGGTTACTAATTGGTTGCTGGGAATGTCTATAGTTGAGTTAGGGTCTCGGATATAGAGTTCTAAGGCTATCTTGCAGGCTTCAGTGGTTGGAACTTCTGTAAAGAAGGATATAACATCAAAACTGGCCATTAAAGCTATATGATTAAGTTGATTAAAGTTAGACTTGAAATTAAAAGTCTTTGATGAATGAGCTGGCTGATGTTGCATATTTGGAGAATGCCCATGCTATGTATTTACCAAGATTGTAATTAAACGATTCATATGTGGACAATATTGGTCGAAATGGACAGTCTGGTTTATGAGGTTTGGGGATGCCGTATATTTGCGGTGTGCGTCGAGTCGGTTTTACGTAGGTAGGAATAAAGTGTTTGTGAAATTGTGTTGGCTTTTTTCATTTGTAGTAGTAATTTGTTCAGTTGCGTCTCGTGTGTCTTTGTTGGATTTGTGTGTACTGGTTTAAATTTGTTAGTGTCTGACAGGATGTCCTTCATTTTTTGGATGTATTCATTCGTGTTCATTATGACTATAGTGTTTCCTTTATCTGCTTTTAGAATTTTAATGTTTTTGTCTTGTTTTAGGTTTTTAATGGAATTAATGTCTCTTTTTGTAAGATTATTTTTTAACTTTCTGTTTTGTGAAATTATGTTGACTGTTTTGTGAGAAAATTCTTTGAAAAAATCATTTAAGATGTTGTTTTTAGGTGTTTCTGGAAAATATAAATTTTTAATTTTACCTGGGAAGTTTGGCTGTTGGATGTCAATAAAATTGTCCAAGTTGTCTTCTTTCTGTTGGTTGTTTTCTTGTTTTTGTTTTCTGTAGAAAGTATCACAAGTCTCCTGGCTAGATCTTCTAAACATGTTTTGATTTCTATGGTTGGAATGTACCTAGGTGCTATTGTGAAGCTGAGTCCTTTGTTAAGTAGATGTATCTCGTCAGTGTTTAATTGTCGGTCGGATCTGTTAATTATGAGGTTATTCAACGGTTTGTCATGTTGTCTTTTCTGTTGTTTACATCTTAGTTTTTCTAATTTTTTGTTGTGGCAGATCTTTTTGTCTCTGTCATTCCTAGTGTTGATTTGTTTTATGTTTCATTGTATAAGTCCATAAATCTCTGGTTTGATGCAGCATACCAGTTGATGGTCTAGGTTCATTTTTTGTTTTTGTAAGTCATGTAGTTCTTTGTATTTCGTGTTCAACATGGCTTTAAGTAGTTTTTCTGTAAATTTTGGATAATGTTTGTGTATGTATTAAAATTTTTTGATAGTTTTACCTTTACAAAATTAGGGGTTAGTTGTTCTTTTCTACATTGTTGAATGAAATATATGTCATTTCTTCTATTGATAATTTATTGGTTTAAATTTCTTAGTTTCTTAATGATCATATGAGTATATACTGTTAATAGTGTTGTAAGGTATGCTAGTTCAGATATAATGGTAACAGGTAAGTACAAAAAACACAAAGACGTACACTTCTCGTACAATTGCTGTGATGAAATAATAATCCGTGACATCGAGAAAACCCACTTGTAGATAAATATATATGTAAAAACGGCTCGTCTAGGTTGAGAAAATTTTTTACGTGGAGGAGTGAACAACGTTTCGATCTTCATCGGTCATCGTCAAGTTCACAAAGAAAGAAAGAGGTAACTGACCGGAAGCTGACCACATGTTTGAAAGGGGTTGTGTAACTGTGTGATGGAATGTAGAGGGCGGTGTTTGATGTTTGAATATATAATTTTATATCATTTATTTTATTATTTTTAATATAGGTATAAAGGTGTTCCTTTGTAATGGTTTATTTTGGGTGTAAGTTGTTGTATAAGTAAGGCTTCTTTAATTTTGCATTTGTTTATGTTTGCTTCTTTATTTAGTATTTGAGTGTTTTCTATGCTTATGTTGTGTTTATTTGACTTGCAGTGTTCGAAAACATGTGAAGGTGACATCACGAACACTTGAATGTGTTTTTTAACTGTTAGAAAATATGGCAGAGTAACGTGTGTATTATTTTTTCAATAAAGCAGCAGTTTTAGTATGAGTCAAGGAAGAGTGGAGTACTTTTATTATGAGTCAAGAAAGAGTGGAGTACTTTAAGTATGAGTCAAAAAGGAGTGGAGTACTTTTAGTATGAGTCAAAAAGGAGTGGAGTACTTTTAGTATGAGTCAAGGAAGAGTGGAGTACTTTTAGTATGAGTCAAGGAAGAGTGGAGTACTTTTAGTATGAGACAAGGAAGAGAGGAGTACTTTTATTATGAGTCAAGGAAGAGTGGAGTACTTTTATTATGAGATAAGGAAGAGTGGAGTATTTTTAGTATGAGTCAAAAAGGAGTGGGGTACATTTAGTATGAGTCAAGGAAGAGTGGAATATTTTAGTATGAGACAAGGAAGAGTGAAGTACTTTTAGTATGAGTCCAAAAGGAGTGGAGTACATTTTAAAATGCCAGATCCATCTGGAAATCTCTTTCTCAATTCTGGAACAACTCTTCTCTGCAAAACTTCGATGTACTGTGATCCTCGCATCATACCTTCTACGATATGTAAGCCTCCGATGCCATAGTAGCTCAAAAAGCCCCCAAACATCTTCTTCAAGGGATGTTATACAAACTGACTGATGTGAGATTCTCAACGTTTCTCACCTGGAGATCTGTGAACATGCAGACTTCTTTGACCCTGTACGAAGAAATGAGTCTCAACACTAAATAACACCTTCCTTCATTATTCTTGCATCCAGTTCTTATATTTCAGATCCCATTGATACCGTTTTTTCTTCACTGAGCTGGTAAGAAGTTATTTTTTGGCTGGTCTCCTTGCCCTTCTAACACAATTTCGAATGATGTAATATTCCTCAAAATTTCGTCATATATCCCAAAAATAGATCGATCATACAGCAAAACACAACTAATGATGCCGCCTGTGTGAAAAAATGACTATTAAAGGAAATTAGCGGGTCCAGCAAGCCTACACCAGCCACCATGCTGAAAATATTGTAAAATGACCATTTGTTTCAATTAATTTGCACCAGGGCGTACCTTTCAAAATAACATACTTTACAGGCAGACTATTTTTGAAAACAATGACTCACCTTTTCTGTGTATCATCTGGTTCATACCTATACACTGAATAAAAAAATGTTAGAAACTTGCTTGCTTTTAAAGTTAACTTTCTCAGTTACTACTCAAAACATGTTAGTTTGAACTGATTTCTGACTAACAAATAAGTGTTTATATTACTTTGTTTGGAACAGGTACTCACCAAAGCATACACTGTTTCTTTCAATAAAAATATTTTCAATTTAATCTGTATTTTACAGCTTTTCAATAAGTCTTACAGCATCAAAATTAGCACTAAAGTAAACACAGGTCTATTTAAGGGATAAATTTAGAATAAGTGAATCAAGAATACAAGAAAAAAATATTCTACGGAATCTACTAGCATGTGGAAGAAGTAGGTAAAGGAACCCATCACACTAGACATGGCCTCTGTGAGCAAAATAATGGAAAAGGAGACAGAAATGGAGATCCTGGTTTGTACCTTATGTGTCTGACGACACAGGAAGAATGGAGAGCTTGACACAGAACTAGAAATGCTATGTGTTTCATCACACAGGGGAATGGAAAGCTGACACAGAACTAGAAATGCTGATATGTGTTTCATCACACAGGGGAATGGAAAGCTGACACAGGACTAAAAATGCTGATATGTGTCTGATCACATAAGGGAACAGAAAGCTTGACACAGGACTAGAAATGCTGATGTGTCTGATCACACAGGGAAATGGAAAGCTTGACACAGGACTAGAAATGCTGATAAGTGTCAGACGACACAGGAAGAATGGAAAGCTTGACACAGAACTAGAAATGTTGATATGTGTTTCATCACACAGGGGAATGGAAAGCTGACACAGGACTAAAAATGCTGATATGTGTCTGATCACATAAGGGAACAGAAAGCTTGACACAGAACTAGAAATGCTGATATATGTCTGATCACATAAGGAAACGGAAAGCTTGAAACAAGACTAGAAATGCTGATATGTGTCTGATCACATAGAGGAATGGAAAGCTTGAAACATGACTAGAAATGCTGATATGTGTCTGATCACATAGAGGAATGTAAAGCTTGTCACAGGACTAGAAATGCTGATATGTGTCTGATCACACAGGGAAATAGAAAGTTGACACAGGACTAGAAATGCTGATGTGTCTGATCACACAGGGAAATGGAAAGCTGACACAGGACTAGAAATGCTGATATGTGTCTGATCACACAGGGAAATGGAAAGCTTGACACAGGACTAGAAATGCTGATATGTGTCTCATCATACAGGGAAATGGAAAGCTTGACACAGGACTAGAAATGCTGATACGTGTTTGATCACACAGGGGAATGGAAAGCTGACACAGGACTAGAAATGCTGATATATGTCTGATTACATAGGGAAATAGAAAGCTTGACACAGAACTAGAAATGCTGATATATGTCTGATCACATAGGGAAATGGAAAGCTTGAAACAAGACTAGAAATGCTGATATATGTCTGATCACATAGAGAAATGGAAAGCTTGACACCGGACTAGAAATGCTGATATGTGTCTGATCACACAGGGAAATAGAAAGCTTGACACAGGACTAGAAATGCTGATATGTGTCTCATCACATAAGGGAACAGAAAGCTTGACACAGGACTAGAAATGCTGATACGTGTTTGATCACACAGGGGAATGGAAAGCTGACACAGGCCTAGAAATGCTGATATGTGACTGATCACACAGGGGAATGGAAAGCTTGACACAGGACCAGAAATGCTGATAAGTGTCTGATCACACAGGGGAATGGAAAGCTTGAAACAGGACTAGAAATGCTGATATGTGTCTCATCACATAAGGGAACAGAAAGCTTGACACAGAACTAGGAATGCTGATATGTGTCTCATCACATTGGGGAATGGAAAACTTGACACGGACTAGAAATGCTGAGAAGTGTCTGATCACACAGGGAAATGGAAAGCTTGACACAGGACTAGAAATGCTGATAAGTGTCTCATCACACAGGGGAATGGAAAACTTGACACGGGACTAGAAATGCTGAGAAGTGTCTGATCACACAGGGGAATGGAAAGCTAACACAGGACTAGAAATGCTGAGATATGTCTGATTACATAGGAAATAGAAAGCTTGACAGAGGCCTAGAAATGCCGATATGTGTCTGATCACACAGGGAAATAGAAAGCTTGACACAGAACTAGAAATGCTGATGTGTCTGATCACATACAGGAATAAAAAACTACACAACTAGAAACTCATTATGGTGAAAATAGTACTATCTGTACTTGTAGTGACCTGATACTATTGCTGTTGACCAACTCACTGTAGTGAAAACTGTTGCATCTGTACTTCTAGTGACCTGATACAACAACTGTTGACCAACTCACTGCAATGAAAACAACACCATCTGTACTTCTGGTGACCTGATATTACTACTGCTGACCAACTCACTGCAATGAAAACAGTACCATCTGTAGTTCTAGTGACCTGATACTACTACTGTTGACCAACTCACTGTAATGAAAACAGTACTATCTGTAGTTCTAGTGACTTTATACTACTACTGTTGACCAACTTACTATAATGAAAACAGTACCATCTGTAGTTCTGGTGACCTGATACTACTACTGTTGACCAACTCACTGTAATGAAAACAGTACCATCTGTAGTTCTAGTGACTTGACACTACTACTGTTGACCAACTCACTGCAATGAAAACAGTACCATCTGTGGTTCTAGTGACCTGATACTACCACTGTTGACCAACTCACTGCAATGAAAACAGTACCATCTGTAATTCTGGTGACCTGATACTACTACTGTTGACCAACTCACTGTAATGAAAACAGTACCATCTGTAGTTCTAGTGACTTGATACCACTACTGTTGACCAACTCAGTGTAATGAAAACAGTACCATCTGTAATTCTGGTGACCTGATACTACTACTGTTGACTAACTCACTGTAATGAAAACAGTACCATCTGTAGTTTTAGTGACTTGATACTACTACTGTCGACCAACTCAGTGTAATGAAAACAGTACCATCTGTAATTCTGGTGACCTGATACTACTACTGTTGACCAACTCACTGTAATGAAAACAGTACCATCTGTAGTTCTAGTGACTTGATACTACTACTGTTGACTAACTCACCGTAATAAAAACAGTACCATCTGTAGTTCTAGTGACTTGATACTACTACTGTTGACTAACTCACTGTAATGAAAACAGTACCATCTGTAGTTCTAGTCTTGATATTACTACTGTTGACCAACTCAGTGTAATGAAAACAGTACCATCTGTAATTCTGGTGACTTGATACTACTACTGTTGACCAACTCACTGTAATGAAAACAGTACCATCTGTAGTTCTAGTGACTTGATACTACTACTGTTGACTAACTCACCGTAATAAAAACAGTACCATCTGTAGTTCTAGTGACTTGATACTACTACTGTTGACTAACTCACTGTAATGAAAACAGTACCATCTGTAGTTCTAGTCTTGATACTACTACTGTTGACCAACTCAGTGTAATGAAAACAGTACCATCTGTAATTCTGGTGACTTGATACTACTACTGTTGACCAACTCACTGTAATGAAAACAGTACCATCTGTAGTTCTAGTGACCTGATACTACCACTGTTGACCAACTCATGATCAAAATTATACCAAAATGACTTTATTCATTACTACTCATTTATAGTTGTTAACAAGGAGGAATCAACATAGTAAACGAAATTCAATATAGTGTTTATAAATCAAGTTAACTCCTTCTTCAAGAAACATTTTTATTTACGTATTTTCTACTTAATGTGTCACTATCTTGATTAAAAGGTTTCATGTGGTAGAACATGTAAAACCTCTATCGGATTGAATGGTATGAAATATTAAAGTTTAAAACCCAACGCACAAGATAATTCATGCCTCTCCTTACAAGTTGGTGGAATGTGGTTGTCAAATGTAAGTTACAATATTTTGAGTACCAACTAATCCTCGAACGTCAATTAAAATGACCCATATATTTAGAGCTATTCTAGTCGTGTGAAGACCTCAGATTGATCTAAGAAACCACAACTATAAGTTTAAACTTGGGATATCAATTGTCTCTTCTTTCAACACTTTGCAGGAAATAATAATAACGTGGCACATTTTGTCAAATTATTTCACTCTTTCGAATTTGCGTTGAACCATCGCATTTTCAACGAGATAAGGTTAACTATCATTTTCACAAATTTTTTGAAGATCAAGTTTACTTTGTCGTCACTTATAAGTTCATTTATATTTACTTGGTAGGATTTTGTTGACCAACTTAATTTTATAACTTATCATACAATACCACTATAGCTGAGAACACAATGGCCTGGTACTTCGTTTGGTCCGAAGTTACCGACTCAACATGCAGAAGCTGTTTACAACATAAATTAGTCTCCATTCAAATCAATCTGAGTTTGTCATTTTTCAAGTGAATACTACAGCTTACAACATAAATTTACAAAAAGTTTAGTCTTACATATACAAGTAATAATTATGTAATTAAACAATACTACTGAGAACTTACCTGAGACTGTACAGACAACTGTAACACATACTTTGCTTTCAATTTAAATATACTAAAAATAACTGCGTTTCAGAAATCTACGTATACGATTCGCACCGCGATACCACCGCTTTATTAATAGCTGTCAAAAATGGATAACCAGGACAGTAAACTGCGCAGCTGCATCAATAAAATCTTCTCGCCTCACAGCATCTGACGTCATGAAATCTGATACACGCGCTGAACTGTTTGTTTTCGAGATCAATTTGATACCAGTTATTCATCTTTGAAGAGCGTTATAAAATGTACGGCGTAGGTAGCCTATGTTTATAAAATTTAAATAAAACGTTATTTTTGCATTTTAAGTAGTATTAAATATGAATATTCGTACAATAAGAAAGACAAATAAAATGTAGTGTAGTTTTTCAAGACATACAGCAGTGATGTAGTTGTTAGCCTCACACCAAAGTACGAGCTGTAAAACAACTCTAACATTGTAAACAAATTCAGTTTTCTTTTCTGAACTGTAATATTCTGTAACATTAGCTACATTAAACTAAATAGAAAACAACATATGATATTGTGTAATGCTTTTGTTTTTGAATTTCGCGCAAAGCTATATTGTAATTAAGTCATCCAAGTTCTGCTTATTTTCCGTGTTTAAATTTTCAACAATCAGTAATTTTTATTAAATCAGTTACAATCATCATGAAAGTTGTACGTGACAAATACCAATGTAATATTACTTAACATATGGCCCCCACTAATTGCAAGTGTATAAAAAGGGTTAAATCCAGTGGGTCAGATTAAAAATATCCAATATAGTAATAATTGCACTCGTTTGTTTTTACTGTAATACAGAAAACAACGCTGTCTAATATACTCGTACCATCTTTAAATTTTCATACATAGTTTTTATTATGGTGTGAACGTAATATAGTAACATTCCTGTTTAACAGTCTACTACATATATTTGATTTTGTTTTCAAATTATTTTCATATATTTTATACAGAATGATTCAGATACTCTCGTTTCAGAAAAAAAACACTTGGAACTTTCTAATTAATACGTTCATTAATATACCAAAGCACTCAGTACTTTTAAATGCTCTGGCTAATTCTGTATGTCAAATAGTCGTAAACATCTCTTTATTATCATAAGTATTTTTTCTATGATAAGGGCAAAATCCCAACCTGTCGTTGTTCAGTTGATAATTACGTGAATTCAATGAAGCAAACAACGTTGAGGCCTAAATATTCTATGATTTATTAATGAGGTGTTAATTCAATGGAACTTGTTACGTATTATATCACGATTTATCTCGGACGAGTCTCGTATTTATATTATGTACGTTACATATTATGATTTCAAATAGCCGGAAATTTTCATTTAGAAGTTAATTAAATGTCAATACGTATCAAATTTAGAATTGTCAACATAAATGTATTTTAATATAAAAAATTATAATAACGATTATTACAAATAGTTATTAAACATATGGTTTATATACAAGTTTTATAACTTACAAACTATACCGAGTCTTCGATCTGGTCTAGAACTGAATATCTTACCGACTCTAGGTCCACGACGAGCAAATGAATTCTGATTTTATATTCTTATACATCTACAGGGTTGTCAGGTGTCTTCTGCCGCACAAGACCAAATTTTTATGGTCTTGGGACCCAATTAAGTAGCTTCAGTACCAAAATAATCAAATAATTTAAAATCCATCATCAGACTAAGCTTGCTGGAAAATGGATTAAGATACATATTTTTTTATCTGTTGTCCATGTATATTTATGTCGTATCATGTCATTCGTATGTAAGGGATTGTTATCTTTATAAATTTTCCTTTTGTTTCAGGCTATACGATTTATAAATAACCTGTATGATATCTGAATATTACTGTATGGAAATAAAGCAAACAAACAAATACAGAAAATAACATGAGCTTAGCCGACAGTTTTCGAAAATGTTGTCTCTGTTGGCTTTGTGACTGGTGAGGTTCTGCCATAGAGTTAAAATTGAAACTTTAAGGGGCCTGGTTTACGTCCTTGATACTGCATTGTTGTCTACGAAATACACTTAAAAGGACTTTTCAACAGTTGGAATACACTTGATAAGGACTTTTAACAGTTGGTATACACATTATAAGGGCTTTTAACAGTTTGATGATTCGATTTTCATCTTTCTTATTTTCTTGTGAACGTCTCTCGCTGAACATCTTGGCTCCATACTTGTTAGAGAAGGAGCGTATCAAGATTGCCATCTGGATCACTTTTACTATGGTATATTTTCGTGTTAAATAGTACCAACATGTTATCCGTCCGTTGCTTTTAAACCTATGCAACAGTTACTACTCATCATAAGGTGTGTTCTGATTCTCAAAATGGCTTCTAACATGCGTAGTCCCATACGATTGCAGACCTTGTTTTCACAGAAATGACACGAAGAAGAATGACACTGCTTTGAAGAAATCTGTAGAGAATGTGAAGGTCATTTATTAGCTTTTCAAGATTGGCATTTGTTGCCTGAAAAAGTGCATTTACTTGTTCAAACTCAGAAACGAGTGGTACCGCAAAAACGAAATAGAGATAGTTGACATCATCTGCTAGCATGTCTGCAATCCTATATGCAAAAACGGCTCGTTTGGGCTGAGAAAACACTTTTACATAGAAGAGCGAACAACGTTTCGACCTTCTTCGTTTTGTAACGCACGTGCTGTGTTCCATATTGGCTTGTGGATGTAAAGTACTCCTTCAGTTCTTCCCAGCTTAACAAAATGTTTGATAACCTTGTCTCGCACTAGCCATCTTGTGTTTAACATTTTTTTAAAGAGGTAATGCCACGCCAACCCTTTCATTACCTGCATTTATAATTTCAAATAAATCTTTAAAATTTGAACGCCTAAGGGCACTTTTCCTGAACCATGCAGCAATTTCACTCAAAAGAAAACCTAAATTTGAAGGCAGATTTTCAAAGCCCTTCTGAATGCAAATCATAAGACTGTGGCAGGATGCATGGTATCTTAACACAATCTGGTGTCGCATCTCGAAGTTTCAACCACAATGAATTATTTTCCCTACCAAGTTACTAGCTCCATCACTGGCAAAAACAATACAATTATACAGACTCAACTCTCTTTCCTAAAGCTGAAATAACAGTGCTTTGCAAAGAAATTCTCCAGTTGTTTCGACGACAGGAACAAGTCTCAAAAATGATGTTTTCACCGTACCATCGTCTTCGTCATAATATCTTGTAGGCCTGGCATGGCCTAGCGCGTTAAGGCATGCGCTTTGTAATCTGAGGGTCGCGGGTTCGCGCCAAACATGCTCGCCCTCCCAGCCGTGGGGGCGTTATAAAGTTACGGTCAATCCCACTATTCGTTGGTAAAAAAGTAGCCCAAGAGTTGGCGGTGGGTGGTGATGACTAGCTGCCTTCCCTCTAGTCTTACACTACTAAATTAGGGACGGCTAGCACAGATAGCCCTCGAGTAGCTTTGTGCGAAATTCCAAAAAACAAACAAACATAATATCTTGCATAAACGTACGTTTTTCTCACTGGAAATGTCAGTATTTCTTGTTTCTCATTTTGTTCATTACTTCGTTTTTCTAAACAATGATCAATCACGTTTTGAATGAGCAATGAACACTTAGTTCGGTGCAGTTGAAGGTTTTCGAGACAACTTCCCTTACCTTGCTTTGACATCACACCACAACCTATTTCACAACAGTATTCTATTACTGTTTGTAGACTAGCTTTTATACCAATTAGACGAGATTCTCGAATGTTCGAAGACACAGTTTTCGTAAACCATATATTGTTGATTCTTGTTCTTGATAGTATTCTACAGATTTAGAGAACAGGCAGAACTTGCGCAACACAGATCAAACAATATACATCACATGCATCAAATTGAAACAAACGTACGTATTAAATTAAATGTATAACAGTAAATCCATTACAAACCACTCAGCTGCAGAGAACAAACTATGTCAGGCGATGATTTTGCAACACGATGAAAGTAAAAGCACAGTACATATCACACAGGTTCTTTGATGTTGGCCAGTTCTAGACAGGGCCAAACTTGGATTTATCTGTAGATACTCTCTTTCTACCGATTTTATGTCACAGAAAACTCGCATGTTGATGGAACAATTCATACCAATTGAAATTCGTTTAGGTACTCTTTCCTTAAACAACACGGAATTTTTAGCCTCTCATAAGCATTCTCACAGAATTCCAATAAGTTATTTGTAATTCAAGTAGATGAGTATAACATTTCAATATAGTCCCAGACATGGTATATTGCAATTATCATTGAAATGTAGTAGTAATTCAAATGGTAATACGACAAATTGTCACATTGGTATTCTCTCTGTTTGCTTTCGACATGTACTTACTCAAGATCCAATGTTGAAATCCATTTTTATCCACATGGTTTGTTTTTTGAATTTCACACAAAGTACTCGAGGGCTATCTGTGCTAGCCATCCCTAATTTAGCAGTGTAAAACTAGAGGGAAAGCAGCTAGTCATCACTACCCACTCCCATCTCTTGGGCTACTCTTTTACCAATGAATAGTGGGATTTGCCGTCACAATATAAAGACCTCATGGCTGAAAGAGCGAGCATGTTTGGCGTGAAGGGGATTCAAGCCCATGACCCTCGGATTATGAGTCAAGTGCCCTAACCATCTGGCCTGTTATCCAAACAGAGAATCCAAAGAAGAGTCAACCTCTGACAATGAACAGGTATCATGTTTTATAACTACATTCATCTTCTGGCGGTCGAGGCAGTACCTTAGAGATTCATACTTTCACCAGTACAATAAGTGGTGCCCAAGGGTTAGTATTTGGTTCTATCACTCCTTGTTCCTTTATTGATTGTATATATTTAAAAGCCATAACCTGAATTGCGATGGGAAGTTATCTAGCTAAATGATGTACTAGAGCTGCATATATGTATATGGTGTTTATACGCATCCCTAGTGTCAACCTTAACATTGTACCTAAGTCATGAGGTTCTCTGGCACTGGAAAAGACGTCTTGATATTCTGTGAGCAAGTTATGTAACCTCTGACACTGATCAGCTGTGAGACATATAAAGTTCTGAATATACAGCTTTTTATAATTCATGCAATAAGCTGTCCTTATGAAAGGACTTGAGATCAAACTTCCAATAATTCTCGCCAATGGTGACAGCTTCTAATGTTAGTTAATGTGAAAGTACAATGTGGAAGCTACTCATCGTACAACAACGTCCCATCCAGATTTTCTATGGTTTGTTTTGTTCATGGCCCTAATAATGACTTCTTTACTCCTCAGATCCATGAAGATGTTACATTGGAAATACCTGTTGCATTGTAGCTTATTTCCCCATTTTGTTTAACTAGCTGTCTAACAACTTCTTACAATTTCTCTACACTAGGACTTCATGTTTAAATACTAATTGGTTTGACAGTCCTATAAATTAAATATAGCATCTTTAGTTGCTTACCAGCAACTTTAATGGATTCAAGTTCCATTGCTAAATTAACTTAGCTATACAACATAAAAATGGTAGAAGCTGCAAATAAATGACTTATTGTTGCTTCTCACATTTATACAAAAAAATGTGAAGTGATCAGACAACACGGAAAGATGCAATTGATGTATAAATGATTTATTGTGGTTTCTCACATTTATACAAAAAATGTGAAATGATCAGACAAAACGGAAAGATGCAACTGATGTATAAATGATTTATTGTGGCTTCTCACATTTATACAAAAAATGTGAAATGATCAGACAACACAGGAAAGATGCAACTGATGTATAAATGATTTATTGTGGTTTCTCATACATGTTTACATAGAGATTTTCTTTAATAAAAGAATGCAGGAAACAAAAACATGAGAAATAAATTATTTTATTGGAATTTCTACTTAATATTTACATAAGGAACTTTAACCAGAAGAAAAAGATGATTGGTTGTTCACAGCTGGATTTTAACAAATGAATGTACATATAACTTCAAATGATAAACAAAGCTACCACCATTAACTCACAACTAATCTTCTTTCATACTACATCTAATGTTTTACCAATCAAAGAAACCATTGTTTGACCTTAGCTGACACTTAATCTTGTGGGTTGTCTTGCTGTGAAATCTTAGAACAGGGAATTTGTTCTTTATTATATATCAAGGATTGTAATCTTGATTAAAAACCTGACATTAATTATATTTTGGTTAAGTGAAACTAGAAATTTGTATCACCAACGATCATTCAAATTATTACAATTTATCTATATACTTGCTGCTTGTTATTATTTTTCTGTGATACATTAACAAGTAACATGCATTTTAGAAGTTGGTAAATTTATTTCAGTAAAACAAGTAATTTTCAAGTGGTTTCAAACTTAACTGTTCTTTCATCGTAAGCTAACTTCACACTATTTGTCGAGTTCTTCTACATTTGAGCTCTTGACACCAGGTTTTGAGATGAAGTTGAGGTGGGCCTACCAGACTCTATATTAAGCAAGTGGTCCCAGTTTGGGGATCTTTTAAGCTTTAACAGAAATTGACACGTTATTATACAATACACACATACAAGAAAACATATCCTCAAAAAAAAACACCATAAATATCAGTCAGTGGACATATTCTGGTATGAATTGTCTCAACATACATATATAAATAAAATTATGGATATCATGTTTGTACAGGAAATGTGATAATTTTTTACATACATAGACGTGTACATTGGGACCACAAACTGAGCCACAAATTCAGTTGACGAATAAATTTTAAAATTTTATATATTTGTTTACAGGTTTATCAATGTCTTTAAACTATGTATACAAAATTAAATTTAGAATGTAAACTTGTACAAAAACTTTTCTTGGAAGATAATTTATCTACATGCCTAATGAAAATTATGATTTTGCATACGAAGAAAACATGTTTAATGTAAACTAAAGAAACAACTTTTTAATGGAACACAAAAAATAAGTTTTTAATAAATAAAAAATTACAATAGGCAGTGGAAAGTTTGATGTAGAAATTACTAATTATTTATCCATTCTAAATTACTCTAAATGTTTGTTATTTCAGTAATTAATCTGATAAGTTTAATTATTTATCCATTCTAACTTTCTCTAAATGTTTGTTATTTCAGTAATTAATCAGATAAGTTTAATTATTTATCCATTCTAAATTACTCTAAATATTTGTTATTTCAGTAATTAATCTGATAAGTTTAATTATTTATCCATTCTAACTTACTCTAAATGTTTGTTATTTCAGTCATTAATCTGATAAGTTTAATTTCTGTAATACTTACATAAGTACTTTTTTGAATCGAACCCCTGTATAGATGTCCATCATATCCCCTAAGTACCGTCTGTTGTCTGGAATATTAAATACACAATAAATACTTTAAGTACCATATGTTGTCTGGAATATTAAATACACAATAAATACTTTAAGTACAATCTGTTGTCTGGAATATTAAATATACAATAAATACTTTTAATTACTGTCTGTTGTCTGGAATATTAAATACACAATAAATACTTTTAAGTACTGTCTGTTGTTTGGGGTATTAAATACACAATAAATACTTTAAGTACTGTCTGTTGTCTGGAATATTAAATACACAATAAATACTTTTAATTACTGTCTGTTGTCTGAAATATTAAATACACAATAAATACTTTTAATACACTAAGACAATATTAAATACACAATAAATACTTTTAAGTACCGTCTGTTGTCTGGACTATTAAATACACAATAAATACTTTTAAGTACCGTCTGTTGTCTAGACTATTAAATACACAATAAATACTTTTAATACACTAAGACAATATTAGATAAACAATAAATACTTTTAATACACTAAGACAATATTAAATACACAATAAATACTTTTAATACATTAAGACAATATCAAATACACAATAAATACTTTTAATACACTAAGACAATATTAAATACACAATAAATACTTTAATACACTAAGACAATATTAAATACACAATAAATACTTTTAACACACTAAGACAATATTAAATACACAATAAATACTTTTAATTACTGTCTGTTGTCTGAAATATTAAATACACAATAAATACTTTTAATACACTAAGACAATATTAAATACACAATAAATACTTTTAAGTACCGCCTGTTGTCTGGACTATTAAATACACAATAAATACTTTTAAGTCAGGCCTGTTGTCTAGACTATTAAATACACAATAAATACTTTTAATACACTAAGACAATATTAGATAAACAATAAATACTTTTAATACACTAAGACAATATTAAATACACAATAAATACTTTTAATACATTAAGACAATATCAAATACAATAATAAATACTTTTAATACACTAAGACAATATTAAATACACAATAAATACTTTTAATACACTAAGACAATATTAAATACACAATAAATACTTTTAACACACTAAGACAATATTAAATACACAATAAATACTTTTAATACACTAAGACAATATTAAATACACAATAAATACTTTTAATACACTAAGACAATATTAAATACACAATAAATACTTTTAATACACTAAGACAATATTAAATACACAATAAATACTTTTAATACACTAAGACAATATTAAATACACAATAAATACTTTTAATACACTAAGACAATACAAAACTGATAAGAAGTATGAAGTTCTTATTGCAGATGATTTTAACCAACATTTATTATAAAATATTTAAAACTAATTTACAAAGACATCAAATTTAATAAATTCATCCCTTGCATATATATGTCCATATATTTATTTTCATGTGCCTTCTTAAAACAAATCTGTTACAATATCCTTTGGATAACAAGTCAATCTTTTGTTACATTAACATATTCCTGTACTTCTAACTATCCTAAATCTAACAAATCTGTTACAATATCCTTTGGATAACAAGTCAGTCTTTTGTTACATTGACATATTCCTGTACTTCTAACTATCCTAAATCTAACAAATCTGTTACAATATCCTTTGGATAACAAGTTAGTCTTTTGTTACATTAACATATTCCTGTACTTCTAACTATCCTAAATCTAACAAATCTGTTACAATATCCTTTGGATAACAAGTCAGTCTTTTGTTACATTGACATATTCCTGTACTTCTAACTATCCTAAATCTAACAAATCTGTTACAATATCCTTTGGATAACAAGTTAGTCTTTTGTTATATTAACATATTCCTGTACTTCTAACTATCCTAAATCTAACAAATCTGTTACAATATCCTTTGGATAACAAGTCAGTCTTTTGTTACATTGACATATTCCTGTACTTCTAACTATCCTAAATCTAACAAATCTGTTACAATATCCTTTGGATAACAAGTTAGTCTTTTGTTACATTAACATATTCCTGTACTTCTAACTATCCTAAATCTAACAAATCTGTTACAATATCCTTTGGATAACAAGTCAGTCTTTTGTTACATTGACATATTCCTGTACTTCTAACTATCCTAAATCTAGCAAATCTGTTACAATATCCTTTGGATAACAAGTTAGTCTTTTGTTATATTAACATATTCCTGTACTTCTAACTATCCTAAATCTAACAAATCTGTTACAATATCCTTTGGATAACAAGTCAGTCTTTTGTTACATTGACAAATTCCTGTACTTCTAACTATCCTAAATCTAACAAATCTGTTACAATATCCTTTGGATAACAAGTTAGTCTTTTGTTACATTAACATATTCCTGTACTTCTAACTATCCTAAATCTAACAAATCTGTTACAATATCCTTTGGATAACAAGTCAGTCTTTTGTTACATTGACATATTCCTGTACTTCTAACTATCCTAAATCTAACAAATCTGTTACAATATCCTTTGGATAACAAGTTAGTCTTTTGTTATATTAACATATTCCTGTACTTCTAACTATCCTAAATCTAACAAATCTGTTACAATATCCTTTGGATAACAAATCAGTCTTTTGTTATATAAACATATTCCTGTACTTCTAACTATCCTAAATCTAACAAATCTGTTACAATATCCTTTGGATAACAAGTCAGTCTTTTGTTACATTGACATATTCCTGTACTTCTAACTATCCTAAATCTAACAAATCTGTTACAATATCCTTTGGATAACAAGTTAGTCTTTTGTTACATTAACATATTCCTGTACTTCTAACTATCCTAAATCTAACAAATCTGTTACAATATCCTTTGGATAACAAGTCAGTCTTTTGTTACATTGACATATTCCTGTACTTCTAACTATCCTAAATCTAACAAATCTGTTACAATATCCTTTGGATAACAAGTCAGTCTTTTGTTACATTAACATATTCCTGTACTTCTAACTATCCTAAATCTAACAAATCTGTTACAATATCCTTTGGATAACAAGTCAGTCTTTTGTTACATTGACATATTCCTGTACTTCTAACTATCCTAAATATGCAATTTTGATTTACAGAGAAATAGAGTTTTTACACATCTGTACCTTTAATTCTCACTAAACAAAAAACAGATATAACTGACAAAGTAGCATAGTTATCCTGTGGCTGTAGGATCGGTCAGTACATTTAGTGAGGCAAACTGTGACAGTTAAACTTTATTACAAAAACAATACTGACCAATCATAACATTTTTGTCACTTGGTGAAACAAAAGTTAAAAAATGACAGTTTTTACAGGTTTGAAAAACAAAAAATGATGTTCTCAAGTTAATATACATAAAAAAAATTTATATCTGAAAGCACTTAGAAACTAGGGCAATATAATACACCCATTTCTGTCAGGAAATAATTAGTTTATTACATAAACTTGTTTTAACAGTTTTGAAATATACTTTAAAAGGGATAATTTACTCCAGAATTTAAATCAAATATCACGATTACTGTCTTTCAGTCCTTATATTAGTGTTTATTATGTGTGTAACATACAACCACTACTGTCTTTCAATCCTTATATTAGTGTTTATTATGTGTGTAACATACAACCATTACTGTCTTTCAGTCCTTATATTAGTGTTTATTATGTGTGTAACATACAACCACTACTGTCTTTCAATCCTTATATTAGTGTTTATTATGTGTGTAACATACAACCATTACTGTCTTTCAGTCCTTATATTAGTGTTTATTATGTGTGTAACATACAACTACTACTGTCTTTCAGTCCTTATATTAGTGTTTATTATGTGTGTAACATACAACCATTACTGTCTTTCAGTCCTTATATTGGTGTTTATTATGTGTGTAACATACAACCATTACTGTCTTTCAGTCCTTATATTAGTGTTTATTCTGTGTGTAACATACAACCACTACTGTCTTTCAGTCCTTATATTAGTGTTTATTATGTGTGTAACATACAACCATTACTGTCTTTCAGTCCTTATATTAGTGTTTATTATGTGTGTAACATACAACCACTACTGTCTTTCAGTCCTTATATTAGTGTTTATTATGTGTGTAACATACAACCACTACTGTCTTTCAATCCTTTAAATTAGTTTTTATCATGTGTAACATACTACAACTACTGTCTTTAAATCCTTAAATTACAGTTTTTATTATGTGTGTGACATACTACAACTACTGTCTTTAAATCCTTAAATTACAATGTTTATTATGTGTGTAACATACTACAACTACTGTTTTTTAAGCCTTAAATTACAATGTTTATTATGTGTGTAAAGTACTATCACTATATCACTACTGTCTTTCAATCCTTTAAATTACAGTGTTCATTATGTGTGTGAAATACCACCACTACTGTTTTTCAATGTTGAGTTAAAGTGCTTGTGATGGTTTTAATTAATATTAACTCTTATGTTAAAGTGCTTATCAAATGTTTAAATACATAAAGTACAATTGATGGTTTAAATACTCTTATATCTAGATGTGATTTTTAAACTTATAACCATGATAGAGGTTACTTTAATAATAATTATTTGTATTACAATATGACTCTAAATATTAACAGTAAGATAATCAGAATAATGTCTGGATTTCCTGATCTTGTGTGCCTGTGTGTACAGGTAGAGATCAAAGTGCACATATAATGACCTTTTATAGAGTGCAGTTCAACATCTTATTATGTAGTTAATGTCAGAGTTATCAACCATTGATTTTACCCTAGACTGTTCATTTAGTAATAATTCATGGTAATAAATACCAGATATAAAAAACAGGAATACTGTAGATATACATTTAGAAGGTTGTAGAGGTCATGCAAGTGCAATATAGAAATTGTACAGATTTAATTTTTCAGATAAACATCACTTAACACTTTCATTTGTCACTGTTTGAGCCAAACTCAATTACAACATTTGAAGAGTACATATATTTTGTAAGATATCTGATTTTCTGTGTACAACATAACACTTAAAACTTAGCACATTTTTTGTAGATACATACAGTAAACTGGTAATTATAGTCAATATTCCTTCTTCAGTATCTGGTCAGTTCAATAAACTGATCCTTCACACATTCAGTTAGTTAAGGAACAATACTTTAAGATGTTTGTGTGTGTTTGGTGACTGACTCAGTAGGTAAACAAATAAGTCTAGATCTCTAGTTCTCACTCATATGTTCTGCCCATGTTTTAAAATTAATTCCTCAGTTAAGCAGTACAACAAAGAACCACATATCATGTTAAAAATAATCAATGATATAATTCAAGAGGGGTCACTACAACTGTCTTTGAAAGTAAATGAATGAGAAAAGTATGTATTGAATAACTTCAGAAGAGAACTTGTCTGTATAAAGTCAACATCCTGAGGAGCCAAAGGTTCCTGTAGAAACCACTTCTACCAGAGGAAATCAACAAACTCAGAGCTTCTAGCAGAGTTGCTCAACAACTTTCCCAGGAAGAAGTCTCTTAGTGACGGGACAGCCAGTGACGACAAGGGACATCCTATCACGAGCCTCAGAAGTGAAATCCATCAAAAACATGGTGAATGGATAGTTTAGTGTACTATTTTATTTGTTTGGTAAGATTGTTGAAGTTACATTACAATCCACAAAATGAAACAGAGTTGAAAGCTATATATTTTTGCCAGAGAAAGCTGCTGGTTATAACAGTTAAAGTGAGTAGTAACTTATTAGAATACCAGTCACTTTAAGTATTTAGTTTCAGTTCAGTCAGTAAACAAAAAGAAAACATCCAATCAGTATTAGTTACCATATATATTAAATTACACAATTAATTAACTATGAAATTCTTTATATACACTGATCTGTATGATAGTTGTAATACCATTACTGAGTAAATTATCTGTTGAAAATGATAGTTGTGAACATAAGCCTACAACTGTGTACAAGTGATAGTAGCCTGTAGCAAATGTCAAGAAAGGAATCAACTGATTTGTTAGTGTTATGTGCATTGGAATTCCTGTTTAATGTATTCATTCTAATACTAAACACAGAACCTGATTTGGCCTATATTAAGTTAAACATAACACTATTTACCAAAATGATGTGTAGATATACACTGTTTTATGTGTTACTTCTAACATTAAACATACATAAAGAACCTATTCTGGCCCACATGAAGTTAATCATAACACTAGTTAAGATGATATGTAGATATACATTACTTCACATTTTACATCTAATATTAGACATAAAAACCTGATTTGGACTACATTAAGTTAAACACAACACTAGTTAACAAGATGATGTGTAGATACATGCTGTTTAATGTATTTCTTCAAATATTAAGTATAGAACATGATTTGGACTACATTAAGTGAAACATAACACTAGCTACTAAGATTATGTGTAATTATACACTATTTAATGTGCTACTTCTAATATTAAACATAGAACTTGATTTGGACTACATTAAGTGAAACATAACACTAGCTACTAAGATTATGTGTAATTATACACTATTTAATGTGCTACTTCTAATATTAAACATAGGACTTGATTTGGACTACATTAAGTGAAACATAACACTAGCTACTAAGATTATGTGTAATTATACACTATTTAATGTGTTACTTCTAATATTAAACATAGGACTTGATTTGGACTACATTAAGTGAAACATAACACTAGTTACTAAGATTATGTGTAATTATACACTATTTAATGTGTTACTTCTAATATTAAACATAGAACTTGATTTGGACAAGATATATTAAGTGAAACATAACACTTAGCTACTAAGTAGACGTGTAATTATACACACTGTTTAATGTGTTACTTCTAATATTAAACATAGGACTTGATTTGGACTACATTAAGTGAAACATAACACTAGCTACTAAGATTATGTGTAATTATACACTATTTAATGTGCTACTTCTAATATTAAACATAGAACTTGATTTGGACTACATTAAGTGAAACATAACACTAGTTACTAAGATTATGTGTAATTATACACTATTTAATGTGTTACTTCTAATATTAAACATAGAACTTGATTTGGACTACATTAAGTGAAACATAACACTAGCTACTAAGATTACGTGTAATTATACACTATTTAATGTGTTACTTCTAATATTAAACATAGAACTTGATTTGGACTACATTAAGTGAAACATAAACATTAGCTACTAAGATTATGTGTAATTATACACTATTTAATGTGTTACTTCTAATATTAAACATAGAACTTGATTTGGACTACATTAAGTGAAACATAAACACTAGTTACTAAGATTATGTGTAATTATACACTATTTAATGTGCTACTTCTAATATTAAACATAGGACTTGATTTGGACCTACATTAAGTTAAACATAAACACTAGTTACTCAGATTATGTGTAATTATACACTATTTAATGTGCTACTTCTAATATATGTAAACATAAAACCTGATTTGGACTACATTTAAGTGAAACATAACACTAGCTACTAAGATTATGTGTAATTATACACTATTTAAAGTGCTACTTCTAATATTAAACATAGAACTTGATTTGGACTACATTAAGTTAAACATAACACTAGTTACTCAGATTATGTGTAATTATACACTATTTAATGTGCTACTTCTAATATTAAACATAAAACCTGATTTGGACCACATTAAGTTAAACATAACACTAGTTACCAAGATGAATTGTGGATATATGCTGTTTAATGTATTACTTCTAATATTAAACATAGAATTGATGTGATCTACATTAAGTTAAATATAACACTAGTTAACATGACCATATGAAATACATATATTACTTCTCATATTAGATGTAAGATATTTCACCTACATTAACTTGAGAATAACACTGTGTACAATGTGATATGAACAAACATCTGTCTATGAACATACTTACATGTAGGGTGAAGTTGTGAATAGACTGAAATAGAAGATAAAATTATTAAAACAGCAAATTTTTATTTTTTGAACAGAACAACGATAATTTACAATTTTATGTTAATTGAATATTATTGGATATGTGAGTAATATCTAGCTTTACTTTTGTTTAAATATTCCATACAATACATCTAACAATACAATTGTGAAGGTGTGGCACAATGGACTGAGATTCTGAACCCAGGGGTTCATCATTCATACCATTGCTGAAGATATATGCTCTACAATCTGGGACCATGGACGCTATCCAGTCTGACTAGATTAGCCCAAGTTTTGGTAGATGCCAATGTTGACTAGCTATCTTTTGTTAGCCTATAAGTTTAAAATAGGATATCTTGTCACAGATAAGTTTT